>NC_091357.1:4751724-4929224 GCF_038502225.1 Cherax quadricarinatus
TCCATCAATCTTGAATAGAATACGGCATACGTGCTGAGAAGGAGCTTATAAACCGTTGGCAGGAGAGGTGCAGCAGTCATAGGTGGTGTAACATTTGTTCAATGTGGAAGTAGGTCGTGCCCAAGAATTAGGCAAGCGAAGAATTCCCAAGTATTAAGATCCCAAGAAGTTGCAGTGTCTGACAGGTTTGTAGATGAATGGTTCAGAGAACCGACATGTTGCCTAATTCTTGGGCACGACCTACTTCAACAATGAACAAATGTTACACCACCTATGACTGCTGCACCTCTCCTGCCAACGGTTTATAAGCTCCTTCTCAGCACGTATGCCGTATTCTATTCAAGATTGATGGACTGACCACATCGACTCAAGGTTGAGGGACTGATTACCTCATTCTCCTCCTGTTCTTCAAGATTCTCCTTTGTATGGACTGATGAAGCCACTGTGTGGCGAAACGTTTCCTCAATAAAGATACCCAAGAGTTGCACATGTGTCTAATTTATCAACATGTCGGTTCTCTGAACCATTCATCTACAAAGCACTAAACAGTATTGTGTAAGGGGAGTTCTTGTGTGATCATTTAGGTTCCTCGGTCTTCTAACGCCAGTATGAAAGTCTCTGGCCTGAGGTTTTGCTTTACTACCTACTTGGTGTGTTAAGAGGATCATCTCGTCTGTTACCTGGTCTCGGACCAAGCCGCCCAGTGGATGGCCTTATTAACATGGCTGTTGGTGCTAGATGCACGAAGCCCTGCGTATGCACTACAGCCCAGCTGGTCTGGAAGTTACCTGAGGAACTTCCTAAGTTCTCTTGAAGACGGCCTGGGGGTTTTAGTAATCCCCCTTATGAAGGGAGGATATTGAGAAGTCTTGGTCCCTTCACACTTACTGAGTTTCCTTTAGTGTGCTCTCTGCACCCCTGTTTCTTTCATGGGGGAATGATTTGTACATATAGATTTGAGACTCCTAATAAAAATCCAGATGTAGATTATAATGTAACTTTCGTGTCTACTGAACAAGGAGAAAAGATCGAGGAAGTTCAAAATGACTGATCACCTGTCAAAACTGAGGGACTTATCACAGAATTACCTTTCCATTCTATTGTCTCCGGTCTTATAATCGCCTGTATTCGAGTGGAGAAGCCTGCTGCCCAGGTGAAGAATTCCGACAATGAAGATACTCAAGTGTTGAACCATAATAATCTTTATTTCTACAAGTACATGTACAAGGTATACAGGCCTAACTGACATCAATGACATGCTACTATATAGAAAGCCTCATTTTATGCAGAGCATTTCGGCAGATTAGGTCAAATTTGTCCCCAAGATGCGACTCACACCAGTCGACTAATCCCCGTTCCGGGGATCGACTCCTAGACCTCAGTGTGTAGGGTATTAACGGGAGTGGTGCTGAGGGAAGGGGGTGGATCTTATGGGGGAGAGGTGGTTGTGGTTTTGGAAGGTTGTCCACGATATTAATCTTGGCCATCTCTTCTCTTTTTTCCAACTCATTCCTTGCATTCCCTCTTTCCTTCCTACCTCCTTTTTTTTATTCTCTTTGTGCCCTTCTCTGGCGCGTTCATTCACCCCCGTGTTTGCAAGACGTGAATGAGTGAGCAAAGAACAGTAAGCACTGAAGGTCGCCTGCTGAACCAGTGTTTGCACCGCCCGCGTCCTCGCCAGTAGCAGCTAGACTCATCTAACTGGTAAGAAGTCCCTGACCGGGTATCCAAACAAGGTGCAGCAACAATCTTAATGGTGAGGCCGCCTGTGTCTTGTGGACGGCACCAGCACTCACTGTACACTTGTGTGTGCCACGCGTTGTAGTTGTTTATGTGCACTTGGCGATTTGTTCCTCAGCGCTTTGGCCTTGTTTATACACTCGAAATCCTGAAAATTCGCGAGCTGGATTTGTAATTACCTATTAATGTCAGAAGCAAATCTGAGCGTGTGGTGTCCTAGTTTCAGCAGTAAAGTTAAAAAAAAATTCCAGTCATTGTAGCACCTACTAATCTGTTGATTCAACAAGTTTGCAATGCAAATATTTTGTATTTTCTCGGCATCTCTTATTTGAAGTACGATCTTGTATTCTACTCGGTAATGGGGCCTAGAAAGTCTTCCCTGACAACACTCTCATTTTCTTTGAAAAATTTTAATATTTGATAAAGAGAGAGTATACAGAGCAAGTCTTCTCCGGATATTTTGCTGTGTTCTTCATTAGTTTGCGAGAAAGTTGTACGTTTGCTCAGTGCGCCTGACCTCGCATAATGTGTATTTTCTGTAGTTAGTTCCTTGGCTCTTACATCTTTATCTTCCAGTTGCATATGACAAAAGTTGCAATTCACCATAAACTTCAACTAGGAGAGAAATCTTACGACATATCGGTACGTCCTGAATCATTGTAAAGTCACTAAAATTGTAACTGCAATGGTCGAGGATGGATCGAAACGTCGTCACAAGTATCATCTCCCAAGTTTGAGCTTTTGGTAAATTCTTGCAGCCAAGGTATTGCGACTTGTGCCGTGAGAAACGTTGGAGAATAAGCACTGACTAGGCTAACGTTTCGCCAGAGCGTTTTGACAAGGCATGGCTGTGAAGCTCTACACCGACCTTGTATTGCAATTTTGTTTACTGCCCTCAGTACGTTATTTGAGTGCAGTCTAAATGACTTTAGTAATTACCCAGTTCAACTTAATGACAGATGAGTTAAATATAAACGGTAAACGGCCTTTTTACTGTTACTAGCAGTGTGCTATTGAAGTGGCTGTTGTTTGTACTGCGCGGGTTTGTTTGCTCACGTGATCCACTGGATTTGTGCACGTGGACAGCCAGTGCTGCGTGTGTGATCCTTGTGAACCTGTACGTTATCTTGGTGCACATCTAACTAGGTGCATGTGTACCCCATGTTGGTGTACACACAAACTACGTACGTGTATTTTTTAGTGCACATGTTACGTGCGTGTCCATCTCGGTGCGCATATTAGGTTTATGCGCACTATTTTGGTGCACGTGTTAGGTGCATGTGCACGACCTTGGTGCACACCAGTTTCCCTACGCATCTGTTTATTGCCTACTTTTAAATGCAAAATCCTACATATAATGGAAATTCCTTTTTTTCGGCCTAATTAAATATGCATCTGGCTCCACTTGACCAGCAGCCTCTGCCTCTTGTATTTCTCAATATCATTCCCTCCACTACCGAGTCAGATAATGGGAAAGGGCGTTGCCATTACCTGACGTTAAGTAACCTGTTGTCACCCATACCAGCTCTAGGGAAATATACTCTCTCATCTTGTCCCTTACAGAATTCTTGGTTCATAGACCTGAGTAGAGGGCAGCGAGTGACTAGTTCCCAAAGGTTTACTATACTAATAGCAGGAGTGTAAGAAATAAGATAGATGAGCTAAGATTAATTGCATGTGCAGGTAGCATAGATATTATTGCTATCACGGAAACCTGGTTCAACCTGAAAGATAAATGCCTTCTGAATGCCACATACAAAGGATACAAACTATTCTACACTTGTAGGATCAATAGGAAGGGTGGTGGAGTAGCGATGCATGTCAGAGATTATTTGAATTGTTGCTTTAGACAAGATATAAAATTAGAAGCGTGGGATACGGAATCTGTTTGGCTACAGTTTTTTGAGGATCGTGTAAAATTAATTTTGGGCGATATGTAGGCCCCCAAACCTTGATAGGGAGTACAGTAAGCTTCTCTGGGACGAAATTCATAAGGCAACTAGATATGAAAATGTGTTAATGGGAGATTTTAACTGTACAAATTGATTGGAGCAATGTGACAGGAAATCTGGAGTCTAGCAATTTTTCTTGATACGATTCATGATTGCTTTTTAAAGCAGTTTGTGATAAAACCAGCTAGAGGAAATAACCTACTTGACTTGGATCTTGCCAACAAGGAAATGCTAATTAATAATATTGAGGTTAAAGATGAGCTTGGGGAAAGTGATCACAAATCAATTTCAATATATCATGGAATTACCCTAATAACTACAATCAAGTCTGTCCCTGACTTCCACTTGGCCAATTTCACAGGACTGTGAAATTACTTAGGTGGGTTGAATTGGAATGATCTGAGTATGGGTTAGGTAAGTGGTGATAGTTGTCATTATGATGATTTTCAGAGCATAGTTTTAGGTGCACATGCGACTTGTGTTCTAAATAGAGAAATTAGATAAAGAAAAAATGATCCAGGTTTAAGTTGGAGAATGAGACATTTATGCAACTTATGGGCATCTCTATTGAAGATTTATCACAAAAATTATCCAAAATGGATAATCCATAGATTAAAACACCTCATTGATAAAGAGAGTTGAATCAAAAGAAGAGAGGGGCATTTAAGAAATCAATATGTTCAATTGAAGCACGAAATAAAAAAGGGATTAAGAAAAGCAAAAAGAGATTGAGGTTAAAGTTGCAAGGAATTCGAGGAGTAGCCCAAAAGGTTTCAGGTATACAGAAGTAAGACTATGGAAAAGATAGGCCCCTCAAGTCACTCAAGTCAGCTCCTTGACAGTGATAAGGAAATGTGTAGAATTTTGAACATTTATTTCCTGTTTTTATGCAGGCAGATACTCGTGAAATTCCAGAAATAATAAACGATGTTGAACTGAACGATAAGTTATGCACACTCGAAGTCACTAGTGACATGGTTTTCAGACAGATAGATAAATTAAAACCTAACAGGTCCCCGGGCCCTGATAAACTGTTCACAAAGGTTTTAAACGAATGCAAGGCGGAACTTAGTGAACCTTTGGCTAGTCTTTTCAACATATCCCTACAAACTGGCATGGTACCAGATAAGTGGAAAATGTCAGATGTGATAAATATCTACAAAGCAAATGACAGGTCCTTAGCTTCGAACTACAGACCAATAAGCCTAACCTCCATAGTGGGAAAATTGATAGAATCTATAATTGCCGAGGCTATTCGTAACCACCTTGAAAGACATAAATTAATTAATCTCAGCACTGTTTTACAAAGGGGCATTCCTGCATTACGAACTTGCTTTCTTCTCTAAGGTATTTGAGGAGGTAGATCATGGTAATGAATATGATTGTATATACTGTATATGGACTTCATTAAGGCTTTTGACAGAGTCCCACATCGGAGACTATTGAGAAAAGTCGAGGCGCACGGAATAGGAGAAATTTTTTACGGGATAAAGGTCGGTGAAGTAGCTAATGGAGTTTAACATAGACAAATGCAAAGTTCTAAGCGTTGGAAAGGTAAATAACCATGATACTTATAAACTAAATAATGTACATCTTAATATCTCTGCGAAAAAGATTTCGGAGTTATGGTTAGCAGTAATCTAATGTAGAGACAACAGTGTGTAAGCATTCGAAATTCGTACAGTGAATAGAATTCTTGGCTTCATATCAAGAAGTATAACTAACAGGAATCTGCAGGTTATTCTTCAACTCTATCGTTGGTTAGGCCTCATTTAGTAGATTGCTGCACAGTTCTAGTCGCCGTATTACAGAACGGATATAAATGCGCTTGAAAACGTACAAAGGAGGATGACAAAGATGATTCCATGTATCAGAAATCTTTCACATGAGGATAGACTGAGGGCCCTGAATCTGCACTCGAGAAAGACGTAGAATAAAAGGGAGATATGATTGAGGTGTATAAGTGGAAAACGGCAATAAATAAAGGGAATGTAAATAATGTGCTAAAAATATCTAGCCAAAACACGACTCGCAGTTTTGGTTTCAAGTTGGAAAAATTTAGATTCAGAAAAAGATATAGGAGAGCACTTGTTTGGTAATAGTTGTGGATGAGTGGAACAAACTCCCGATTAGCATCATTGACGCTAAAACCTTGTGTAGTTTTAAAAATGGATTAAATACACTAGTGAGTGTGAGTTGTACTTGCCTCGCATGGGCCAGTAGGCCTGCGGCAGTGCTGCTGCTTATGTTCTTTCATTGTAAAGTAAAAGGACACAAGTGCAACTAATGTGACATTTTTTATTGTGGCAACGTTTCGCTCTCCAGGAGCTTTGTCAAGCCGTTATGTTCTTTCTTTTCCTATATTTTTAGTGTTGAAATTATAATTGTTCAAATATATAAGGGAATATTTGTTGCAGAATGGATATTAAACAACACAGGAAGAGTAAATATTAAGTAAATTAATTTCTCTTGAGAAGTCATACTCATTACTTGGCTTGTTGTTAGTTACTAGTTACAAGGTTGATAAATTAGACACATGTGCAACTCTTGAGTATCTTCATTGAGGAAACGTTTCGCCACACAGTGGCTTCATCAGTCCATACAAAGGAGAATCTTGAAGAATAGGAGGAGAATGAGGTAATCAGTCCCTCAACCTTGAGTCGATGTGGTCAGTCCATCAATCTTGATGGACTGACCACATCGACTCAAGGTTGAGGGACTGATTACCTCATTCTCCTCCTATTCTTCAAGATTCTCCTTTGTATGGACTGATGAAGCCACTGTGTGGCGAAACGTTTCCTCAATGAAGATATTCAAGAGTTGCACATGTGTCTAATTTATCAACATGTCGGTTCTCTGAACCATTCATCTATAGTTACAAGGTTGTGGAGTCGGGAGCTATGCTTGGGTTAATGGAGTTGGAGTCGGTAAAATGTAACTAAAGGAGTCTGAGTCGAAGGTTTTATGTGCCGACACCTCAGCCCTGGTTGTTAGGTGGTCCGTAGCTCGCATGCTAGCGCACTTGGCTAACGCACTGAGGTCCGGGGATCGATCCCCCCGGTACCGCCGGAAAACATTAGGACGTGTTTCCATAGACACCTGCCGTCCATGTTCACCCATCAGTAAAATGGTTACCTGGGTGTTAGTCGACTGGTGTGGGTCGCATCCTGGGACAACACTGACCAAATTTGCCCGAAATGTTCTGCATAACAAGCGGCTTTCTATATAGTAGTATGTCATGGATGTCAGTTAGGCCTGTATACCTTGTATACAAACATGTTATATTGTCGATTGCGTATGTGTATGTATGTATGAGTAACCCTCACAATCGTGAAGTAGCGTTGTATTACTGTTTTAGAAGTACCGGCTAGTATCGACCGTTTTTTTTTTCCCCTATACCTACCGATACCTTGACACATCCCTACTTCAAGTTTCTTTAACCTTCCTTCATCTCGTCGTTCTACCTTTCCTACTAACCACTTCCCTTTCGTTACTGCTAACCTGTTTCCCTTTGTAATCCCCAACCACATAATTAATTTTTCCACCATTCAAAATTTTCGACTTTTTAGCATCCTTTAGAAGCAGAGCTGTCTCTACCACTTTGATTCTAAAGCAGTATAATTCTCCACAAAGCTAGAGCAAGCCATGTCAGCACACTAAAACTCCACCTGACTCACGAAATAGTAATGACATGTTTGCAAACAAACCATACCACGGGTGAGGTTTGAACCCGCGGTCAGTGCGTCTCAAAACTCCAGACCGTCGCGTTAGCCACTGGGCCAGCTAGCTTCAATAAGACTGAATGAATCTTATTGAAGCTAGCTGGGCCAGTGATTAACGCGACGGTCTGGAGTTTTGAGACTCTCTGACCGCGGGTTCAAACCCCACCCGTGGTATGGTTTACTCGCCTGAACTCTCGAAGTACAAACTCAGAATCTCTATTGACCACTGACCTCTGGCAACTGAGGTAAGTTAGGTTGGGTAGGTTTGTCAGGCACCAGAACAAGTGCTACCTGACCCGGGTCTTAGTCATATGACTCACAGCTTGAGCTTTTGGTTATCTGACCGAGGCCTTCCACTTGAGGTCAGTGTTTGACTTGAAACTCTACGTAAAGTAAAACGTAGGCCTGATAGCAACTTGTCCTGCAGCGTGCCTTACTAATGTGAACAATACACCATATATATCCAAGGGGTGATGGGTCTACCTGGTTTGTAGACAGTGTGGGGGATGAGGGAGGTTTTTATTAAACTAGCAGTACGAGACTCGGGAGGGGAAATCTCGCATAAACGTATGATCGATGACCGGGATATTACCTGAGTGACGAATTCTTGACCAGGATTACGCAAAGAATGGTGGGGTCTCTGAGCAGCTCTGTCTTGTGTGTCGAGTTGTTTGCAGGGGGTCGATTCTAGTCTCCTGCTCCTGTTTTCTTAACAGTTGCCTTTATTTTTTGGTTCCCGGCCTCGTGGACCCTATCATGCCTACTCTTGAGACTGTGAATAGAGTTGTGCCTTTTATTACTCCATCTACCTCATTCCATTTATTTACCATCCTGAGACTTGAGTATTTCCTTGCCTTCTTGTCTGGGTGTGTTCGTATGTATTTTGTGTGCGCCTGTACACGTATGTACTGTTACTTTCCTAGTTGTGATTGTGGGCGACGAGTCTTGCCTCATGTCCCCGCCTTTGGTTTATACTCACGCGATCAGTATTTTCCTAGCATCATGGGTTCGTACTCTTGAAAACTTGATTAGGCAGTGTAGTTACCGTATACTTTTAGTTACCCTCATGCTCCCGTACTTCTTGCTGTCATGCGACCATTTTGCGTTCTCTCGCTTTCTCTTCAGCAGTGTCTATCCTATCAGTTTCGCCAGGTATCTTGCAAGTCACGTTAGTCCCCATACTTTCTTTTAGTTGCTTTAGTTC
Source organism: Cherax quadricarinatus (assembly GCF_038502225.1). NCBI lineage: Eukaryota > Metazoa > Arthropoda > Malacostraca > Decapoda > Parastacidae > Cherax > Cherax quadricarinatus. The sequence goes on from NC_091357.1 coordinate 4,760,343, forward strand.
TTCGTATATCATTCATCTTAACTCCGACTCTTAAGTGAATAAAGTTAACTGATCAGCCGGGCTGTTGTGTGTACTTGGATTACTTGGGACCAGCAGTATCAGCCTGGTTGATTAGGCCTGAATTGGGACTGGACCTCAGAGTGAAGGGGGCGTTGACCCCCAAAACCATCTTTAGGTTTATTTCTGGTATCTGGGTATGTGACTAACCAAATATTTTCTTATTATCAAGGAATATACAGAAACACGTGGCTGTTCGAGTTAAATCTAAACAAATACAATATCATACAGACTGGAGGAAATGGTATACCAGAGACAGAGTACAACACAGGAAGCGAGAAGCTGACGATATCAGTAATAGAAGAGACTAAAGCTTCACAAGTTCTGCCCAAACATCACACAGAGCCTCGAGCCCCACCAACACAGTTCGGCGAGTACAAATGTGCGCATACGGATGGGTGCCTGATAGGTGTGATGCAGTGCCATCCTGTGTTGCATAACAGGCACTCCTCTTACGATATGTAAGTGAATAATTGACCCAGGGACATAGGTTCCAACACTGTTTTCTCCCACCACCTGGCCCACTCTCCCCACACCCTTTCTCTCAGAACACCCCTTCCCCTGATAATCCCTCCCTCATTCCGACCTCTCGCCCTTCTCTTTTCGTTCATAAGATTTATACACTTAACGCAGATTTTTTCCTTTATACATTTATCTGGTATACCTTTCCGTTATTAGTTCTGGGGAACATCTCTACCCCAGCACGGTCTCAGACCAGGTCTCTTAAATTGGAAAGTAAATGTTGCAAGAATAGGAATTAATATGATACATGCAGAAAAATTTATTTAGTATTGAATGTAAAGAAAAAATGTTCAAGATTTACCTGTCACCTTCCGCGTTGATGAGATATATTTACCTGTGATTTTACAGGTTCCTGAAATATTTTCATATCATCCATGTTCATGGAGCTGGAAGATTTACCTGTCATCCTTCTTTTTTAGTGAGACAGACGGGCGCGCACGCGCGCGGACACGGACAGACTCACTGTGGTGAAGGTGGTGGTGTAATCCTGTCTGAGCTGAGTGTTGCCTTAGAGATAAGACCTAGCTGGAATGACCACCGTTTTCTTACTAAGGCCTCACATTATCGATTCTTGGAAATTTGCTTATGCAGACTGTGGCAAGCCATGATATAGAGCAGTACTGTATCCTCGTGGTATTCAGTTAAGTTGCTTTAAAACATAATTGTTAACCTTTAACAACTACGTTACGCTGTTGTCTGAAGTAATTCCCGCTATAACCGATGTATATTTTTTTCCCCCTTTCAGTCGTTTCCAAAGAAATATATTTATTTTGAATCTTCGATCAGCCTTTCTCTTGTATTCTAAATAGTTTTATTGTTTCCCAGAACAGTCTCCATTATTTCCTCTCCTTAGTGCTTTCCATTTTTCCATTATACTCGCCGTGCCTTTCCATTCCTACCTTAGTTTTAGTGGCCTGTTAGATGTACCTTCCTCAGTTCCCTTCTTTGCCTTCCTAAGTGGTATGGTTTGTTTGCAATCGTGTCATTACGATTTCGTGAGTCTGGTTACTCTTGCTTCCTCATTTGCCCCTTTCTCTCTCTCCTTCCTCGGCTGCCCCTTACTCTCCTACCTAGCTGGTTACTCGGTCCTTCCTCGGCTGCTGCTTTCCCTTTCCTTCCTCGGCTGTTGCTTTCTCTTTCCTTCCTCGGTTGTTGCTTTCTTTCCTTCCTCAACTGCTGCTTTCTCTTTCCTTCTTCGGCTTTCTTTCCTTCCTTGGCTGCTCCTTTCTCTTTATTTCCTCAGCCCTCTTCTTCCCTTTATCTCCCTACTCTCGTGTCCCTTCTATATGGGACTCTTCCTTTCTGTTCTTACCATCTTCCCAAGATATCTACTTACTTGCTAAAGAGGACCTCTGTGACTGAAATATGCAGATCAATCTAATATTCGTGTTTCTCAATGTGGATGTTATTCACCATCGACAAGTGGGTTTTTTTTTTCTCGTTAAAATGCGCATGCGCACACGCTCGCGCGCACTACAAGAATATGCAATTTATTCATCCTTCTGTCTGCCGTGTTTGTCATAGAACTCCAACATGTTTGAGATTCAAGATTTGCCATCACTAAACCCGTGCTGGGTATATTGTTTATGAAACCATTCATCTGCAATTTCGCTGCTTCTCTAATGATTATATTCTCATTTCCTTGCGTGGTACACACGTCAGTGGTACTAGTTTGTACTTCAATCCTTTCTGTAGAGTTTCTTAAATATTAGGACTAATTCGCTGTCTTCCAGGTCTCTGACAGCTGTTCCGTATTAATTGACTTGTAGGTCTTAGCCAGTGGCCCAGACGGTGATTCTGCTTCCGTTCTTAGAATCTGCGGTGAGACCTTGTCAGGTCTCGTTGACTTCGATGTATCCAGGTCATTCAACAGTTTTTCGCCTCTTAACCAGTTGTGTGTGTCTAGCATCTTCTGGCGTGCCCCTTATTTTTGGCTCTGCAGTATTGCTAAAGTTTAAACTGAGAACACCCATTTCAGTTGTTCAGTACCTTCCAACTTTCCTTGTTATTTCACGAGCTCTCCTTCCTTCTCTCGGATTACCCATTCTTGTACTTATGGTGTGGCTGTGGAGCCGTTTTCAGATCAAACTTGGCTCTTGCCGCTGTCATTATCAAATTAACTGCTGAGCCTCTCTCCTCGCTCTTGCATACTCATGTTTTGGCTCTTCTGTTCTCTTCGTCTCTTTCGTTTTTTAATAGCTTTTCCACGCTCTTGTACTTTTCTTTTTTCTGTCTTTGGTTGAACCAAATGCTCACTTTATTTTTGCCGTTACTATCTCTTCTGGGTATGAAGTTCTCTGCCTCCCAGCCCTTTGCAGCTTGATACTCCATCTCATTAAGTGACTTTCCTTCCGGTTCCTTTTCCTACCACATTGCACAGTATTCAAGAATTCTCGCATCCCTCCAAAATTTGCCCTCCAGAAGTCTTCTCTCACCCACCATCTGCCTTCCTTCAGTGTTTAATTCCACAAGGTATTTAAAGTTCATTACTGTATGTTCATTAGCACAGGGGGGGGGCTCTCGTATTCTTTCACTTATATAGGATATATTTGCGGTAAATATTAGGTTAAGTCTTGCTGGCTCATTGCTGTTGTCCTTGACAAGCTGACAGTTTGTTCCAAACCACATCCAACATCTGGGCTCTGTTTCCCTGTTTCTTAAGTGGGTTCCGTTTTCCCAGTCGATTTCATTTTGAGGAAATCATCTAAGATTAGTTGCTGTACTTTAGTTCTATAAGCTTCTTGTTGCTTCTGTTGTGTTATCAACAATTGCTTTGTCTTCGTATTATTATCGGTCTTGTATTGCTGGGGTTAAGGGTAGTTGTAGCTCACTGCTATTATTATTTGGGTTTCCCCAGTCATGATTGTCCTCGCTATGTAGTCATTCAACTTTATAATGTTTACGCCACTCGTCTTTTCTGAACTCCGGTAATTTCTGATTACTAGTGCAGCCCCTCCCATTTCCTCTTACTTTAGTTATTATTTGGTATCCTGTTAGGAATATGGCATCTGATACTTAGACAGCTTTCTAGGTTTACCTCTTTGGTCTTTCAGTGCATCACTTGATATTTCATCTGTATTTGTGGCACAGGGGTGGGGGAGATGAGATTTATTTGAATTTTTAACCTGGAGGGTTAACCACCCAGGATAACCCAATAGTCAATGCATCATCGAGGACTGTCTTACTTCCATTGTGTTACTTCAGTCTTGTCCCCCCAGGTGATACCCACGCCAGTCGACTAACACCCAGGTACCTACTTATTGCTGGTGAATAGGGACAGCAGGTGTAAGGAAACAATCCCAACATTTCCATCCATACTAGGGATTGAACCACGGACAGTGTGAGGCGAGAGCGTTGTCAGCAAAACCACGGGGGGAAGAGTGGGGGGGTTACATTGTTACATAGGAAAGGGTGAGGTTTACAATTGTAGGTAGAGAGGAAGGCTGTGGGGTTCAGCGTTGGACTGAGGGCAGGTCTTTAGTTGGATATTTAGGAGGTCAGCGGGTGGGAGTTGGTTGAAGAGTTACGAGGCCAGCCTTCCCTTTCCTTCTTCCCCGCACCTGACGGCTTCTCATGTATACTTACTGAGCTGTTCCCTCCATTTTTGTCTTATCCTGATCCAAGGGCCCGGGAACCAGGGTAGATTACCCTGAATGGGATAAAAATGAAAATCTCGGGGTAATGAAGGCTCGGTAAATATATAAATAAAATTGCACAAATTTATTAAATAAATATTTATATTTTATTTATTAGAATCTATGATTCCATTTAGATTTATTTGGTAGTGTTCATATAATCTAAATTCTTGGTGGTTTTATATTAATTTCCAAGTCTAGTGGGTAATTTCGCTAAACACATTTGTTTTGGGGCAACACCCAAAAAAGTTCCCCGACCCCTACACTAGAGTATTGTCTGTCGTAAGTGAGCTCTCTGCCTCAGAGGATTGAGAACCTCTCAATCCTCTGAAAATGTTCCATCAGAAACACGGCTGGAACAAGTGTAGAAGCCTTCAGGAGGAAACTGGACAAGTATCTTCACCAGGTGCCAGATGAGCCAGGCTGTGATGGGTATGTGGGGCAGTGGGCCTCCAGCAGCAAGAGCCTAGTTGACCAGGCAAGCACCAGACGAGCCTGGCTTATGGCCGGGCTCCGAGAGTAGTGAAACTATGGAAACTCATCAAAGATAAAGGTATTTTCAGTACATAACAGCAGTCACCATCTTTACTACAAATGCTCACAACGCTGTCTTCACCCTGTTATACCTTCACAACATGACACCATACCGTACACACCATCTTCACAGTAATCAGTCCTGGAGTGGATGTGATCACTGCATTAATCTCTGTATTGAACTGAGGTAGCCACTGGTTGGCTAAACATTTCCACAGTAAATTTACCCAAGTGTTGCAGAAGTGTATAATTCATCATTGATTCTTTATCAAATGATGAGTATTAGTAGGAGTTGAATAAAAGACGTCATTTATATGCCTATGAAAAAATAGTAAGGATCCATTGTAAATAAATCATATTGAAATAATTGGATTGTCCTAGGTTAAATCTAATGTTTTTGTCTGAGAATCATTGTAAAAAAAAATTATACTGGGGTTTGTGAAAAGTTACGTAGTTTTTAAATAAAATCTAGCTAGGCTCTAACCCCTGGAAGAGGTTGCTAGGCAGTAGGCCTAACCCCTGGAAGAGGTTGCTAGGCAGTAGGCCTAACCCCTGGAAGAGGGTGCTAGGCAGTAGGCCTAACCCCTGGAAGAGGGTGCTAGGCAGTAGGCCTAACCCCTGGAAGAGGGTGCTAGGCAGTAGGCCTAACCCCTGGAAGAGGGTGCTAGGCAGTAGGCCTAACCCCTGGAAGAGGGTGCTAGGCAGTAGGCCTAACCCCTGGAAGAGGGTGCTAGGCAGTAGGCCTAACCCCTGGAAGAGGGTGCTAGGCAGTAGGCCTAACCCCTGGAAGAGGGTGCTAGGCAGTAGGCCTAACCCCTGGAAGAGGGTGCTAGGCAGTAGGCCTAACCCCTGGAAGAGGGTGCTAGGCAGTAGGCCTAACCCCTGGAAGAGGGTGCTAGGCAGTAGGCCTAACCCCTGGAAGAGGGTGCTGGGTAGTAGGCCTAACCCCTGGAAGAGGGTGCTGGGTAGTAGGCCTAACCCTGGATGTGAGGGTGCAGGGCAGTAGGCCTAATGCTGGATGAGGGGTGCGGGGAAGCAGACAGAAGATGACATGACTATTGGACCACAGCCAGTATTATGTTCACCCTCGGTGGCATTAATGTTCCTGGATAGTATATAAAAGGAAACAAATCACAAACAGAGAAAAAGGAATAGAAATATAAAACATTAACAGCCTAATTTTTAAGGCGAGTGATTTCGGAGTAACAATCTTCACAATTATAAATTCAGTAAAATCTTAGAGGAATTGGTTCGTAATGTGAACACGTACTGCAGATATGAGTAGATTCACACACATTGCTCCCTCTGAGAGCAAGTCTTGGCAGATTGTATTGGCTCGGTATCTCATGTTTTGAATATTTTAATTATTAAGTCAATCAAGGAATAACCCGGACGGAGGAGAATGAGAGCTGTTACGACGTGTGACTCGTTAATGGTCCAAGTCAGACTAAAACGTCGTCACGTTTCATTCTCCTACGTAAAACCAGGCACAATACCAGTACTGGATCAGTGTACAAATAGCCCCCACGTAGGAGCATGAAACTTACAACGAAGTTTCGGACCGACTTAGACCATTAACACGTCATAACTTTCATTCTCCTCCGTGCGGGTTATTTGTGCATTGATCCAGTAACCTAAAGTCAGTGCCGGATCAGCCGGGCTGTGGCTCGTACGTTGGACTGCGTGCGGCCAGCAGTAACAGCCTAGTTGATCAGGCCCTGATCCATCGGGAGGCCTGGTCATGGACCGGGTCGCGGGGGCGTTGATCCCCGGAATAACCTCCAGGTAACCTTATTGTCTTTTACTCTTTATGAAGCCACTTATTTTTCCTTGCGGTTGCGATATTATTGTCGTTCTTGACTGAAAGATCCTCTCTGCCAAGTCCCTCACATTGAACTTCAGCTCTCGGGGGTGACGAGTGTTTTTTCTATGTTTTGGTCTTTAATTCCTCGATTTTTTTCCAGAGCAGAGTAGCTGAAATTTCTCGACGTTGAACATATAGGTGTGTCTGGCCCGCTAGAAGACTTGGTTTATATCAGCTTGAGGATTAGCCGTTAACATGAGTTTCGCTGTGTTGGCTTTCATTCTAGTATGGTCTGCAAATTATACCGTGCAAGGATTTATATCGCTGTCAGTGTTGATTATAAGATTGGGGGTAAGTGGCAACGAGTACTGTGCATGGAGGAATATAATATTTAACTTAATTGAAATACTAATGTGAATCTAATTTCATAATTTTTTGAAGCGATTGTCTGGTAAGCCAGCGGAAGGCCTCGGTCAGATGACCGAAAGTTCCAGGGTCGGTTCATAAGACCAGCGTCAGGAAACGCTTGTTCTGTTTCCTGACAAACCTTACCTGGAGGTTATTCCGGGGATCAACTCCCCCGCGGCCCGGTCCATGACCAGGCCTCCCGATGGATCAGGGCCTGATCAACTAGGCTGTTACTGCTGGCCGCACGCAGTCCAACGTACGAGCCACAGCCCGGCTAATCCGGCACTGACTTGAGGTATCTGTCCAGCTCTCTTGAAGGCAGCCAGGGGCTTATTGGCAATTCCCCTAATGCTTGATGGGAGGCTGTTGAACAGTCTTGGACCCCGGACACTTATGGTGTTTTCCCTTAGTGTACCAATGGCGCCCCCTACTTTTTATTGGGGGCATTTTGCATCGCCTGCCCAGTCTTTTACTTTCGTAGGGAGTGATTTCGTCTTCAATTTCCCTGTTTACAGTTACTCTCTGGGTTCTATTTTTTTTCATTTGTCACCAAGACTGTTCAACTGCCTCCCAGCATACATAAGCGGGATTACCAGTAGACCCCTGACTGTCTTCAAGAAGGCACAGGACGGGCACCTAAAGTCAGTACCTGACCAACCGGGCTGTGGCTCGTACGTCAGCTTGCGTGCGGCCAGCAGTAATAATCTGGTTGATCAGACCCTGAGCCACCATGAGGCCTGGTCTCGGACCGAGCTGCGGGGGCATTGACCCCCAAAACCCTCTCCAGGTAAACCGTATACACGTGAAAGTAGTGCCTAATGTGTTCACTGTAAACAAACAAAAAAAAACGAGCTTTTTAATTAAACCACCTGAAGAAAGTTTTGTTAAAAATTTGAGGTGAACAGATATCTAGGTGAATTGTTCTAGTGTAATGAAATTAGCCCCTGGCAAGCTAGTGTGTTTGGCAAAGGTGTTGCCGCGAGGGATAGGGTGTCTTGGTGGGTTATTTCAGGTGAGTGGCCCGTCACCTCACCCATGGCCCCCTCACCATGTACTTCACTCACCCCATTTCCCTCGTCTTACTCCTCACTTCCCTTCTCTCTTCCCCACCCTGTTATTGCTGTCCTCACTTCATTACGTATATGAAGCAGCATACACGTAGTGAAGTGAGGGGCAGGATAGCCATAATGTGGCTCTCCTGCCCCAGCGGCTCGGCCCTTGACCAGGCCTCCTGGTGGATCAGGGCCTGATCAGCCAGGCTTTTACTGCTGGCCGCACGCAAACCAACGTACGAACCACAGCCCGGCTGATCGCACTGACTTTAAGTATCTGTCCAGTTCCCTCTTGGAGACAACCAGGGGTCTGTTAGTAATTTCCCTCGTGTATGATAGCAGGCTGTTGAACAGTCTTGGGCGCCGGACACTTGATGTGTTTTCTCGTAGCGTACTAATGGCACCTCTATTTTTCATTGGGAATATGGGGCATCATCTGTCTTTACCTGTGATACACCATTAAAGGCTTTAGTTTTTCTACTCTCGCAGCCCGGTCCTGGGCCAGGCTGTTACTGCCGGCGGCCTGTTAGCCCGGATATCCATCACAGTCCGGTTGATCTAGCACTTGGCGTAAGTGCGTATCCAGTTTTCACTAGAAAACGTCTGCACAAGTTCTGGCACTGTTTGATATTTTGTGGTAGTATTAAACAGTCTGGGATCACGGATGTTGATACAGTGTTCTCTTCTTGTACCCAGGGCGAATCTCTTTTTTTCACTGGTTTTGTTTTACACGTCATCTTATCCCTTTCACTCCAGTATGTTATGGTAGTGTGTAAATTTGGGACAAGGCCCTCAAACACCTTCTACGTATATATTACGAATCTCTCCTCCGTCCCAGCAGTTACGTATAAGTTCTGTCAAGCACCTTAACTACTGGGAACGCTTGGAAGCACTTGACTTGTACTCGTTGGAACGCAGGAGGGAGAGATATATCATAATCTGCACTTGGAAAATCTTGGAAGGAATGGTCCCAAATCTGCACACAGAAATCACTCCCTACGAAAGTAAAAGACTGGGCAGGCGATGCAAAATGCCCCCAATTAAAAGTAGGGGCGCCATTGGTGCACTAAGGGAAAACACCATAAGTGTCCGGGGCCCAAAACTGTTCAACAGCCTTCCATCAAGCGTTAGGGGAATTACCAATAAACCCCTGGCTACCTTCAAGAGAGAGCTGGACAGATACCTAAAGTCAGTGCCGGATCAGCCGGGCTGTGGCTCGTACGTTGGACTGCGTGCGGCCAGCAGTAACAGCCTAGTTGATCAGGTCCTGATCCATCGGGAGGCCTGGTCGTGGACCGGGCCGCGGGGGCGTTGATCCCCGGAATAGCCTCCAGGTAACGTATTTAGGGCAGGGTAAATCTCCAATCAGTTATAAACTAAGTTTTCCAATGGACAACGGAAAATATGTTAAGCAAGGAAATGAGTGAGCTACTCAAGTCCCAATATGACTCAGTTTTTAGCAAGCCGCTAACCAGACTGAGAGTCGAAGATCAAAATGAATTTTTTATGAGAGAGCCACAAAATTTGATTAACACAAGCCTATCCGATGTTATCCTGACGCCAAATGACTTCGAACAGGCGATAAATGACATGCCCATGCACTCTGCCCCAGGGCCAGACTCATGGAACTCTGTGTTCATCAAGAACTGCAAGAAGCCCCTATCACGAGCCTTTTCCATCCTATGGAGAGGGAGCATGGACACGGGGGTCGTCCCTCAGTTACTAAAAACAACAGACATAGCCCCACTCCACAAAGGGGGCAGTAAAGCAACAGCAAAGAACTACAGACCAATAGCACTAACATCCCATATCATAAAAATCTTTGAAAGGGTCCTAAGAAGCAAGATCACCACCCATCTAGAAACCCATCAGTTACACAACCCAGGGCAACATGGGTTTAGAACAGGTCGCTCCTGTCTGTCTCAACTACTGGATCACTACGACAAGGTCCTAAATGCACTAGAAGACAAAAAGAATGCAGATGTAATATATACAGACTTTGCAAAAGCCTTCGACAAGTGTGACCATGGCGTAATAGCGCACAAAATGCGCGCTAAAGGAATAACAGGAAAAGTCGGTCGATGGATCTATAATTTCCTCACTAACAGAACACAGAGAGTAGTCGTCAACAGAGTAAAGTCCGAGGCAGCTACGGTGAAAAGCTCTGTTCCACAAGGCACAGTACTAGCTCCCATCTTGTTCCTCATCCTCATATCCGACATAGACAAGGATGTCAGCCACAGCACCGTGTCTTCCTTTGCAGATGACACCCGAATCTGCATGACTGTGTCTTCCATTGCAGACACTGCAAGGCTCCAGGCGGACATCAACCAAATCTTTCAGTGGGCTGCAGAAAACAATATGAAGTTCAACGATGAGAAATTTCAATTACTCAGATATGGTAAACATGAGGAAATTAAATCTTCATCAGAGTACAAAACAAATTCTGGCCACAAAATAGAGCGAAACACCAACGTCAAAGACCTGGGAGTGATTATGTCGGAGGATCTCACCTTCAAGGACCATAACATTGTATCAATCGCATCTGCTAGAAAAATGACAGGATGGATAATGAGAACCTTCAAAACTAGGGAGGCCAAGCCCATGATGACACTCTTCAGGTCACTTGTTCTATCTAGGCTGGAATATTGCTGCACTCTAACAGCACCTTTCAAGGCAGGTGAAATTGCCGACCTAGAAAATGTACAGAGAACTTTCACGGCGTGCATAACGGAGATAAAACACCTCAATTACTGGGAGCGCTTGAGGTTTCTAAACCTGTATTCCCTGGAACGCAGGAGGGAGAGATACATGATTATATACACCTGGAAAATCCTAGAGGGACTAGTACCGAACTTGCACACGAAAATCACTCACTACGAAAGCAAAAGACTTGGCAGACGATGCACCATCCCCCCAATGAAAAGCAGGGGTGTCACTAGCACGTTAAGAGACCATACAATAAGTGTCAGGGGCCCGAGACTGTTCAACTGCCTCCCAGCACACATAAGGGGGATTACCAACAGACCCCTGGCAGTCTTCAAGCTGGCACTGGACAAGCACCTAAAGTCAGTTCCTGATCAGTCGGGCTGTGGCTCGTACGTTGGTTTGCGTGCAGCCAGCAGCAACAGCCTGGTTGATCAGGCGCTGATCCACCAGGAGGCCTGGTCACAGACCGGGCCGCGGGGGCGTTGACCCCCGAAACTCTCTCCAGGTAAACTCCAGGTATGCAACAGTTAGGTATCTTTATTTCGAAACGTTTCGCCTACACAGTAGGCTTCTTCAGTCGAGTACAGAAAAGTTGATAGAAACGTGAAGACGATGTAATCAGTCCATCACCCTTGAAGTTTTGAGGTGGTCAGTCCCTCAGTCTGGAGAAGAGTATTGTTCCATAGTCGGAAACAATGTGGAGTTGAAGTTGTTAAAGATTCGCCGGTATTCTCCCGGCCCGGGCCTTTTCCAAGTAGTGGCCCGGCACTGGCTCCCTGTCTAGGGAGTGTCTGAGACCTAAGTCTTCCATGGGAGAAGGCACAAGTACCCCCTCATCTTGTGAGCTACAAGCTCGGGCTCAGGCACCAACCCTGCCCTAGAAGGGCTGGGCATGGTGTCGATCGTACCCTTTATCTCCGGGACCGACTGTTCCCAGGCCAAGCCACATTCCCCGCCCTCACGGGGCTCGTAGGGAGAAGCTAGGCCTCTCTGGTCTGGTGGGAATGACAGTCTTGTGAGCTGAAAGCTCTGGCTCGGGCACCTACCCTGCCCTAGAAGGGCTGGGCATGGTGTCGATGCTCCCGCTGTACCGTGTACTGCGAGGGGAGCATATGTACGTGGAGTTGAAGTGACAGGATGGAGCCTTGTATACCGCCAGGAGTCGAGTGAGGACAGATTTCAGCTACTCCGTTATGGAAAACTGGAGGAAATAATTGCAAGAACTGAGTATATTACAAACCAGTCATAAAATAGAGTGGATAAGTAGTGTGAAGAACTTGGGAGTGTAAATGTCAAAGGATCTCGCCTTTAAGGATCACAACAGTGTCACTATCACATCTGCGAGAAAAATGATGGGATGCATAATGAGACCCTTCAAAACAAGGGATGCCAAGTCAGTGATGATCCTTCTTAAATCACTTGTTCTCTCTAGGCTGGAATACTGCTGTACATTAACATCTCCATTCAAGGCAGATGAAATCGCATATCAAGATAATGTACAGAGAGCCTTTACTGCACATGAAAGTGCCACCAAATGCATTAATTACTGGGAACGCTTCGAATCACTTGACCTGTACTCTCTGGAGCGCAGGCGAGAGATACCTTATCTACACCTGGAAAATCCTAGACGGACTGGTCCCAATCTGCACACAGAAGTTACTCCCTACGAAAGGAAAAGACTGGGCAGACGGTGCGACGTACCCCCAATGAAAAGTAGGGGCGCCATTAGTTCAAGAGAGAACAGTGTCCGAGCCCAAGACTGTTCAGCCTCCCACCATGCATGAAGGGAATTACCAATAGACCCCTGGTTGCCTTCAAGAGGTAGCTGGACAAATACCTAAAGTCGGTACCGGATCATCCGGGCTGTGGGTCGTAAGCGGACTACGTGCGGCCTGTAGTCAGCCTCGTGGATCAGACCCTGATCCACCGGGAGGTCTGGTCAGACTGGGCCGAGAGTGTGTTGAACCCCCCCCCCTCCACCCAACATCCTCCAGGTAGAACTTTGAAGCGTTCCCAGTAATTTTAATGTTTTATTTGCTCTGCGGACCATAAATAATCTGTATCAATTCAGCTCTAAATCTCTCCTGTCCTGAAAAAAGCCATCAACATGGAACAATACTCTAAACGAAAATTATTTGAAAAGTCACCACAGGCACTTTACATCTTGCTGAAAGTTATTATTATCCACTCCGTCATTTTCGTGACTTCCGTTATATCTGCCTTGCTGTGTTTTGAAAGGTCACATTATTACACGCACATCTTTAACATGTTCCTTTGGTTGTGTTTGTCTTTTTATACAATAACTCATATCGAATAATTTGAACGTGTTATCAGTGAACGTTATGATATTCTTAACCGCCCACTGGAAGACTATTTGTTGCATTTTTTCATGTGTGCTACCTAAATTTTCACGCTTATTTTAAATCTGAAAATGATAGGTAACTATGGGGAGTGGTTTTCTTTGTATATATCTGCTATAAGGGTAAGATTAGGTTAGGTAAGATTCGTCAGGAAACAGGACAACTTTTCTGACGCGGGTCAGTCATATGATGACCTGTCTCTGCAGTTTTCGTCATCTGACCGAGGCCTTCAACTGGCTTTAAGTCTACCTCTTTAAAAAATTTTATATATTTATATACGAGAATAAAAAACAAGGCGCCAGGACCGTGCCTTGGGGTACCGAGCTCTTTACTTGGTTAATGTTGGATTCTGCTGTTTCCTACTATTTGTGTTGGTTTGTTAGGAAATATAAAATCACTTTACCTACCCTTTCCTTTATACTCATCGCCCTCAGCGACTCGCGGGGATAGAACCTAGTGGCAAACGCGTACGTAAGGAATTTTTTGACTGATGACGGGTTTTATCCCCGCCCCTGGTTACCTGGAGGTTACCTGGAGGTTATTCCGGGGATCAACGCCCCCGCGGCCCGGTCCATGACCAGGCCTCCCGATGGATCAGGGCCTGATCAACTAGGCTGTTACTGCTGGCCGCACGCAGTCCGACGTACGAGCCACAGCCCGGCTGATCCGGCACCGACTTTAGGTATCTGTCCAGCTCTCTCTTGAAGGCAGCCAGGGGTTTATTGGCAATTCCCCTAATGCTTGATGGGAGGCTGTTGAACAGTTTTGGGCCCCGGACACTTATGGTGTTTTCTCTTAGTGTACCAATGGCGCCCCTACTTTTTATTGGCGGCATTTTGCATCGCCTGCCCAGTCTTTTACTTTCGTAGGGAGTGATTTCTGTGTGCAGATTTGGGACCATTCCTTCCAAGATTTTCCAAGTGTAGATTATGATATATTTCTCCCTCCTGCGTTCCAACGAGTACAAGTCAAGTGCTTCCAAGCGTTCCCAGTAGTTAAGGTGCTTGACAGAACTTATACGTGCAGTAAAGGATCTCTGTACACTCTCTAGATCTGCGATTTCACCTGCTTTGTATGGAGATGTTAATGTACAGCAGTATTCCAGCCTAGAGAGAAGTGATTTAAAAAGGATCATCATGGGCTTGGCATCTCTCGTTTTGAAAGTTGTCATTATCCATCCTATCATTTTCTTTGCACGTGCGATCGTGGCACTGTTGTGATCCTTGAAAGTGAGATCCTCAGACATTACTACTCCCAGGTCCCTTACATTATTTTTCCGCTCTATTGTATGGCCGGAGTCAGTAGTATACTCTGTTCTAGTTATTATCTCCTCCAGTTTTCCATAACGGAGTAGTTGGAATTTGTCCTCATTGAACATCATATTGTTTACCGTTGCCCACTGGAAAACTTTGTTTATATCTTCTTGGAGGTTAACCGCGTCCTCAGCAGATGACAGCCTTATGCAGATCCTAGTATCATCCGCAAAGGATGATACGGTGCTGTGGTGTATATCTCTGTTTATGTCTGATATGAGGATAAGGAATAAGATGGGGGCGAGTACTGTGCCTTGTGGAACAGAGCTCTTCACTATGAACCATACCCCCGGCCGGGATTGAACCCGCTATGGCAGCCTCCGATTTAACTCTGTTGACCACTACTCTTTGTGTTCGATTTGTTAGGAAGTTGAAGATCCATCTCCCCACTTTCCCAGTTATTCCTTTAGCACGTATTTTATGGGCTATTACGCCATGATCGCATTTGTCAAATGCTTTTGCAAAGTCTGTGTATATTACATCTGCATTCTGATTTTCTTCCAGTGCATCCAAGGCCATGTCATAGTGATCCAGTAGTTGTGAGAGGCAGGAGCGACCTGCCCTGAACCCATGTTGCCCTGGATTGTGCAGATTTTGGGAATCCAGGTGATTTGCAATCCTGCTTCTTAGCACTCTTTCAAAGATTTTTATGATGTGGGATGTCAGAGCTATTGGTCTATAGTTCTTAGCTAATGCTTTGCTGCCACCTTTATGGAGTGGGGCTATATCCGTTGTTTTAAGTGACTGTGGAATTTCACCCATGTCCAAGCTCCTCCTCCATAGTGTACTTAGGGCACGCGAGAGGGGTTTCTTGCAGTTCTTAATGAAAACAGAGTTCCACGAGTCTGGGCCCGGGGCTGAGTGCATAGGCATGTTGTCAATGGCTTTTTCGAAATCTATCGGAGTTAGGGTAATGTCGGAAATCTGGCATACATTTATGGAGTTTTGAGGCTCATTCATGAAGAAATCATTTGGGTCGTCGATCCTCAGACCGATTAGTGGTTCACTAAACACAGAGTCGTACTGGGATTTCAATATTTCACTCATTTCCTTGTTGTCTGTGTAAGTCCCATCCTGTCTGAGTAAGGGCCCGATACTAGATGTGGTATTTGCCTTGTTTTTGGCATATGAAAAGAAATATTTTGAATTTCTTTCAATTTCACTAATAGCTTTAAGCTCCTCCTGCCTCTCCTGGTTCCTGTAAGAGTCATTTAGCTTAAGTTCGATAGTTTCCACTTCCCTGGTCAGCGCCTCCCTTCGTGTATCAGATATTCTAGCACTCCTGAGGAGCTCAGTGACTCTTCGTCGTCTTCTGTAGAGGGAGCGTCTTTTTCTCTCCAGTTTACTCCTGCTCTTCTTCTTTCTTAGGGGAATATGCCTAGAACATGCTTCGGCTACCAGGCAGTTGATCCTTTCAAGGCACTGGTTTGGGTCCATGTCATTTAAGACATCTTCCCAACATGTTTCGTTTAGGACATGGTTTACCTGGTCCCAGTTGATGTTCTTGTTGTTGAAATTGTATTTTGTGAAGACACCTTCACAGGTACATGCATTCTGTTGTTCAGGACCCCTATGCATGTACGTCTGGACTTCGATTAGATTGTGATCGGAATTAGTTGTTTTTGATATTCTTATGTCTCTTATCAGGTCCTCATTATTTGTGAAGATAAGGTCAAGTGTGTTTTCTAGTCTTGTTGGCTCCACTATCTGCTGGCTTAAGGTGTGTTTTTCGCAGAGACTTAGTAGCTCATGTGTGTGTGACCTTTCATCTGCGCTACCTCCGGGGATTGTTTCAGCTATAACATTATTTGCTACATTCTTCCATTTTGTATGCCTTAGGTTGAAATCACCAAGCAGTAAGATGTTTGGGGATGGAGCTGGAAGGTTTTCCAAACAGTAATCGATTTTCAGTAGCTGTTCCTTGAACTGTTGGGAGGTTGCATCTGGTGGCTTGTATACAACCACAATGACTAGGTTTTGGTTCTCGATCTTTATTGATAGAACTTCAACTACCTCATTTGTGGTGTTCATCAACTCCGTGCAGATAAGGGACTCTTTGACATACAGGCCAACCCCCCCTTGTTGCCTGTTTTTTCTGTCGCATCTAAAAAGGTTGTAACCACTTATCCTTATTTCACTGTCAAAGTGATCTTTTGTGTGAGTCTCTGTGAAGGCTGCAAACATTGCATTAGACTCCACTAGAAGTCCACTGATAAAAGGTATTTTGTTGTTGGTGGATGGCTTAAGGCCCTGTATATTAGCAAATATGAACGAGGTTGTATTCTGTGTTTGTTGGTATGGTTTTACCGCCCTCGCGTTATATACAATCACTCCATGATCACATTTCTCAAACGTTTTTGCGGAATGCTTGTACACCGCATCCGTGTTTGGGTTTTCTTCTAACGCTTCTGTAATTGTCCTAGTAGCTTAGTAGCTGTGACAAACATGATCTTTCTACTCGAAACTCATCCTGGTTTGGGTTGTGTAGGTTATGCTGGCCATGAAGTTTGTAATCTGATATTTCATCACTCTTTGAAAGACTTTTACGGTGTGTGTGACGCTAGTGCTACTGATCTGTAATTTTTGGCAAAGTGCTCTGCTAGCCAAAGATGATCCGGGAGCTTCATAGCACATTGAAAGAGGCCCATTGAAACTAAATTTGTTGAACTTCAACATGTCATAACGCATTTTTTTTTAACCATGGGCTTCATTCAGCGCTCTGGCGCCACCCTGGGCTTCATTCAGCGCTCTGGTGCCACCCTGGGCTTCATTCAGCGCTCTGGTGCCACCCTGGGCTTCAGCCAGCGCTCTGGCGCCACCCTGGGCTTCAGCCAGCGCTCTGGCGCCACCCTGGGCTTCAGCCAGCGCTCTGGCGCCACCCTGGGCTTCATTCAGCGCTCTGGCGCCACCCAGGGCTTCATTCAGCGCTCTGGCACCAATCTTGGTGCAGCTATTGTAGCACAAATATATAAAGACTTGGAGAGCACTCAGCTCCGACCTTTATACCTCGTGAAACGCTACTCTCACTTTCATAAACGTGGTGGTGATGGTTTATTTTTACGATAAACTTGGTGATAGTTTATTAGTCAGGAAATAAGTTTTGTTCTAAAACGGGTCTTAGCCACATGGCCCGAAAACTCGACGTCTGGGTTGTATGACAGACCTTCCGTTAGTTTACTGGTCCACTCGGTTAAAATAACCCACTGATATAATGTGATGAGGTACCTGAAACTGGTGCAGCAAAATTCACGTAAACATCTTAATTTATTTCACCATTAACTCGTTCGTCGCGTTCCTCTTCTCAACTGCTTTGAGACTAAAGAAATACTTGGTAACAGCCCTATGGCTCTAATGTATTTCAACCTTCAATCGCGCGCTCTGCATGATGTCAACACCATCTGTCCTCCAAGGTTGTATTCAGTGTCTCCTACTTTGCACTTAACATGACTGAATTCAAGTAGCCACTTTCTTAGTTAATTAGGCGTACATAATTCTAGCTACAGCAGCGAAGTTATGCTCGCAGTGTCTCGTCTTTGGTGTTTGATTTATCGTATATTTAAGTGTCCAGCGAATGTAACCATTGTCTTGTGAAGTATTTCATTGTTCTACTGCTAAGTGCAGATTTGCGTGTACGTGTTGACCTGTGTGTGTTTCAGCTTTGGCTAAGACAAAAATAGCCGCACAGGAGTGTCGGGCATTACAATTGTGTTAGGAAATCTGTGTCGTAGTGCGTTGTGTGAGGCGGCTGTAGTGAATATCAACACCGGATGTTACATCACACTATCGCGCCACCTGCTGCTGCCCTGCCTAGTTCCTCTGACACTTGTTACATCTAGTTGACATGGATGGTACCTCTAACACACTGTAAATATAAACACTTAAGCAGCATAATGTGATCCTTTGATAACGTTTCGACCACCCAGTGAGGTTTATCAAGTTGCAAACAGATCTACTTGGGTGAAAGGTACAAGAGTATTTATAGGATGGAGTCAGGTGGAGAATGCTGCATGTGACCATCTTCCGAGTAGGGTGATGGAGTCTAGGACTTGGGTAGCTTTAAAAAGAAGTTGGACAAGTGTACGAATAGACCTTCTGCAGTGTTCCTCTATTCTTATGTTCTGATGTGGGATAACGATGAAGAAGTTTCTTGGCAAGGTGTTCAGCTATGTTAAAGAAGCCGTTGTTCTGTATAATGGATATACAGATAAGTGATGGTTCCAGGATTCTTTGGTATTGAGAGTTGTCTTCTCTGGCGATAAGTCCTGGATGTCAGTGTCGATTTGTGAAAGCTTCTAAGGCGAAGATGTGATAAATTAATTTTATTTGAGTTAATGTCTGTGGTGTCTCATTGTTTATGAAGCTCGACTCGAGATTACTTCGAGTAGGTCAGCTCCTCCTCTTTAATTCAAACATTTCACTGTTAATAGAAAAACTGGGGAGGCAGAACATTAATCGCATTTACCTTGTATGTATGTATGTATGTATGTATGTGTGTATATATATATATATATATATATATATATATATATATATATATATATATATATATATATATATATATATATATATATATAATTGTGGTGTTATAATTGGTTATTTTTTATGGGGAAATGACAACCTAACATAACGTAAAAATCTGCTGCAAACTGTGAGAAGTCTACATAGATGCTCATGGTGCGATTTACTAGGATGGGTTTATTATGCACCCCAATGAAAATAAGTCACTTTAACCTGTTTTTGGGGCTATGCTAGGTAATTTACAAGTTAAACTGTGTCTACCTATTTACTATGTGTAGGCGTGTTTTTGGCTTGAGGCACGATGCAGGTTGTATCGGAACACTTAACCGAATCAGCACTAGTGATTAGTCTGTTTTGGAGTGGTGTTGGGGGGAATACACACTGCACCATACATGATAAAGCCTGATTCTAAATGGTAATGAATGTGTTGCAGGTGATCCGTGATGCTGAGAAGTTGTCCCAGCGCATGTCTCATCGTGGCGCCTGCTCCTGTGACAATGACACAGGTGATGGTGCTGGGCTCATGGCTGCCATCCCTCACCATTTCTATAAGCAGCTCGTCTGGTAAGTTTTAAATCATTCTCAATCCACTTCGTACACACCACATGGCAATCTACATGACTAATTCATGTACATAACACGTGGCAGCATAGTGCTGTCGTGCAAGCGTAAAACTGAGGCTTTTCAAAAGTTTGGCATTCTAGCAGGATTTCTAGTACAGTAAGTCCTCGCTTAACGCCGTCAGTAGGTTCTTGGAAACTGGGACTTAAAGCGAAACGAGGTGTAATGAAACCAATTTTACCATTAGCTAATTGATATCAACATCACAATGCACATTGCACCTTTAGCATTCATTGCAACAAGGTTAAATCAAAGAATACATGTTTGCAGAGCGAAAATTGTAAGGAGCACCACCTAACACCAGGCAGTTCAAAAACAAATAAATAAATATGGCGGGGCGCACTCACACCCACACTCATACTGGGACAATTTAGACACGCCAGTTAACCTAAGGTGCGTATCTTAGGGTTGTGGGAGGAAACCGGCTTACCTGGAGAAAACCCATGCAGACATTAGTTATTACAACTGCTACAATTGCCCGTATTCGACTGAAGAAGCGTGCTGTGCAGACGAATAGTTTCTGCAATAAAGATAAGTAAATGTTGCACATGTCTTGGTCGATCCTCTGCCTGTTTAACTCTATCCCTCCGACCTTCTGCAGGATCACACTGGTATCCTTGGCGCTCCGCTCGACATGAACGTGCAAACTCCACACACAGTGGGCCTCCGGCCGGGAATAATTTTCTTTCTCAACGTCGTTTCGTTATAACGTTAATAAATGAGAATTTGATGTATTTTTCTCTCGCGTGAGGATGCAAGGTGACAGGTAAATATTGCAAACTTTTGTTAATAATTAATATATATATACTTTTCAAGTAACTTTCCCTGTAATATTTCCTTGGCCTGGTCTGGGACCGAGCTGCAGGCGTGATGATCCTCAGAACTATTAGAAAATGACCATTTGCCCCCCTACAAGCGTATTCTTGAGAAGAGAGGAATTGATCTGCTTTATACTGTAATGGGACGGTTTTGACCTTGTATTCATTCGGTGATTCGTGCAGGAAGCTTTCATTCAGCAGTGCAGGTTTTCACCCAGAACTTTACACTCTGGGGTGCACTGCGAGGTCTGGTCATGGACCGGGCCGCGGGGGCGTTGAATTTTGGAATAACCTCCAGTATCGTTCAGAATGTTACCGCTGAGACTAGTCATTCCCGTATCAAGGCATGCGTAGGTTCACTCGGTTAGTGAATAGACAGTTAAAGCTCGGCCGTGTATTGTGCAGGAGTGTATGGATACAGTGAGTTAAACATACACACGCTACCACTCCAGGATCTGAACTGACCTGACCTGACCTGGCTCCGATGTCCAGTGGCTGACGCATCCGTAGCGTCTGTCTATAAGAGAAAATATTAAATACACACTAGGCGGTTACGAAGCGGACTCTACACGCACCAATACAACGAAGACTCCGCGAGTGAGCCGTGCGCAGACTTTCAGCGAGTGAGCCGTGCGCAGACTTTCAGCGAGTGAGCCGTGCGCAGACTTTCAGCGAGTGAGCCGTGCGCAGACTTTCAGCGAGTGAGCCGTGCGCAGACTTTCAGCAAGCCGTGCGCAGAGCCGTGCGCAGACTTTCAGCGAGTGAGCCGTGCGCAGACTTTCAGCGAGTGAGCCGTGCGCAGACTTTCAGCGAGTGAGCCGTGCGCAGACTTTCAGCGAGTGAGCCGTGCGCAGACTTTCAGCGAGTGAGCCGTGCGCAGACTTTCAGCGGGTGAGCCGTGCGCAGACTTTCAGCGAGTGAGCCGTGCGCAGACTTTCAGCGAGTGAGCCGTGCGCAGACTTTCAGCGAGTGAGCCGTGCGCAGACTTTCAGCGAGTGAGCCGTGCGCAGACTTTCAGCGAGTGAGCCGTGCGCAGACTTTCAGCGAGTGAGCCGTGCGCAGACTTTCAGCGGGTGAGCCGTGCGCAGACTTTCAGCGAGTGAGCCGTGCGCAGACTTTCAGCGAGTGAGCCGTGCGCAGACTTTCAGCGAGTGAGCCGTGCGCAGACTTTCAGCGAGTGAGCCGTGCGCAGACTTTCAGCGAGTGAGCCGTGCGCAGACTTTCAGCGAGTGAGCCGTGCGCAGACTTTTAGTTGTGCGGGAACCTTTTACTCTGCGAGTCAATAATTGACATTCGCCGGGAGAGTTGTGCAGAAATTTCAGGAAATTAATGTAGTAGTATAGTCAGAAATTGCATGAAGTTGTTACTGGACGTATAATTAGCACTAACTATAAATATTTAGTAAGGATAATTATATTCGGGAATAACTAGAAAATGGTATGGCAGGGGGCAGAGGAGTGTATGGTATGGCAGGGGGCAGAGGAGTGTGTGGTATGGCAGGGGGCAGAGGAGTGTGTGGTATGGCAGGGGGCAGAGGAGAGTGTGGTATGGCAGGGGGAAGAGGAGAGTGTGGTATGGCAGGGGGTAGAGGAGTGTGGTATGGCAGGGGGTAGAGGAGAGTGTGGTATGGCAGGGGGCAGAGGAGAGTGTGGTATGGCAGGGGGCAGAGGAGAGTGTGGTATGGCAGGGGGCAGAGGAGAGTGTGGTATGGCAGGGGGCAGAGGAGAGTGTGGTATGGCAGGGGGCAGAGGAGAGTGTGGTATGGCAGGGGGCAGAGGAGAGTGTGGTATGGCAGGGGGCAGAGGAGAGTGTGGTATGG
Organism: Cherax quadricarinatus; assembly: GCF_038502225.1. Taxonomy (NCBI): domain Eukaryota; kingdom Metazoa; phylum Arthropoda; class Malacostraca; order Decapoda; family Parastacidae; genus Cherax; species Cherax quadricarinatus. The sequence continues at coordinate 4,782,513 of NC_091357.1, forward strand.
CAGGGGGCAGAGGAGAGTGTGGTATGGCAGGGGGGCAGAGGAGAGTGTGGTATGGCAGGGGGGCAGAGGAGAGTGTGGTATGGCAGGGGGGCAGAGGAGAGTGTGGTATGGCAGGGGGGCAGAGGAGAGTGTGGTATGGCAGGGGGGCAGAGGAGAGTGTGGTATGGCAGGGGGGCAGAGGAGAGTGTGGTATGGCCGGGGGGCAGAGGAGAGTGTGGTATGGCAGGGGGCAGAGGAGAGTGTGGTATGGCAGGGGGCAGAGGAGAGTGTGGTATGGCAGGGGACAGAGGAGAGTGTGGTATGGCAGGGGGCAGAGGAGAGTGTGGTATGGCAGGGGGCAGAGGAGAGTGTGGTATGGCAGGGGGCAGAGGAGAGTGTGGTATGGCAGGGGGCAGAGGAGAGTGTGGTATGGCAGGGGGCAGAGGAGAGTGTGGTATGGCAGGGGGCAGAGGAGTGTGGTATGGCAGGGGGCAGAGGAGAGTGTGGTATGGCAGGGGGCAGAGGAGAGTGTGGTATGGCAGGGGGCAGAGGAGAGTGTGGTATGGCAGGGGGCAGAGGAGAGTGTGGTATGGCAGGGGGCAGAGGAGAGTGTGGTATGGCAGGGGGCAGAGGAGAGTGTGATATGGCAGGGGACAGAGGAGAGAGTGGTATGGCAGGGGGCAGAGGAGAGTGTGGTATGGCAGGGGGCAGAGGAGAGTGTGGTATGGCAGGGTGCAGAGGAGAGTGTGGTATGGCAGGGTGCAGAGGAGAGTGTGGTATGGCAGGGTGCAGAGGAGAGTGTGGTATGGCAGGGTGCAGAGGAGAGAGTGGCAGGGCAGTGGGCAGAGGAGAGAGTGGCAGGGCAGTGGGCAGAGGAGAGAGTGGCAGGGCAGTGGGCAGAGGAGAGAGTGGCAGGGCAGTGGGCAGAGGAGAGAGTGGCAGGGCAGTGGGCAGAGGAGAGAGTGGCAGGGCAGGGGGCAGAGGAGAGAGTGGCAGGGCAGGGGGCAGAGGAGAGAGTGGCAGGGCAGGGGGCAGAGGAGAGAGTGGCAGGGCAGGGGGCAGAGGAGAGAGTGGCAGGGCAGGGGGCAGAGGAGAGAGTGGCAGGGCAGGGGGCAGAGGAGAGAGTGGCAGGGCAGGGGGCAGAGGAGAGAGTGGCAGGGCAGGGGGCAGAGGCGAGAGTGGCAGGGCAGGGGGCAGAGGAGAGAGTGGCAGGGCAGGGGGCAGAGAGAGAGTGGCAGGGCAGGGGGCAGAGGAGTGTGGCAGGGCAGGGGGCAGAGGAGAGAGTGGCAGGGCAGGGGGCAGAGGAGAGAGTGGCAGGGCAGGGGGCAGAGGAGAGAGTGGTAGGGCAGGGGGCAGAGGAGTGTGGTAGGGCAGGGGCAGAGGAAAGGACAGTCACAGTACCGTGACTGGAACAATACACAAATAACCTGCACATACGAGAAGCTTACGACGACGTTTCGGTCCGACTTGGGGCATTTAAGTCAGACTAACATTTAGTGAGGGAGTATATATAGGCGTGGGAGCAAGGGACGCAATAGAGAGGAAGACAAACTAGTGGTAGTAGTGGTAATTATGCTGGTAGTAGTGTTAGATTGGGCAAATATTCTGTGGGATGGATTGTGAAGAACCTGTCTAGTATGGGCCAACAGGCCTGCTGCAGTGTTCCTCCTTGAAGATTGAGACACTTATACAACATATGGGAATCTTCATTATGGAAATGTTTCGCCACACAGTGGCTTCATCAGTCCAATACAAAGCAGAGAGGAGTAAGGAGTAGTAGTAGTTTTAGGTAATCAGTCCCTCAGTTTGGAATCGGTGTTCAGTCCATCACTCTTGTAGAAAGTACAACATATGGCCGGAGAATTGGCTTGCATACTGTAGTCAGGAGAGTCGAAGCAGGAGGAGGCTAGATCACAGTGGAAGCATCCACTAGTGTAAGTAGGTCTTCGTCCAAAGTTTGGACAAGTATTGAAGAATTCCTTGTATCAGGTTCCCATGTTGTTGCAGTGTCAGACAGATGTGCTTTCTACAAGAGTGATGGACTGGACACATCGATTCCAGGCTAAGGGACTGATAACCTCAAACTACTACTCTCCTTACCCCTCTCTGCTTTGTATTGGACTGATGAAGCCACTGTGGCGAAACGTTTCCTTAATAAAGATTCCCATATGTTGAACATTAAAATGGTATAAAATACCGACAGGTTGTTAGGTAAGACACATATGCAACAGTTAGGTATCTTTATTATGAAACGTTTCGCCTTCTGCTTCTATCAACTTTTCTGTACTTGACTGAAGAAGCCTACTGTGTAGGCGAAACGTTTCATAATAAAGATACCTAACTGTTGCATATGTGTCTTACCTAACATTCCCATATGTTGCGGAAGTGTTTCAATTTTCAACATGTCGGTTTTAATACTATTTTTCACACTACCAGCATTACCACTACCACTGCTTCCTCTTTTTTCCCCCTCCCCCCGGCCTGTATATCCTGGCTCCCTCTTGTGTTAGTGTGACGTGTAAATGGTCCAAGTAGAACCGGAACAGAGGAAGCATCAGGGGAAAATGGCAAGAGTGGCCAGTGAACTGATATGTAAATAAAGCATACTAGTGTACCTTGTGTGTGCAAGTGACCTTCAACACTGTCTCAAGAACACTGTTGCTGCATTCATTCTTGGTTGCCTTCAAGGGAGTGAGGGGCTTGCTGCTGGCGAAAGGCTTGTGTTAGAAGGAATCGTAGTTGCCCTTTACTTCTTTGGAATGGCACAGCTTCCCAGTGACTAATAATAATAATTTGGGATTTTCTGTAATTCTTCAGCGCCTATTCATCATTGAAATTCACCAGCCCTCGCACATAAGTGGGGTGTTCAGACAAGTGAAAGTGGCATTGAGTGCTTTGTTCGTGAATTCCCTGAATCTACAATGAAAACTATAGAATGCTGTGGGAAATATTGTTCATCCTGGGATGATATTGATGAATAAGACGCGTGCAACACGTGGATATCATTCTCATCAACTTGTCGGTACTGTGTACGTATGATGGGGGCGGCATTATGTAGGTATAGTATTTTAGTTGTGTGACACTACGTTAAACACTGCTGTAATAAAACTGGTTGCTAGCACGAAGCAGCTCTTACACTGACAGTAGAACCCCATATGAGATCTGTAATGTGTACTTCACCTTATCGCAGAGGCTCTGAAGCATTCTTGTCTCATTCTGAATCTGCATCTCTGTCCGCAAACCGCTAATCTTACTAGTATCGTAGGTTAAGTTAACCAGTGTTGACTTCGTTACCCGACACTAATGAATTAACATAAACACACGGCTTGTATTTGGCAGCGCGAGACGTATTGTACTGCATTAGTTGGTTGATGTTTTCCCATCTAAACGAAGTTGTAGAGGACGAGCCTAAATCGTTCACGATATTGTAATAACATGATTGCAGACTGTCCTGTGAATTTTACGATTCACCTGACGTGGGTTAATCCTCACCTGTTCAGTGATTTTGACACGGGTGCTTTATTATTGTCTCCATGCGCAATAAAGCAAGACGAGCACAAGTGAAACTGAAGTAAATATAATCTGTTGTGCAGAATGTAGGGCATGTGTTGACAGTATGACTGTACACGGCTGCTGCAGCTTCATCCCAGGTCATCAACAACACTAGCTGCCAAGCAACCATCTATTAAACATTTTCTTACTATAGCGAGAGTTGGTTGTGGCAGCAAGATGTTTGCTTCCTTTTGAACACTCAAAATAAGCGAGAAGCGTGAAGGCTAATAATGAAAGTTAGAATAAGATACGTGGAACAACATCGTTTCCGCATCTCTTGTATATAATCACCAGGGTTTTCAATATTAAGCAAACCCACCCATCAAGAGAACTGAAGAACTCTTAATGCAAAAAAATAGTTATATTATTTATTTTATTATCACACTGGCCGATTCCCACCAAGGCAGGGTGGCCCGAAAAAGAAACTTTCACCATCATTCACTCCATCACTGTCTTGCCAGAAGGGTGCTTTACACTATAGTTTTTAAACTGCAACATTAACACCCCTCCTTCAGAGTGCAGACACTGTACTTCACTCTGAAGGAGGGGTGTTAATGTTGCAGTTCAAAAACTGTAGTGTAAAGCACCTTTCTGGCAAGACAGTGATGGAGTGAATGATGGTGAAAGTTTCTTTTTCGGGCCACCCTGCCTTGGTGGGAATCGGCCAGTGTGATAATAAAATAAATAATATTACTAATTTTTTGCATTAAGAGTATCTCAGCTCTCTTGATGGGTGGGTTTGCTTAATATTGAAAACCCTGGTGATTATATACAAGAGATAATCACCAGGGTTTTCAATATTAAGCAAACCCACCCATCAAGAGAGCTATGTCAACCTTATCAGATCAGATTTGATTACCTCTCGTCCCTCAGTCTCTCTAGTTATTATGGGCTTCCCGTTTCCCAGTGATGATGATAATGATAATAGTAATAATCAGGCATTTCATGGGCTACATTACTCTAGACTTTTCTCTCACTACGTAGGTGTTTAGATTTGCCTGGGGGTGTGTTGATGACTAGTATCCCATTTTTGTTGGGTACCTTGTACGTGTGTCAGTGTTCATGTGTGGTGAAGGTGGGTGATGGTATTCAGCTTGGACCTGGAGTCTATAGGTGGCCTACCAATGTGATCCTTACCACGAGATCTTTTTCTCTCGTAATGTTGCTGATGTTTGTCGTGCGGGTCGTGCTTTCTGTGCAAACATTAGTTTCTCCAGCCGTTGATGGCTTAGTGATGTTACGACGTTAGTGAATATAATGTACGACACGAGTTTTGTCTACATAGCACGGTGAAAACAAGTGTATTTTGTACAAAACAAAATAGTGTCAACACTTTTTTTCTAAATGCTGACTACGGAGTTGCCACTCAGACATTACTCGTTAAAAATATCTTACACTGCTCTTACTGTGATAGAACTGAATGCAAAGCGAAACATTGTAAGTAAAAACTAGTATATTTGTAAATATAAAATTTTTTGGGGAAACTGGATGAAGTGAAAGTTGAACATTTCATTCACACTGGGTCGCCATACGAGGTTCCAGGGCAATCAGTCACTAACAACCTCTAGTTCTATTGCCCTTAAGGTGAAAAATTAGACACGTGTGCAACTCTTGGGTATCTTTATTGAGGAAACGTTTCGCCACACAGTGGCTTCATCAGTCCATACAAAGGAGAATGGTGAAGAACAGGAGTAATTTGAGGTAATCAGTCCCTCAGCCTTGAGTAAATGTGGTCAGTCCATCAATCTTGAAAAGAATACAGCATGTCTGCAGAGAAGCTTATATACCGTAGGCAGGAGAGGTGCAGCAGTCGTAGATGGTATCGCCTAATTTATCAACGTGTCTGTTCTCTGAACCATTCATCTACATGCCTGTAAGGTCACACGAATCCTCACACTAAGGCATATTATCTTAAGTGCAATAGTCTCTTATCTTAAGAGACTATTCCACTCGCTACCAGCCAGTATCAGTAATGTTGGTCGGAACAAGGCTAGAAGATTTCAAGAACAAACTGGATTACAATCTCTGCCAAGGCTATGATGGATGTGGGCCGCTTAAAAAAAAAACTGGTTGGACGCATTGCCTACAACGAAGCTTGACCCCTTGTCCCCTTTCCCGAGATATGCTGTTATGCATATCTCGGGGAAGGGGACAATGTCACCAGACACAGGTTTCAGTTAAATGGCCCCTGAACCGGTGCTGTGTTTTTACCTCAATTTAAAAAAAAAAGATCACCATATGTTCATCAGAAACCCGCACTTACGCGAGGAACTCTGTGACAGTTTCGGTCCGACCTGGACCATTGTCAAGCCACTAATGGGGTAAGAAAAGTGACATAAATTGTTGAAGCCATGGTGTTGTGACTTAATTCTTCTTAATCGCTGTATTGTAGATTCCTACGATGATTGCAGATATTCTCGGGATTGCAGCATCTTGACTTGTGGATAAATTAGACACATGTGCAACTCTTGGTTATCTTTATTGAGGAAACGTTTCGCCACACAGTGGCTTCATCAGTCCATACAAAGAAGAATCTTGAAGAACAGGAGGAGAATGAGGTAATTAGTCCCTCAACCTTCTCATTCTCCTCCTGTTCTTCAAGATTCTCCTTTGTATGGACTGATGAAGCCACTGTGTGGCGAAACGTTTCCTCAATAAAGATAACCAAGAGTTGCACATGTGTCTAATTTATCAACATGTCGGTTCTCTGAACAATTCATCTACAAATCTTGACTTGTGTTGATATATAGTGAAGCAGATAAAATGATAACGTAGGTTTTATCGGGCATTGGGCTACATTGCTCCTCTACCAGTCTACTAGATAATAATAGGTTGCTGACCTGCTTGAAGTTAATAATTTAATAGTTTATAATTGATGCTGGTTATTTTAACTAGGTATGATAGTATTTGTTACTGCTTGTGTTCGTTGTTTTGTTGATTTTTAATCTTGGTTTTGTTTATATATTATGTGCCGAATAGGTAAAATTGGTCAGTTAGCAAGAACTCAGTTTAAAATCATGTCCTTTCTAAAAGTTTCTCTTGTTCGTTTAATGATATATTTTTCCATCTACGTTAATGTAAGAATTAATAATTTTGTACCAAAAGAACCTTAAAAAACTTGCTTAACCTTATTGTAGCAAGCACAATTTAATTTAACCTATTCCAACTAAATATATTTTAAGTTTACAATAATTTAATAATAAACACAGTGAAATATATTATTTTTCGTTAGGTTTAGAATGATTTTTGCGAAATTATTGCATACACAAATTTTCGCTTGCCTTATTCGGTAAGAAGAGCGTTGCTATTTAAGCCAGAATCGCAAGTCTTGCCTATTCTTCACGACATGTATATGTAATTTTATTTATTGACTGAGCATTAAGCGACAGTTGTAAATGTGAACTACTGACCTGAGTTACTAACGGGTGTGTGTAACAGTAGTAGTAGTATTTTCAGTATATTCGACCTGACTACTATAAAGCGCAAAAATATTATGTGCTAAGGACTGCGCCCTAAGTCTGAGCCATGATTAACAATTCAGAATTAAAATTCATTGTGTTGGGCGATTGTTTACACTGTTGGTAGATTGAGCGACCTTCACTGGGCGCTGCTTCCTTTGATTTACCTTTAATGAATTATTTTTTCTATTCCTAGAACCCTTCCTTGAGTCAAACTTGTCTGGTGCTTGCCCTCCGGTGAAGGTAGGAGCGAAGATAATCCCCACCAGGAAGGTGATTGGTGACCGGATTTGAGATTGGGAACACCAGTCTTAATGATAGTTTCAGTAGCAGACCGTTCGGTTCAAAACCTCAAGTACGGTGTTGGTCACTTGTTCTCAGGAACGGCCGGACTTGGCAACAATCTAGGATAGGAAAACTGCTAAAGTCTGTAAACTAAGTTGTGTAAAAGCAATTTTACTCTTTTCACCCATGAGTGCAAGAATAAGTGTGAGAGCAGTGCTGGATTACCAGTACAGACAAAAGCATGCCCTTACGACACTAGTAATGCAGGGGCACTAATGCAACGTTATATTAACTTAATTATTTTTGGTTTAGGTATTGGGCACGCATTCTTATTTTCGTGACTCATCGGAGTTTAATCTTCAGTCGTAATTGTTGTAAAAATAACAAAGATTTCGAGACCTGTCTACCTGGAATCTACCCGTCATCAGTTCAATTTTCATCTGCCATCGATCAGCTCATCCTCAGAATAAAATTCTTACTAAAATGTAATGTCAGAAAATGCCTCCAACTACTCGAAATATTCAGTGACATAGATTTTTATAATCTTAACATATTTTTTATAAACATGAGAAATATTAAATATGCTAAAAACTTTTTTTTATTCTCTGCAAAATTTGTTGAACTTACTGTGAAATGAGAAACAGCTTAACTAACCTTGACTTACCATAATTTTTTTTCTTAATGTTTTCGCCATGTGAAATTTTTAAACATTTTTAATCTACTCGAGGTAAATATTGCGTAAGTTTATTTAGGTAAAGGAACGCATAAGTACAGGTAAACAAATTTAGTTGACTAGTTACATTCATAATGTAACTATAAATTACCAAGGGTAACCCAAAAAAGTGGAGACGAAGTAATTTTTTTTCATTGTGGTCCTTGTATAGCTTCCGTGTGCCACTACCGTGGCTGCAACCATTCCCAACTAACTCTCAAAGTGGAGATGAAGCTAGACAACGTTTTAGTCCGTCGTAAAATGAATAATAGTCCAGGACGCAGCTACGTAAGCGTCGTTTAGTTTAATCTTAAGGTTGTGGGCCTTTGTGTGTGGAAGAACATTTAATACCTGTAAAGCCACTCGTGGCGAAATATTCCCTCCACTAAATGCCCTGAATTGCACGTAAGTATATTTTTTCACGTCTTTTAAGTATCACCATAACATAAAATAACAAAAAAGGCACAATACCGTGACTGGAACGATACACAAATAACCCGCACATAAAAGAGAGAAGCTTACGACGACCGAAACGTCGTCGTAAGCTTCTCTTTTATGTGCGGGTTATTTGTGTATCACCAGAACATTTTTGTTGCGTGTTTGACTTGTGGTTACCGCTGGCAAGACACGAGTGTGGTTCCTCGTTGTTTGGGAGGGAGAAGAATTGCGTATCAGCGTTACCTGTACTCAGTTTCAGGGGTCACTGCTCCCGCGGCCCCAATCCCTTCTTCAGGATGCATGCAGTTTGCTAAGAGGTCGCTGCTACTGACGACTGCACGAGTTGGAATGTGGAACGACTTTAATTGTTAGTTCAGTGAAGTTTGTTGTCACAGCAGTTGCTTGTGGGAATCAGCGTCACAACTGTTATCACGGTGGAGACCTGCCGTGGGCGCTGTGCAAATGATTTCCCTTACTGTTCCTGGGTTGGTGCACTGACAGCCTTTCACGGAAATAAATATTAGCTGTGTCAAACTACCCAAGCCCACTGATTTATGATAATCACAATCCTTGATGTCTGTGAGGGGGGGAAACTCTTGATCCAGGAAACTGGACTTTATTTTCAGGCGCTGTGTAACCTCCAAGGGTTTAACGCTTCTTAATGGGGAGGGGGGGGGGTGATAACCCTGCGCCTCGTCTTGTCCCACTTTCTCATGTTTTTTCTCTTCTCGCTCCTCTTCCTCTTTCTGCCCCCTCAGTTTGCTGAAAGTGACCGCCTCCGCCACCTCTTCTTCCTTCCCTACTTCTCCCTTCTCCATCTCCTCCTCCTCCTCCTCCTCCTCCTCCTCCTCCTCCAAGTTCACTGAACTAGACTCTGCATGCCAAACACGTAATAGCCTTGTTGGCTTCTAGGACAGGTAAGAAAATGCCATATTTTACTGCCAGTTTGGCTGCACTTTACATTCTCTCCTCTGTGCTTAAAACTATATATGTAGGTTACTTCCTTATGTATCTATATTGTGTGAAGACGTTGATTTGTGTTGGGTGGGGGTGACTTAGGTGTATTGTGGGTACGCATTGGCTTGATGATTGGGCAAGAGGAGTGATTGGGTGAGGGTTTGGGGATTGTAGTGGGTTAGTGACTGGATATGGAAGGGGGAGGATATAGTGCGCTATTTACATATAGGGTGTGGGTGCGCACTTGATGGGGGAGGGGGGGGGGAGGTTGCAACTGTTTAAGGTGGGGTAAGATGAGATTTCTTTGGATTTTTAACGAGGAGGGTTAACCACCCAGGATAACCCAAGAAAGTCGGTGCGTCATCGAAGACTCATTTCCATTGGGGTCCTTCTATCTTGTCTCCCAGGATGCGACCCACACCAGTCGACTAATACTCGGGTATCTACTTATTACTAGGTGAACAGGGACAGCAGGTGTAAGGAAACATGCCCCACATACACATTAGCTGGGAACTAATGAATCGTTAGTATACTGAAATACGCTAGGAAGACTACGATAAACGATGACCTAAAGCAGTGTATCGAGAAAATTGGCTTAACGGCACTAAAGTTGGCTCGACAGGTTGAGGTAGGTTTAGGTTGGAAAGGGAGAGGCGTGCCCTCTGTAGGCGGAGACAACGAATAACAGAACTCCTCAAAGGTAGCGCGCACACTAACGAAGTGCAAGTAACTAGGCTCAAATTGAATAATACAGCGTCCAGAAGAAACAAGAGGTAAAAGCCATAGGTGAAAATGGGAGAAATACAAAATACTTAAGTTTGCATGTAGCAGGGGTAACCTTAACGCCTGCGCTATACACGGAGATTCCCATTGACACCTTATTAAGTGGGATGAAACCAGACTGGTCATTAAAATGAATCGCGGAACGGGTAGCAAGAGAGCCTTAGAACTCGTGGGCCAGTGGGTTAACCACTCGTTTCGTGGTTCGTTTGCAATCATGCTATTAAGATTTCTTTGAGTCAGGCTGGTCATTAAGGAGAATTATTTACAAAAGCAGAAGTGTGGGGAATCAACCTTGATTATGACTTGTAAAAGTCGTTTCATCATTTAGAGGAGCTTGGCTTAATATTACCCCGTCATAATATAGCAACCAGGTGATTTCAGTCACTTCTTGAAATCTAGCTCCATCTTGACCCTACACGCACTCTCTACCTGACCTTGTACATCTTATATATACTAGACAGTTCCCAGTGAGCTAACTTTCCCGTCATAACATTGTAAATGTTTAGTTTCTAAATTGTTAGTGTTAATATTTCTGCGTTGCTTTATCTCTTGTTTAATACAATAGTAACAAAGTAGCCTAATCTATAAATTAATAAATGATACAAGGATAGATGGCATTGGGGGACGAAGTGACGTAATATATACATAGAGGTTGAGAGTCTGATGTTTACACTCGGTGTATTAGAGGAGGTGACTGACTGATATTATTGTTGACACAGTCTGGGGCGTCCCTCTTAGACCGTCACTCGTCAGGGCAATGTCCTAGTTTATTGACTAGTTTTTATTAAATGTTGTTAATGTGATTGCAGCTGCTACTGCTATTTCTATTACTATTATTTCTGGTTTCTTGGATCTTGTACATATTCTAGATTATTATTATAATAAAGTTAAGAGCTGTGTAATATGCCATCTTCTGATACTAAGAACATTAATAATTGTTAAAGATGTAACTCAGTTGACATGGAATGACCCTTCTCTTATCACCTCCCACTGTCGCCATGTATACCTCACCCCTTTGCTACCATGTACCTTCCATTTATGCCAAACTCCACCATGTATCACCTTCTCCCACTCCAGCACCGTGTATCACCACTCCCCCACCATTCATCAACCCCCCCCCCACCATTCATCAACCCCCCCCCAACTCCAGCACCGTATATCACCACTACCCCACCATTCATCACCCCCCCCTACTCCAGCACCGTATATCTCCACTCCCACACCATGTATCCTCCCCACTCTGTGCTTCTTTTTCTCTCCCCATTTCCTTCCGTTCTTTCTGTACATGTTCAAACTACAGGTCAAAAAACATGTAGATAAATAGTTCAAGGAACAGCCAAGTTGACTGATAGACGTGTTCAACACTTGGGTATCTTTGTGGAAATTGATAACCTCAAACTCCTCTTATCATCATTCATCGCTGTACCGGACTGAGGAAGTCATTTGTTAGCAAAAAGTTTCCACAATAAAGCTACCAAGTGTTGCGCAAGTGTCTTCATCGTCAAAAAATATCTAGTATCGGGCCTTTGATTTAGGGAGATACATACGGACAACGGAGAAATGATTGAAGTACTGAAAACCCAGTACGACTCAGTGGTGTTCAGTGAGCCACTAATCAGCCTAAGACTGATATGAATGAGAAAAAAACTGGAGACGTCCCTAATCTCTGACACAACTTTTACCCTCCACAAAAAAAAAAAAAAAAAAAAAAAAAAAAAAAAATCATGCACCACGCACTAGGCCTCGACTCTTGCCATTCGATATTCGTCAAGAATTCTAAAAACTATCATGTTTCTTAAATATTATATGGATAAGCCTAGACACTGAGGTCTTACCACACCACAGTCCTTAAAATAACATATATTGTACTACTAAACAAAGGTGGCAACAGTTGAAATAAAGACCAGTAGCCCTAACTCCATCAAAATGCGTACAAGGGTTTTAAGAAGCAAGATTACCAGTCAAGTTGAATTGCAGCAGTTGCACAACCCAGGTCAACATTGGTTCAGAACAAGTCACTCCTGGCTTTGGCAGTTGCTGGACCATCACAACATGGTCTTCGATGCACTTGAAGACAAAATATAGATGTGCACTGACTTTGCAAAAGCCTTTGAGAAGTGCGTCGATGGGGGTATTTCCCACAAAATGCATGCAAAAGGAATAACTGGGAAGGTGGACAGATGGATATTTAACTTGATAAATAGAACTCAAAGGGTAAATGAAAACATGAAATCAGAGGCTGCTACAGTGAAAAGTTGTCCTCCAAAACACGGTGCTCCCCCATATCGTTCTCATTCAATGAGCGTGGCATCCATAGTAGACAGCGAACCTCCAAGTTGATGTAAACCAAGTATTCTAGTGGACCACTGACAATTTGATGTTCATTGAGGGCAAAGTTTAGTTAATACGTCATGGAAGAATGGAGGAATAAGAGAAAAACTAGAGCAGAAATCAGACTTCAAGCACTCGGTAGAACGCAAGTAGAATGTGAGGGACCTGGGAGTGGTAATGTCAGATCTCACTTTCAAGGAGTACAACAAGGTTATCGATAATGCAAGCAATTGCCAAGTTGAACAACTAAAACCTCCACAAGAGATAGCAAGCTAATGATAATCTTAAGTCATTTGTTCTCTCTAGTTTGAGATGCTGTAAAATTAATGAACTGGAAAATGTAGAGAACCTTCACAGTTCGTATAAACTTAATCATGTTTCTAAAATACTGGGAGTAGTTGTAGTCCCAGAGCTGGGAGACTTCAGTCGTGTCAGTCATGTTCTATCACTACTAAACTGGATTGTCTTCACTACCCTGGACTTGTCCATAGTGACAGAATACGCCAGTGAGACCCTGGCCCACCTCAACACAAAACATGCACTCAGCGATGAAGGTAAGTTGGATGTGCTTTCACAGGTGTTAAAGATTTTGATTGATATTCACTCTCGTGACTGGACTCTCCACGACATCACAGCTAAGAACTTCTGCGTAAAACGCGCACCTCTGAGATTCCGTATAACCATCATCGGCTATGGACTTGCTGTTCCTCTCTGTCACAAACTCCCCTCAAAGAAGGTTCCTTGATGCTGGTGAGGGGCTCTTGATCTAGGGAATTGGGTCTGTGCTCCAGTTCCCTGAATTGAACCTGAATGCCTTCCACATCCCCCCACAGGCGCTGTATAATCCTATGGGTTCCGCGCTTCTCCCTGGATTATAATAATAATCTGTCACAAACTTAACTTTGTGAGGGACACCAAGGCCATACACACCCCACCTGAGGTAGTCAACAACGAGCCTGCAATCACTTAAGCTGACTGCTTCAGCACTGCCTACCTCATTACCTTCTTGAACGTGATCTGTGTCTGTGAAGTGCAGGTCTGGGCCCGACAAGCATTGTCCACAGATATGAACCGGCGGCCCGACCTCAAAACACTCCAAAAGCTTCTTCATATCGCTCGTAACAATCGTTGAGTTCACACCTGCTTGTTATCATATGTATAAAAGATGGGATAAGAGAGAAAAGGCACAAGTTGTGTATTTCAGTTGTTGTGAGATCAAGGAAAGTTATTTATTGAATAAGGTCAGCCTCGTTTACCTTGGCTAAAAAAAAGAGGGGGGGGGGTGATTGTACAGGTGTATTGTAGGTGTTTAAGCTTCGGTTTATTTAATATATGGTATAAACCTTGGCAATTGATAACGACAAATTGGTTTAAAAAGATCAGAGTAAACATTAGGCCAAACTTGTTAGAAAACTTCGCTCCTGGGACCTTGATATCAACACTTCTAAGGAAGAGGCTAAAAATAACAGTATATCGGCGGAGAGTGGGGTTTGAGTGACAGTGACGTAAAAAAAAAAAAGATATATTTGAGATGGTCAGGTCGACAATGAGGTCATGTAATTCGTGTGTTGCTAGGTGGACGGTGCCCTGCCTAGTTGAGCATCATGTATGACAAAAACATTAGCATACATGATACTCAGCCAGGCAAAGCACCACCTACCCAGCAACACAGAAAAACATGACCTCATTGTTCACCTGACCTCACTTCAAATATGTCACTTTTCAGGTCACAGTGTCACACTCCACTCTGCGTCTACGTATACTGTTGGCTCCAGTTTGTGTGTTAATTCATCGAGGTCCCACGACCGAAAAATTTTCTAATAAACATGTCCCAGTGTTTACTCTGGTGTCTCTTTTAAACCATTAAATATCTGAAATTAGGCTTTTTATTTTAAATTTGACGTAATAATCTTTATTACTGACTTAAGAAATCGTAATGACACGATTGCAAATAAAGTCATGTTGACGGCAGTGAAGGGACTTGAGCTAGAGTTCGTCACGGCCACGCTAGCTGGAGATTCGTCTGTAAAAACTTGCATTTGTGGTCACAGAGGTGCCTGTGCTAACTTTCCTATGGTGTAGAAATATACCTAGTTGGATGAATCTTATTGTGGCTAGCTGGTCTAGTGGCTAGCGCGACGGGCTGGAGTTTTGAGACTCTATTACCGCGGGTTCAATCCCGGCCGGGGGTATGGTTTAATCTTTATTACTCTTGCTCATCCTTACCCCCTCCCCCCGTCCCTCACTCATCCCTTTCCCTTCCAGGCACCCTTGTCCCTACTCACGCATCTTTCTCCCATCCACCCTTGTCCCCTCCCCCATTCGTTCACCTTCCCCTCTCTCACATACTCAGCCCTTCCGTTGTGTGACTGCGACACAGTGCCTGGCTGGTGCATCTCCGCTATGTATCAGCACAATACTATGCCATTTTCTCTTATTTGGCTGTCTACCATTATCATGGTTCTGGCTCCTAATTTCTCCTGTCAGGAACCCCTAAATTTGTCATTCTTCTCTCTCCCTCCATGTCTCATCTCCATCCGTCGCTGTTACTTGTTTCTCACTCGTCCGTCCATCAGTCTTCTTTCTCCTCTATCCGTTAACGTGAAGGACCCACGAGTGGGTTCTTCACAGTCGTAACAAATATTGGGATTGGAGAAACTTAATCTTTACTAAATATTTTTAACTGTACGCCAGTGTCCACAGGCAATACTAACATAAACTTATCTATAAACACAAAAGCTGTTCTCACGTTAGAGGGGGAGAATTCTAAGTACCTGGTAACAAATTTCCCGTGGGTGTAATTTGAGGGTGAGTGGTGGGCAGGGACAGGTAAGCCAAATGGAATGTGGGTTGTACATTAGGGACGGGGCTCCGCGCCAGGAGAAACCTAACACCATTAGGCCTGTGGGCCCATGCGAGGTAGCGGTTATTTTTAACACTCATTTTCATATACAAGTCTTAGCTATTTATAAAACTGAAACATTATAGATATATCAAAATGTATTCATGTTAACCCTTTCCGGGTCTAGTTTCTAGGCTTTTTGTTTATCCATATGATCTTGCGCTACTCTTCCCAGGATGGCTGTGGCGTTCACAATAAATACTTTGTTGGCAAAATGTAAAAAATCTGATGTTTAGATCGTGGTGTTTAGATAGAGGTAGAAGTGCTAGAGATCAAACTTATAAACGTGTAACAAGGACATCACGCATATAGGAAATATCTAGTTTGGCGCTTGATACGTAGACGCGTTTAGCAATTTTTAAAGCAGCCAGTTAAGCAAGCACGGCAGGTAGCTTCAGAAATATGGAATACCGTGTAGCTTAATAGTAAAGCATCCGGTTCATAACCAAAATGACCCGGATTCAGTTTTGGGTGGAGGCTAGAAATTGAGGCAAGTCTTCTAACATTCCCTTCCCCTGTTCAACTAATAAATGGATATCTATAAATTACAAGGCTACTGAGTCACATCCTAGTTTAAAGAAAAGAGGAACACAGTTGAAGTGTTACTTTGACATTCATGGGTTTATCTTGACATTAACTCCCCTTATATGGTAATATAAAATAAGTGAGAACGTTGGATGCTAATATGACCTGCTTACCAAGTCTCCAAACTGTGTTTGTTTTTACCGTTCGTTTCATTGTATTTGTGTGTGTGTGTGTACACGCTCGTTCTAGATTTTTGTTTTCTGTTTTTATATTAGTGGTATAAAAAACCGACGAGCTGCTGAGTTAGATGCCTGGAGTTTACCTGGAGAGAGTTCCGGGGGTCAACGCCCCCGCGGCCCGGTCTGTGACCAGGCCTCCTGGTGGATCAGAGCCTGATCAACCAGGCTGTTGCTGCTGGCTGCACGGAAACCAACGTACGAGCCACAGCCCGGCTGATCCGGAACTGACTTTAGGTGCTTGTCCAGTGCCAGCTTGAAGACTGCCAGGGGTCTGTTGGTAATCCCCCTTATGTGTGCTGGGAGGCAGTTGAACAGTCTCGGGCCCCTGACACTTATAGTATGGTCTCCTAACGTGCTAGTGACACCCCTGCTTTTCATTGGGGGGATGGTGCATCGTCTGCCAAGTCTTTTGCTTTCGTAGTGAGTGATTTTCGTGTGCAAGTTCGGTACTAGTCCCTCTAGGATTTTCCAGGTGTATATAGTCATGTATCTCTCCCTCCTGCGTTCCAGGGAATACAGGTTTAGGAACCTCAAGCGCTCCCAATAATTGAGGTGTTTTATCTCCGTTATGCGCGCCGTGAAAGTTCTCTGTACATTTTCTAGGTCGGCAATTTCACCTGCCTTGAAAGGTGCTGTTAGTGTGCAGCAATATTCCAGCCTAGATAGAACAAGTGACCTGAAGAGTGTCATCATGGGCTTGGCCTCCCTAGTTTTGAAGGTTCTCATTATCCATCCTGTCATTTTTCTAGCAGATGCGATTGATACAATGTTATGGTCCTTGAAGGTGAGATCCTCCGACATGATCACTCCCAGGTCTTTGACGTTGGTGTTTCGCTCTATTTTGTGGCCAGAATTTGTTTTGTACTCTGATGAAGATTTAATTTCCTCATGTTTACCATATCTTAGTAATTGAAATTTCTCATCGTTGAACTTCATATTGTTTTCTGCAGCCCACTGAAAGATTTGGTTGATGTCCGCGTGTGCAGCATTTGGATATCTTGATTTTGTAGACTCGTCGTGAGCCAGTGGGTTCATCGTTACAGTACAGGGACGAACTTAAGACTAGAGTCGGGGTAATCAGTCTCTTTTGTGGACAAGGACACTTGTGTCAAGTTCAGGACATTTATTAAGGAAACATTTCGCCACGAGTAGT
This sequence comes from Cherax quadricarinatus, assembly GCF_038502225.1. NCBI lineage: Eukaryota > Metazoa > Arthropoda > Malacostraca > Decapoda > Parastacidae > Cherax > Cherax quadricarinatus. Next base: position 4,799,827 of record NC_091357.1, read on the forward strand.
TTCATCAGTCCTGATTTTGTTAATGATGTAGTGATAACGGCAACGTCAGTACTGTTTGCAAGCTGTCTTAATTCTAATAGTCTTGCGTTGATGTTCCTGTGTTGCATGGATAGTCACTAGTTGGCAAAACTAATACAAAATTAAAATGTCCAGATATTGAACATGTTTAATTCATGGTCCTGTTTTCCTGAGAAATTTTGCGATTACGTATACAGTAAAAATTAGCTATTTTTCATAAGATAAGATAAGATAAGATTTCGTTCGGATTTTTAACCCCGGAGGGTTAGCCACCCAGGATAACCCAAGAAAGTCAGTGCGTCATCGAGGACTGTCTAACTTATTTCCATTGGGGTCCTTAATCTTGTCCCCCAGGATGCGACCCACACCAGTCGACTAACACCCAGGTACCTATTTGCTGCTAGGTGAACAGGACAACAGGTGTAAGGAAACGTGTCGGAATGTTTCCACCCGCCGGGAATCGAACCCGGGCCCTCCGTGTGTGAAGCGGGAGCTTTAGCCACCAGGCCACCGGGTATACATTTTAATAATAACGTTGTTTGATAAGGTAATTGTGAATTGAATATAAAAGTAGGCTGTAGGCCTACTCGCCAATGCTAGGTTTGGCTATTTCAAACGCCACATTTCACAGTCATATGTTTAACCTATTTTCAAAGCCAACCAATTAAGATTGAAGTTGGTACACATAATGTAATTCATTGGGTTAGACAAATGTCTTAAGGTCAACAGCTTTATCTTAATGATATTCAGTACAGACAAATAGGCACACATGCGACAAATGGGTATTTCCATTGCTGAAAAGTTTCAGCTGCGTGGCAGGCTAATTTAAGTTCAATCAGGTGACTGCATTACTGTAGACGGTTGAAGTTCAAGTTCAAGAACGCTTCAGTACTCTGATTTGTTCACCCTCGCTGACACGAGTCCCTAACTTTAAATATATTACAGCAAAATTTGTCACCTTCTCAATTATTATGTAAAGTAAGTCGCTGCTGGAGTACTGTTAGGGAGGTTGAGAGGACCTGGTGATGCTGGGTGCTAGGGGACGGGAGAGGAAACTGTTAGTGTAGGGTAAATATAGCCCGTCTCCCCTTCTCCCTGGCCTGCCTCTCACCTACCCAGGTACATTCCTTCTTGGGGATTAGTAAAAAAAATGTTACTGGTAGGAAGAACATTAGATAATGTTAGTAAGTATATTCATTAGGGAAAACATTAGATGATATTAGTACGTATATTCATAAGGGAAAATATTGATGTGGGTCTCGGTCAATAAGTTACTTTCATTGATGTCGATTTTACGGTAGGCACGCGGGAAGGTAGCGTAGCCGATGGCCATGTCGGCTCGTGGTATCAACTACAGACATCATGGCAGTTGTGAATAGTCAAATGGATGACTGTTGACGGAACCTTAAACAGTTGAAACGTGAGTTTAACATAAGCCACGCGCAGTGGCTGCTTGTTTTCTGTTCGCTCAACAGACTTCATCTGTGTTTCCTTGTGACCTTACCTAAAACATGACTCACGAAATCGTAATGACACGATTGCAAACAAACCATACCACGGGCGGGATTTGAATCCGTGGTCAGTCTCAAAACTCTAGACCGTCGCGTTAGCCACTGGACCAGCTAGTCACAATAAGATTCGTCCAACTAGGTATATTTCTACACCATAGGAAGGTTAGCTAACGCGACGGTCTGGAGTTTTGAGAGAGACTGACCGCGGGTTCAAATCCCACCCGTGGTATGGTTTGACCTTACCTAAACTTTATGCGACAATGTGACATAATTATTAGGAAGACGGGTAGCAGCGACAACCACCACCCAGCACTGGGGGTGGTCTCGGCACTCTGGAACTGGTCCCAGACCAGGCCTCCTGTTTGGCTGTGATCAACAAATCTCCTGGTGCTAGCTGTGTGCAGTTCAGCGTAATTATTATTATTATTATTATTATTATTATCAAAAAGAAGCGTAAGCAGGCGTTTAGTTTGTGTTAGCTAAATGAGTTAATGGCAGGCACCTGTTAGCGTCCTATCGCATAGAAAACACATTAGCATACAGTATATAGTGAGCAAGTTGAGGTTCACTTTGCCTCCTTCCCTTCCCAGCCCTCTTTTTTCCCTAGCCGTTTTCCCATGGCCCTTTTCCCCAGCAATCTCCCCCACACACAAATTCACATGAACCCACATAACGTCAACGTTTTCTCAACCAATGGGCCGCACAGTACTGCGAACTTTGTCCCGAGATGCTAATGAATGCGCCGCGGACCAGTAAAGTGAAAAAAAAGTTCCCGCTTCATTCTTGACGTATTATGCACATGTATTCAGTCCCTCTTTAAGTTACACTTGGAGGTGGTTGTAGTACACGTTACTGTGTTAGCTAGTAATTATCTCTTAATATCGTTTTAAGTTAAGGTATAATTGATGTAATATTGCGTAGTGACTATAGTCTTATGTGACAGAGATCAAGCTGCAAGGGACACGAGTTTCTCAAAAGATAAACTGATGCACAACAGATCACTGAGTGGTAGCATGTGTTGTCAGTAAGAGGACAGGAGTAGAACACTGCCGTATCACGAGGCAACATGGGTAATCAATGCTATCTTAATCTTGATACTACTTGTTAAGTGATAGCAGCTTCTACTGAGATATTCATATCTTATCACCTTAATTATGTGTCTCTGGCTCACTTGTGCCTTTAATGCCAAGTGTGTGTGATTGTCATTATCGCTTTTGAAATCTCTTATCGTGTCACGTACGAAGAAAATTGGGTTCAGGTAAGTTAGATAAGCTGGCCTACCTCACGGCTATCAGTAGAATTTCCTGGAGAGGAATAACATCGATCCAAGCAACTGATTAACACAGCTGACTTCCGTTTTCAAATCCTCGTCTTATTAATTTAATCTTAGACTCAGTTGGTTTCCTCAACACTCGGTGTACTTATTACTCTGTTAAAAGTTATGTTAGGCTACGTAAAATATACTTCTAAAACGTATATTGGACCACGAAAACTAAAAAAATAAAATCACTGTTACGACACTTGTGGCAACAGATGGACCTGTGAAAAAAGAGCACTAGATACATTTTAAATGTGCACAATTATTGGTGGTGTGGTAAGAGGTTGGTGTCTCCCTATCACTAGCTACTAGCATCACCACCACCTCAAGGAAACTCGTCGTCTTTCTGCTAATTTGGCAACATTTCCTTGAGATAAAATAAATTGTGTGTATGTATATATATATATATATATATATATATATATATATATATATATATATATATATATATATATAATATATATATATATATATATATATATAGAGGATGGGGTCCACCTCTGGTGTAAATTGTGGGACCCATAGCCTCGGAGAAGTGGATAAAAAGGCTTCAAGGAAAAATATTTGGATTTCTTCCTGAAGCCGTTTGAATATTCCACTTCCCCTACCACCCCATCTTTTCATATTTATTTTTTTTTACTAATAGGAATATTTTATTACATAATATGGTACAGAAGATTTAAGAGATACATTATTGATATAAAGGTGGCATATACGGTACATGTTGTTACGTGTGTATCACCGATTATAAGGCGAAAATCTCATCCAGCTCCTCAGAGCTGGGGCGTGTGCCCAAAATACAGCAGGCATTACCCCTTTGAACAACCGCACTGAGCCGCTGGAACAGAAAACTAGCTGCCCTGGGATCCCTAGTTACCCTGATGAGTCTTTTTCCCAGCTCCTTAAGGAATTTAGATGCACTCTTTCCCCATGAGCCAAGGGTCTCTGAGCCTATGGGAACAAACATATAATGATGGGCAAGTTCTCCATATTTTCTAGACTTTTGGGACTCCCTGAAGCTGGCAGCTGCCCCTCCTTCCTCCCTGGTGTATTGGAGATAGGTATCAGCCAAGGTAGATGCACATGCATATATATATGTATATATATGTGTGTGTGTGTGTGTGTGTGTGTAAAGGTAGAAAGTTGAAAGTGAACATAGAAAAGAGTAAGGTGATGAGAGTATCAAATGATTTAGATAAAGAAAAATTGGATATCAAATTGGGGAGGAGTATGGAAGAAGTGAATGTTTTCAGATATTTGGGAGTTGACGTGTCAGCGGATGGATTTATGAAGGATGAGGTTAATCATAGAATTGATGAAGGAAAAAAGGTGAGTGGTGCATTGAGGTATATGTGGAGGCAAAATATGTTATCTATGGAGGCAAAGAAGGGAATGTATGAAAGTATAGTAGTACCAACACTTATATGGGTGTGAAGCTTGGGTTGTAAATGCTGCAGCGAGGAGGCGGTTGGAGGCAGTGATGTCCTGTCTAAGAGCAATGTGTGGTGTAAATATTATGCAGAAAATTCGGAGTGTGGAAATTAGGAGAAGGTGTGGAGTTAATAAAAGTATTAGTCAGAGGGCTGAAGAGGGGTTGTTGAAGTGGTTTGGTCATTTAGAGAGAATGGATCAAAGTAGAAAGACATGGAGAGCGTATAAATCTGTAGGGAAGGAAGGCGGGGTAGGGGCCGTCCTCGAAAAAGTTGGAGGGAGTGGGTAAAGGAGGTGTTGTGGGCAAGGGGTTTGGACTTCCAGCAAACGTGCGTGAGCATGTTAGATAGGAGTGAATGGAGACAAATGGTATTTGGGGCCTGACGATCTGTTGGAGTGTGTGCAGGGTAATATTTAGTGAAGGGATTCAGGGAAACCGGTTATTTTATATAACCGGACTTGAGTCCTGGAAATGGGAAGCACAATGCCTGCTCTCTAAAGGAGGGGTTTGGGATACTGGCAGTTTGGAGAGATATGTTGTGTGTTTTTATACGTATATACTTCAAAATTGTTGTATTCTGGGCACCTCTGCAAAAACACTGATTGTGTGAGTGAGGTGAAAGTGTTGAATGATGTAAGTATTTTCTTTTTGGGGATTTTCTTTCTCTTTGGGTCACCCTGCCTCGGTGGGAGACGGCTGACATGTTGAATAAATAAATATAATAAATTATTTATTTAAAAGCTAACCATTCATTACATGGCTTCGTGCCGGCAGTGGCCAGGAGGGAGGGGGTAGTGGAAGCAGGGAGAACCCTCTCCTTTAATATCTTTGCTCCGAAAAATGTAGACAAGTAATTGGTGTTTCATCGATATAGTAGTACACACTCCGTCTCTGCTGATGGACTGCCTGGACTGTAAAGTTTTCTGATATTTGTCTTTTCCGTGTACTTCCTTTCTCTCTCCCCTTCCCCTTCCCCTTATTAATTTTAATATATGTTTAGATTTCGCAGAACAAGCGAAATATTTGCAAACACAAATCTCAGGCCGAAGAAGACTCGAACCTACGAAACCATACCACATTGGTCCACATTGGGGATTTAGGGTGCTCATGACTGATTCCCAGGATCTCTGATAGTTCTTGGTTTATTTTTTTCTTAGTCAATTCTATGGTTGTTGAAATTACTGAACATCCCTTCTGTTAAATTAGTGCTGCAGTTCCCTAACCCTGAGTTTATACTCGTTTGTACTTTGATTTGGTCAGAGTATACTATTATTTTTGTAATTGTTGCGCATCTGATTAGTTCCTCGTTGTTTGTGAATATCAAATCCAGAGTACTTTAATTTCTAGTGGGATCAGTTATCTGTTGGTTCAATGGGTACTTTTCACAAAGCTTCATTAGTTCACTGGTATGTACCTGTTGAGCCAGGGTGCTTCCAGATGTTTCTGGTATAACGTGTTGAGCCATTTTACATGTGTGAGATTAGTATCTCCAAGTAGTATAATTGGTGTGGGATTTTCTATCTTATCTAGGCATCTATTTTCCTTAATTGATCTGTGAATTCCTCAGCAGTTGCTGATGGTGGTTCATGTACTAGGATAATTAACAAATTCCTGTTTTCAAATCTTAATGCCTAGAATTTCTACTGTTATCATTCATAGGTTTCAGCACTTCTGTAGAGCAAAAAGTATCTTTCACATAGCTCTACTCATCCCTGTGACGTATTCTTTCACATCAGTACATGTTATAGTTTTCTATCTTTATATCTCCATCCAGAACTTTCCATGTGTTTCTGTGAATGCTCCAGATATAGCACTCGCTTCTGAGAAGAGCCTACTAATATAACTTTGTCATCTTTATTTGATTTCATTCCCTGAATATTTACAAAGAGGAAGCAGGATTTACCATGTGGGATGTTTTGATTGGCTGTGTTTAGTAAGTACCACTGGTGATCACTACCTGGTGTGGCCCCTGGTGTACGTAACCCCGGTTTCTCCAGCATTGATATTGATTGTGTATTTGACTGTATATTCAACCCTGATGGGCTGATGCGTGGCTTGGTATGTCCCATTGTTGTGCCCCTCTGCGCCATCTGTAGCATTTCCCCGTGTTGCCTCTTTCTTTGGTCCGATCATTTCGTTGTCTAAAAAAGACTGCTGTTCATTTTTCATTTCTGCTTTTTCTGTAGCGCGGCGTTCCCTTTACATGGTGGTCTGGACAGCTCAGGTCATAACATTCTCTGAACTCTGTTGAAGCTTTGCACTGGATGGAAGTACCTGCACTCTTTGTCAAAGTGACACTTTCCTTTTCTCAACATGTTCACACAATGTTTATCCCAGCATGCACTTCCATATAAGCACATGTCTTTTGCGTAATATTTGCATATGTTCTGAATACCTATATTTACTGAGTTTGAATCCTTGCCGAGTTCTGCTACGCGATCTGTATTCTCTCTTCTATCTAGGCGTATTTCTTCCGGTTTTTAATGTGTTCCTGCTATAGATTTCTCTTCCTCCCTCTCCCCTTTCTCTGTCATGTACCAAATTTTTGGTATTCTGACTTGCCCTGAATGACAGTCTCCACCCTTATTTCAGCTCCTTGGTCCTTACCTTTATTTTCCCCCCTCTCCTTGTTCCCTACCTTTTTTTTTCCACTATGTATATTTGGCGAGCTCCTTAGAAACTTTATTATGCTTTCTAGGTTTTTACTTTTCAGTACCTCCCTTATGTCTGACGAGCTTTCGAACTCACTGGGGCAAATTCAGAAACATCTTTCTTGTTTTAGGTTATTTCTCGTGGGTGAATTAAGCTTTATACATGATACACGAGATGATCCACATATTTCACAATCAATGCTACCTGACTGGAGGCCTACCTGGAGGGCATTCCGGGGATCAGCGTCCCCGCGGCTCGGTCCATGACCAGGCCTCCCGGTGGATCAGGGCCTGATCAACGAGGCTGTTACTACTGGTCGCACGCAGTCCAACGTACGAACCACAGCCCGGCTGATCCGGCACCGTCTTTAGGTATCTGTCCAGCTCCCTCTTGAAGACAGCCAGGGGTCTACCAATAATGCCCCTTATTGCTGGTGGGAGGCTATTGAACAGTCTTAGGCCCCGGACACTTATTGTGTTTTCTTAGTGTACCAGTGACGCCCCTACTTTTCACTGGGGGTATGTTGCATCGCCTGCCAAGTCTTTTGCTTTAGTATGAAGTGATTGTTGTGTACATATTAGGGACCAGTCCCTCCAGAATCTTCCAGATGTAGATTATGATCTCTCTCTCTCGCCTGCGCTCCAGTAAGTGCAAGTCAAGTGCTTCCAGGCACTCCCAGCAGTTAAGGTATTTGATGGAACTTACACGTGCAGTAAAGGTTCTCTGTACATTCTCTAGATCTGCAATTTCACCTGCCTTGAATGGGGATGTTAATGTACAGCAGTATTCCAGCCTAGAGAGATTAAGTGATTTGAAGAGAATCAGCATTGTAATCCTTATAGAGAATAAACTTTGAATTGAATCATTGGCTTAGCATCTCTTGTCTTGAATGTTCTCATTATCCATCCTATCAGTTTCCTCGCAGATGTGATAGTGGCATTGTTGTGGTCCTTGAAGGTAAGGTCTTCGGACATTACCACACCCAGGTCCTTCGCATTACTTTTCCGCTCTATTGTGTGATTGGAGTTTGTAGTATACTCAGTTCGTTATTATTTCCTCCAGTTTTCCATAACGGAGTAGTTGGAATTTGTCTTCATTGAGCATCATATTGTTCTCTGTTGTCCATTGGAAAACTTGTTTTATATCTTCTTGGAACTTTGGTTTGTTTGCAATCGTGTCATTGCCATTTCGTGAGTCATGGGTGACACTCGTGCAGATCCTAGTATCGTCTGCGAAGGATGATACAGTACTATGGTTTACATCTCTGTCTGATATGAGAATAAGGAACAGAATAGGTGCGAGTACTATGCCTTGTGGGACAGAGCTCTTCACTATGGCAGCATCCGATTTAACTCTGTATCACTACTCGTTGTGTGTGATTGGTTAGAAAGTTGAAGATCCATCTGCCTACTTTGCCAGTTATCCCTGTAGCACGTATTTTGTGTGCTATTACACCATGATCGCACTTGTCAAAGGCTTTTGCAAAATCCGTGTATACTAAATCTGTTTCTTCCAAAAAATTTCCACATCCACCACAGTCTTGCTTCTGGCCATTTTCACTTTGTTCGTAAGTCTTTTCTTTTATGCTGTCCTGGGCCACTGTTCGAGTTTCTGGTGGGGTTTGGTCCTGGCAGAGGTGGAGTGGATGGTGGGTTGAGTGTAGGAGGTGCTGGGTGGGGAAGGATGGGGGGTCGTTAGTGGTTAGGGGTGAGAGTGGGGGACACGTCACATCCGGTTAGTAGTAGCAATAATAATAATAATAGTAATAATAATGATATTTCTACAGGCACATGTACAAGGTATAAGGCCTAGCTGACATACATGATGCACTATTATATAGAAAGCCCCTCGTTATGCAGAGCATTTCTGGCAAATTAGGTCGCTTTTGTCCCAGGATGCCACCCACACCAGTCGACTAACACCCAGGTACCCATTACCACTGATGAGTGAACATGGACAACCGGTGTAAGGAAACACGCCCAGTATTTCCACCTTTTGCCGGGAATCGAGCCCGGACCCTTACTGTGTGAAGAGAGAGCACCTGCCACGGGCCACCGTGGTCTGTTGGTCATGATTTCTTGTAAAATATCCTTCTCAGGAGGAAACTTAACATGTTTTCCTAAGCATTGAAGTATGTTCACTTTACTATTCGTCTCAGACTCTCACTCATCACCCATATTTTTTTTTGTACTGCTATTTGTTGCTTTCACTCATCTGATTGTTTACTTCCACTTCTCTGCCGACATCTGACAGTAATTCGCTAGCGCTGTTTGACCATATATAGTACCCATATATTTCATCATCTATTGTCTTTCTCCTGGTCACTATCTGGAAAAGACCCGGGCCGGGACAGGCCCGGCGAACCTACAACAATAATCTGTTATACGCTATGCACTGGGGATTGTTTGCAAGATGATTATAATCCACAGTTTAAGATCACTATATCACTGTACATTAATACCCTTATCACTTGCTATATTACTTATGACGATAGTTCAACAATTGTCGGCCCTCCAAGCCTGTCTTGACTTGTTTATTTTTTATTTAATTCAGTTTTCAAGCTATTTTCATTAAATGGGTATAACATTCTCTGACACTATAATTCACAAGTTTTTCACTGTATAAGGGTAAACAACCCCCTCAACTCTGGTACCAGTCTATTTGCATACATTTGTACTTGCTAGAGTTTCATTGTTAGAGATATAGATAGATATAGATGCTTTTCTTGCATTTGCGAGCTCGCCATCTGCTGCTGACTTTTGTGTGCGCGCGAGTGTGTGAACTTTACAACAAAAATGCCAAACCAGTGAGGATACTTTTTATAGACCTTGTACACTCTTAAATCTTGCACCACCAACCCCATTTAAGGCTGCAACACACATCTGAAAAAAATAGAGAACTTGAATTGCCCGCATCATTATTGGAAACCTTTATAATGCGCTCAAACTATTACTCCTTGGATTACAAGTGAGAGATTTATCATAATTTGCATCACTAAAATGCTAGAGGGACTGGTTTCAAATCTTCACACTGAAATAACAGCTTAAAATGAAGGTAGATGGCAAAATATCACCAGGGATAATGGTAAACATAATGGTTCCAAGGTGGTTAAACATTTTAATTTAAGAATAACAAATGGGTTCCTGATGTTCCTAAAGAAAAGATGTTTTTTATTTTGTGGCAAGTTCATTCTTGATTAGCTGGTCTTAGTGCCTACTTATGACCACTTGGTGGTCATAAGTAGGCACTAAAGTTGATAACCCGATTACATCGACCCCAGGCTAAGGGACTGACTACCTCAAACTCTTGATCTTCAACCACTGTTCTCTGTATTGAACTGAGGAAGCCACTGTGTGGCGAAATGTTTTCACAATAAAGATAAAGTATTGCACACGTCTAATTCGTCATCTTGTCGGTTCTCGGAACCATTTATCAGCGTCACCTGTTTAGCCATTCAGCATGTTAGCATATGGTAAAGTCCTGCGTTAGGTGAAGTTTATTCTTGAACAAGCAAATATCACCCTGCACCACCAATCATCAGCATCAACAACCACCACTACCACCACCCCATCTGCACCAGGCAGACAAGAGGAACTAGGTAGGGTATCCACCTTCTGCCATCTCCCCAGTTCCTCAGGGTGCAGCGCCCCAAGAGACGCCTTCCTAGTGAAGCTATATATAGCTTCGGAAGAGGAAGCACATTGTGGCGGGAGGGAAGGGAGTGGGGGTAGGTGTACGCTAGTAGTTAATGTATACATACAAGTCATTATGCTGTGCCAAGTGTGTCACTCGGTACATTGGCACTTCACTCTAGTTGGCACTCGCCACACCAGCCACTTACGATGATCACCTTATGAACTATTATGTTGGTAATTGCATTATTTTCCACTCTTGGTGGTAGTGTGTGCCAAATTGTGTTTGCGGGGGGTCGCGTCATAGCTCCTGCGCCAGCCGTATCGACCGTTTCATGACTAGACACTCGGGGAGTACAGAGACCAAATCATGAATATCTCACCATGGTGATATGATACTCGCCTGATTCGCCTAATTGTGGTTGAAAGGGTCGAATCATAGCTCCTGGCCCCGTCTCTTCAATGGTTGCTACTAGGTCCACACTCCCTGCTCCATGAGTTTGTCATACCTCCTCTTAAAGCTATGTATGGATCCAGCCTCCACTACATGACTCTCCAGACTATTCCACTTCCCGACAACTCGAACTGAAGAATTACTCTCTAACATCCCTGTGACTCTTCTGAGTTTTCAACTTACACTTGTGACCCCTTGTTGTGTCACATCTCTGAAACATTGTCCCTCTCCACATTGTCAGTTTCTCTCAGCATTTTATATGTTATGTCTCCCCTGTCCATCCTGTCCTCCAGTGTTGTCTGGTTGATATCCCTTAACTTCTCCTCGTAAGGAAAACCCCTCAGCTCCGGGACTAATCTTGTTGCAAACTTTTGTACTTTCTCTATTTTTTTGGCGTGGTTGACCAGGTGTGGGTTCCATACCGGTGCTGCAGACTCCAATATAGGCCTGCCGTACACGGTGTACAGTGTCTTGAACTAAGGAGTCGAAATGCTGTTCTTAGGTCTACCAGACGCCCATATGCTGCAGCAGTTATTTTGTTGTGTCTCAGAAAAATGTGCTCAGTATTATACCCGCCCCAAGATCCTTTACCTTGAGTGAGGTTTGTAGTCTTTGACCTCCTAGGCTGTACTGTCTGCGATCTTCTTTGACTTTCCCCAGTCTCCATGACTTTGCACTTCGTAGGGTTAAACTCTAGGAGTCAGTTGCTGGACTTGGTGGTTTGCAGGCTGTCCGGGTACCTTCGTAGATTATCTGATTATCATCCAGTTTAATTCTTCACATTAGCTTCGCAGTCTGCGAACAGGGACACGTCTGAATCTATCCCTTCCGTTATGTCCTTCACATACACCAGAAATAGCACTGGCCGTAGTGCTGTAGCAGTGTGTGTAACCCATCCTGTGTGATGAAATATAACAGGGAAAACTTGTTTCAGACCATGGAGTTGAACTCCTCTCCAGGCTGAGGGACTGACCACCTCATACTATTTCTAAAAGACTGATGGACTGGTTACATAGTTACCTCGCCACTACTACTGCTACCTAAAATTCATTCTTCTTTATTAAAGAATTATATTTTTGCAACATTTGGGGAAATTTTATGTAAACTTTACTAAATCATTCTCTTAAATATTTGACTGAAGAAGCCTACCGTGTAGGTGAACAGTTTCAACACTAAAGATACCCAGCTGTTGCATATGGCTTACTCATCAACTTGTCGGTATTATATTGTATTTTCAACATGAGTAACTTTTGTTAGGTAAGACACACATGCAACAGTTAGGTATCTTTATTTCGAAACGTTTCGCTTACACAGTAGGCTTCTTCAGTCGAGTACAGAAAAGTTGATAGAAGCAGAAGATACTTGAAGACGATGTAATCAGTCCATCACCCTTAAAGTTTAGAGGTGTCACTTCATCTCCATATTGTTTCATACTATGGAACAATGCTCTTCTCCAGACTGAGGGACTGACCACCTCTAAACTTTAAGGGTGATGGACTGATTACATCGTCTTCAAGTATCTTCTGCTTCTATCAACTTTTCTGTACTCGACTGAAGAAGCCTACTGTGTAGGCGAAACGTTTCGAAATAAAGATACCTAACTGTTGCATATGTGTCTTACCTAACAACCTGTCGGTATTTTATACCATTTTAATGTTCAATGAGTAACTTTTCTTTCCGCGTGTGTCTTATAGAATAGGGTGTCAGCACAAAGTTGAGTTTGACAGTTTTGCTTAAACAGATGAAGAGCAATGACTCTGGGATGTACTACTCTCATGTAAGTGTGAAAGTGAAGCTTGAATTCAGGCGAAGCGCTAAACCCGTTTAGGTCAAACAAGAGGTATGGACGAGATTTTTTCCTCCTGCTTATCGCGAGTGAAGTTACCAGTCGGTACTTATTATGTTAGCCTTAATTTTTAGTGGTGGGCTGATAAGCCAGTGGAAGGCCTCGGGCAGATGACCAAGAGCTCCATTGGCGGGTCATCATGTGACTGAGACCCACTTCAGGAAACTTGGCCTGTTTCCTGACCAATTTTTACCTAACCTAAAGTACTTGTTCTCCCAGGAAGATTGTTAATGATTTTGCACTCTTACGATTGCAAGTTTTCCACTGTCTCGGCAAATCCTATTGAATTTCAATAGACACTTTATTTTTCTGGGTTCCGTTATGGTTCTTACTTATGTACATTTCTTTTTTTAATCTAGGAGGTCTGGTCTGAGACCTGGCCGATGTTACCACCATCCTGGGAATCATTAACAGAATACTTTTCGATACCCGACCCACCCACCCCTACTCGCCTACCCCTTAAAGTTCCTGGGGGTGTTGGCACAAACGGAAGCTGGCACTGCTTGTTGATGCCACGTGGTGCCCCGCCTGTGTTCACGTGGGGCATGAGACGTCTGGCAATTTACCTGTGAACATTTTCGACTGGACTAGTGTGGCATCCTGGACCTGGGCCAGACTGGCCCCATGAGTACTTGTTACCTGTGAGGACGCTGACAGTATTGACCCGTCATTGTCAGTCTTGACTGAGTCTTTGAGTTTATCATGTGTATGGGGAGGGCAAGGGAATGCTACACTCGAAGGACAATCTAATTGTGATGTAAGCATTCGGCTGGATAGACGGCAAGGGAGCACATGATGGTAAATTTGTCTTCTTTAGGTCACCTTTGCCACGACAGGAGATGGCCAGAGAATTAATTTTATTTTTTACATATACACCGAAGTTCTAGGTAGACACCAACAATCCCCTCTACTAATTTGAGTCTTGACGTCTCAGTTGCGTGTAGGCAATCATTTAATTTGTACCGTTTTTCTGACGTGCCCATGCTCATCTCAATGTATTCTTGAGCATGCAGCTGACCATGGGATACATTTTAAGTTTGCCCACGACTTTGACCTTCTCACCTTTGTTTTGGTTCATGTACCTATCGAGGTGACTGTAGGGATCTTGGAACTTGGATAATTTTTTTTTTTTTGACATTGATATTCAGTAGAATTTTTAACTGATGCTGCATATTGTAATGTAGTGTAACGGTATTTATTTTTCTGTGGTTTATTTATGCTAGTTTATTTTATTTCTCTTGATGCAGCTTCTCGCACCCTACCCTCAGACGCTGGGTTGCAATGCTGATGAGTGCTTAAGTGTGAATATAATAATACCGACAAGTTGATAAGTTCAACGTATGTGCAACAGATTGCGAAACATTTCGTCTACACAGTAGGCTTCTTCAGTCGAGTACAGAAAAGTTAGCAGTAGAGATGTGAAGATGTAATCAGTCCATCACCCTTGAAGACTTAGTTTTGAAGTGTTTAGTTCTTCAGGCTGGAGAAGAGTTCTGCTCCATCGTCTGGAACAATGTGAAGTGGAAGCGTCAGAATGGAAACTTTGTATATTGGCACAAGAGAGGCTTAGAAAATCTTCAAGTGGAGGCTTGCTTAAGAACACAGCATATCTTTCGGCATTAATGGTGGGGATATTTCCCAGTTCATATACATTTGCTGAGACGGTCAATGATAGGGAACGAATTATGAATAAGGATTGTGGAATTGAATCTCGGTTGATTGACATGATTATCATGATTTTTGTAATAGATTACTCCCGACAAGTTAATGATAGAGTATATTTTATGTTGTAAGTGAAGCATGTTAAAAGTGCCGAGCAGCTACACGGTTCTAGTATTTTGTAAAGGTGATAAAACAATTGTTCTAGAATGTCGCATCTATTTTTAATGTTAAGTGCGCTGGGGATTCTGTTCGATTCAAGTGCTTTTCGAATTTCAAACATCCCTTCCTACTGTTAGTTTTGTTTAAAACCATGTACAAGAAAGTTTGATTTTGCTATTTTTCACTTGTGCAATTCTTTTATTGCCGCTTTTATCTATGGCATCTTTATCTCTTATTTTTTAACTGTGCCAGTTTTACTTGGTGCACTTTCAACTGTGCCGTTTTTACCCCATTTGGTATCTTTTGGTCATAACATCCTGGTCATATTATTTCATCGCCTGCTTGTATTCTTATTCAGTTCTTTCTGAAATAATTGGTTATATCAGGTATAAATATTTTTTTTGCATACCGAGATCAGATGGGACAAGCAGCATACTGGTTATATCAGGTATAAATATTTTTTTTTGCATACTGAGATCAGATGGGACAAGCAGAATACTGTTAACACTTCTCGGTAACCTTGTTTGGTCAGTGAAGCTCCTCCAGTGAAGCTCCCAGTATTGTTCTGGCCACAACAGTTAGCTGTTCGTAGTCCTGGCAATCATCTTCCCTACGGCTCAATGCTTCCTAGGTTGGAGAGAAAATATTAAAGGATTAAGAACTATTCAGAAGTACACAGGAGGGTAAAGTTCGTATTGAATGTAAAGTAGAAGTGTGTAAGATTTTCCAGCTGTATGTGTTCATTAGACAGAAAACAAAATCGGCAATATTAACAGTGTAAGCAAGTTTATTCAGGTATACACAAATAGTTACATAAATTATCATACATAGCAGATGTGTAGAGAGCCTAGGATAACCCAAAAGTGTCAGTGACTTATTTCCATTGGGGTCCTTTTAATACCTTATTATTGTACTATAAAGGATATATCTTATTATACTATAAAGGAGATGTACTAGGAATAGGGTAAAAAGAGTTATTTACATTTACATGAGTGTTAGCTAAAAAAAAAATTAAAAAAACCATTTTTCTCCCTTTCTGTCGCTACATTCATTAGGCACCTTTTTGGCTCTCTTATTGGACTGGTTCATGCTATGACTGGCTTTGACATGTGCAGTCAATCTGTGTCAGTTTCACACTTGAGGAGGGTAGTGCCTCCCTGCCTGGTTGTTTATAAACCTACTACTATCTGCTGTAGAGAAACACTTTGCAGAGGAAGCTTCCACTAGGGGTAATGTTTAGCTCTCTGTAAGAACTTGATCGTAATCTGATAGAGTAAATAATAATAATAATAATATCTTTATTTCTACATGTACAAGGTATACAGGCCTAGCTGACATCAATGACATGCTACTATATAGAAAGCCGCTTGTTATTACCTGTACCTGTAGAGAGTTCCGGGGGTCAACGCCCCTGCGGCCCGTTATGCAGAGCATTGCGGGCTAATTAGGTCAGTTTTGTCTCAAGATGCGACCCATGCCAGTCGACTAACACCCAGGTACCCATTTTATTGGTGGGTGAACAACCTGTGTAAAGAAACACGCCCAGTGTTTCTACCCTCGCTGGGAATCGAACCCAGACACTCGCCGTGTGAAGCGGGGCTTTAGCCACCTGGCCACAAACTACACAGATCGGAACGTGGTTGCGATGAAGGCTTGTTCTACAGCGTGTCTTCACTGCAGGTTGCTTCTGTTGTAATAGTCGAGTGTAGCAATGCAACATTAAGTCAGGGTTCACACTGCATGCAGCTGCGTCTAATATATCGTCTGCGAGTATCCATTGGCGCCTGCTGTCTGACTACACCGGGTGAAAGTGAACGATTTTGTATTTTTTCCCCGACTGAGTTAGCATGTTTACAGCTTCAGCTCCTTGACCTGCATCTATCTTCACTAGACTGATTTATATCATTAATTATCGTATATTTTCGTTAATTTATGTTCAGTTTCTGTTGTGCACGTTCATCCTTTTATCCATTTTTTCCTTATATTACGGAGGCTTTTAGATTGGGAAAGGGAATTGTGATGTGTTGAAATTACCTCCCATTCACCAGGCGTTGTGTGACCTCTATATTCATGACTAAGTAGCAAACCTGTAGTGTTAATATTCGCACTTTACTGGCAATACATTGGTGTAATAGTGTTTGGTGAATTCTCTAAGGGTAAGGTTCTTGTAGTCTGTGTTGCACAGAATTATGAACAGAGTTTGGGCTTCAGCTAATGGACTTTGGAATTGTTAAGCTTTGTGATTTCTGTAAATGATTCATCACTTGGTGATAGTGGGTTTATAATACAGCTTTGACTGGTGTGTGTTTACCTGGAGTTTACCTGGAGAGAGTTTCGGGGGTCAACGCCCCCGCGGCCCGGTCTGTGACCAGGCCTCCTGGTGGATCAGCCCCTGATCAACCAGGCTGTTGCTGCTGGCTGCACGCAAACCAACGTACGAGCCACAGCCCGGCTGATCAGGAACTGACTTTAGGTGATTGTCCAGTGCCAGCTTGAAGACTGCCAGGGGTCTGTTGGTAATCCCCCTTATGTATGCTGGGAGGCAGTTGAACAGTCTCGGGCCCCTGACACTTATTGTATGGTCTCTTAACGTGCTAGTGACACCCCTGCTTTTCATTGGGGGGATGGTGCATCGTCTGCCAAGTCTTTTGCTTTCGTAGTGAGTGATTTTCGTGTGCAAGTTCGGTACTAGTCCCTCTAGGATTTTCCAGGTGTATATAATCATGTATCTCTCCCTCCTGCGTTCCAGGGAATACAGGTTTAGGAACCTCAAGCGCTCCCAGTAATTGAGGTGTTTTATCTCCGTTATGCGGGCCGTGAAAGTTCTCTGTACATTTTCTAGGTCGGCAATTTCACCTGCCTTGAAAGGTGCTGTTAGAGTGCAGCAATATTCCAGCCTAGTTATAACTTTGCCAAGAATAACAGGGGGGGGGGCCTTGCACGAGACCAGGCCGCGGGGGGCAGTGACCCCGCTCCCTGGAACTGTCGACAGGTAATCTACAGGTAATCAGACGAATCTGCCTTATTTGGACAGAAAATATTTAAGGACTGACGGCGTAAACACAGGTAAATGAAGAAAAGTATTTAATGTAAATAGATTGCACGATGTAATGTTTGATGTAATGGCTTAACAGGCAGGACAACATAGTGGTTACAGTATAATAAGTTTACGTATAAGTTATGTCAAGTACCTTAATTACTAGGAACGTTTGAAAGTCCTCTTGACTTGTATTCCTGGAACGCAAGCGAGAACGATGCATGATACATCCTGTGTGTGTGTGTGATGAATGGTTTGAAAAACCGACAAGTTGAAGATTGAGACACTTATGCAGCATATGGGAATCTTTATTCAGGAAACGTTTCGCCACACAGTGGCTTCATCAGTCCAATACAAAGAGGAAGGCGTAAGGAGAGGAGGAGAATGAGGTAATCAGTCCCTCAACCTGGAGTCGATGTGTTCAGTCCATCAATCTTGTAGAATGTACAGCATAGGGCCGTAGACGTGGCTTATATACTGTAGTGAGGTGACGTGAAGCAGATGGAGGCGGGGTCATAGTGGTACCATCCACTAGTCGAAGTAGGTCTTCGTTCAAAGGTTGAACAAGTGTTGAAGAATTCTTTGTAATAAGACCCTCCTCTCCTTACGCCTTCCTCTTTGTATTGGACTGATGAAGCCACTGTGTGGCGAAACGTTTCCTGAATAAAGATTCCCATATGCTGCATAAGTGTCTCAATCTTCAACTTGTCGGTTTTTCAAACCATTCATCACAACTGTCAGACACGGCAGCATCATGGGGTCTTATTACAAAGAATTCTTCAACACTTGTTCAACCTTTGAACGAAGACCTACTTCGACTAGTGGATGGTACCACTATGACCCCGCCTCCATCTGCTTCGTCACCTCACTACAGTATATAAGCCACGTCTACGGCCCTATGCTGTACATTCTACAAGATTGATGGACTGAACACATCGACTCCAGGTTGAGGGACTGATTACCTCATTCTCCTCCTCTCCTTACGCCTTCCTCTTTGTATTGGACTGATGAAGCCACTGTGTGGCGAAACGTTTCCTGAATAAAGATTCCCATATGCTGCATAAGTGTCTCAATCTTCAACTTGTCGGTTTTTCAAACCATTCATCACAACTGTCAGACACGGCAGCATCATGGGGTCTTATTACAAAGAATTCTTCAACACTTGTTCAACCTTTGAACGAAGACCTACTTCGACTAGTGGATGGTACCACTATGACCCCGCCTCCATCTGCTTCACGTCACCTCACTACAGTATATAAGCCACGTCTACGGCCCTATGCTGTACATTCTACAAGATTGATGGACTGAACACATCGACTCCAGGTTGAGGGACTGATTACCTCATTCTCCTCCTCTCCTTACGCCTTCCTCTTTGTATTGGACTGATGAAGCCACTGTGTGGCGAAACGTTTCCTGAATAAAGATTCCCATATGCTGCATAAGTGTCTCAATCTTCAACATGATACATCCTAGAGGGACTGGGTCCAGATCTGAAAACCACATCACACCCTGTGAAGACAATGCAGTATACCCCCACTGAAAAGCAGGAGTGCTATTACCTGAAGAGGGTTTCGGGGGTCAACGCCCCGCGGCCCGGTTTGTGACCAGGCCTCATGGTGGATCAGGGCTTGATCAACCAGGCTGTTACTGTTGGCCGCACGCAAACCGACGTACGAATCACAGCCCTGCTAGTCAGGTACGGACTTTAGGTGCCTCTCCAAAGACTTCTTGAAGACAGCCAGGGGTCTGTTTGTAATCCCCCTTGTGTATGCTGGGAGGCAGTTGAACTGTCTTGGGGCCCCTGACACTTAATGTGTTTTCTTACCGTGCTAGTGGCGCCCCTACTATGGGTACACCAAGAATACACAATAAATGCAAGGGGCCCAAGACTAATAAACATCCTCCCATCATACATAAAGGGATTACCGATAGACCCCTGGCTGTCCTTTAGAGAAAACTGGATAGGTTCCCAAAGTCAGTTCATGGCCAACCAGGCTGTGGTTCGTATGTTGGACTGCGTGCGGCCAGCAGTAGGTCTACTTGATCAGGGGCTGATCCTCCAGAAAGCCTGATCATGGGCCTTTCCATGGGGCGTTGAGCCCTAGGAAGAGTGTTCAATGGTGTTCAATGGTGGCCCGGTGGTCTGGTGGCTAAAACTCCCGCTTCACACACGGAGGGCCCGGGTTCGATTCCCGGCGGGTGGAAATTCTGACACGTTTCCTTACACCTATTGTCCTGTTCACCTAGCAGCAAATAGGTACCTGGGTGTTAGTCGACTGGTGTGGGTCGCATCCTGGGGGGACAAGATTAAGGACCCCAATGGAAATAAGTTAGACAGTCCTCGATGACGCACTGACTTTCTTGGGTTATCCTGGGTGGCTAACCCTCCGGGGTTAAAAATCCGAACGAAATCTTATCTTATCTCTTATCTTAGATCTGGGGGGTTCAGTTTGAGAGCACTAGTTATTCGTGAGTTGAGAGTTGAGCTCTGGGAGGGGGGGGTGTTCACTTGGTGAGCTCTGGGAGGGGGGGGGGGGGTGTTCACTTGGTGAGCTCTGGGGGGTTCACTTGGTGAGCTCTGAAGGGGGGAAGGGTTTAGTTATGGAGTTCACTGGTGTGGTCATCAGTTCATTATTAAGCTCTTGAGCCCATTTGGCGCGCTTTGGGGGGTCAGTACTCTCTTAGGTTCATTTAGCTCTGGGGTTCAGTTCCGGCGCTCTCAGATAAAGTATTCTCCAGTGAGATTCCTGGTTATCTAAGACATAGGCGCACATAAATAAAAAATAAAAGAACAAGTTCAAAGAAGTGCAAGAGTTTGTATGTCGTAAGTTCTGAAACCTGATTTACCTCGAACTGACCACACTGGAAATACCACGTGTTGTGTACGCGCGTTTGTGTGTTTGTTGTTCGCGTGTTTGTTGTTTGTGTGTAATATGTCGTGCCGAATATATATATATATATATATATATATATATATATATATATATATATATATATATATATATATATATATATATATATATGCAATAAGATCACAGTAAACATGTGATTTCAGAATATGCAAAACAACCACTCTGAAAGAATAGAGAAATTCCAAGCGCTTTCGTGACTACTCACATTATCAAGGAACTATGTTCCTTGATAATCAAGGAACTATGTTCCTTGATAATGTGAGTAGTCACGAAAGCGCTTGGAATTTCTCTATTCTTTCAGAGTGGTTGTTTTGCTCAAGCAGGCATGCTTGAGCGTGTTTGATAGGAGTGAATGGAGACAAATGGTTTTTAATACTTGACGTGCTGTTGGAGTGTGAGCAAAGTAACATTTATGAAGGGATTCAGGGAAACCGGCAGGCCGGACTTGAGTCCTGGAGATGGGAAGTACAGTGCCTGCACTCTGAAGGAGGGGTGTTAATGTTGCAGTTTAAAAACTGTAGTGTAAAGCACCCTTCTGGCAAGACAGTGATGGAGTGAATGATGGTGAAAGTTTTTCTTTTTCGGGCCACCCTGCCTTGGTGGGAATCGGCCGGTGTGATAATAAAAAATAAAAAAAATATATATATATATATATATATATATATATATATATATATATATATATATATATATATATATATTTATTATATAATGGATGGTTATTTAGCGGGTACAAAAATTAACCTAGTTCTGCTAAATTAGTTGCTTTCCTAGTGTTTGTGTCGGCCTCAGCTGGGAGACTTCGGTAGGGTAATGAGGATATCCTCAAGTATTCCATTTAAGGTTCAGCAGCTAAACAGCTTGAAAGGTTTCCTTCCAGCACAGCTGGAGTTACTATTGCTTGGGAACAAACGTCTGTGTCTTTTATCAGCTCGCCACTTTGTACTCTCGTTTGTGTGTGCCGAGTTCAGTAGATCCTGGCTGTCTCCTAGACCTCCTGATCGGCATCACTGACGTCTCGATGCTGTGATATAGTTTTCCCCACGACAGCCTCATTCTAGTCATTCCACTTTTCAGCCACTCTTAGACTTAAATACTTCGTTATATCTGTATGGTTCATGTGTGTCTTCAGCTTCCACCTGTGTCCCCTTCATCGCAGTTCTCTTAATTTAATCAATCTGTCCCTATCAGTTTTAATATGTTGTACATAGTAATCATGTCCCTCACAAACCTTCTCGTCTGTAAGCTTATCGGGTTCAGTTCCTTCACCCCCCCCCCACATAGTGCATATCACTTCTGGTACAAGCCTCGTTGCAAATCTCAAACTTTTTTCACCAGTTTCTTCACGTTCTTGACCAAGTGTAGGCTCCATGCTGGGCCTCATTCTCAATTATTGGCATAACGTATGTCTTGTATAAGGTTTTGAAGTATTCTTTATTCTAGTTCCTGAAAGCTCTTCTGAGATATGTTGATCTTGCAAATGCAGCAGACGTTTCGCAGTTAATGTGCAATTCTAACGATATGTTTGGAGTTATATTCACCCCAGGTCCTTTTAAGTTCGTGATACGTATTTGCATTTTCTCTCCTCCCATGGTGTACTCTCCTCCAAAACTCATGACCTTGCATTTTCTTTGTTGGACCTCGTGAAGCCACTGGTGTGACCACATCTCCAGTGTTTTTTGAGTGTGTCTGGCATTTATTACTGTCCTTCCTGTTTTTATTTTTCTCATTAGTTTTATATCATCAGCATAATGTGACATAACTCAGTCCTCTCTGGTAGGTTATTCACGTGCAGTATATTTGGAACAGTAGAGTTCCAAACACTGATCCTAGTGGAGCCCCACTAGTTTGTCAGTGGAACGCCTTCCATCTGAGCAAAAAAACTAATGGAAAAATTAAATAAATAAATAAACGACTCTAGGCATAATAATGTCTTTTGAGGATTTTACTTAAAATTTAAATATAATAAAAGTGGCCGTTGGTTCTGGTGCTGTATCTGGGCAGGACTAGGTAAGGCTCTGGATGAATCTGATGTTAAAGACGATGTAGGTAATCCTGGGCGGATGGTTTCAGTCCGATGTTTTGGAATCTCCTGTACTACTTGGTTGGAGCACCACAAGTAGGATAAATAAGGGCCGGTAGTAGTCGGACAATGTTAATTAGACCAATTAACAAGTATCTTGCTACCTTACCTGGCGTCTACCCTGGATAACCACGCCAGGAGCAGAGCTGGTAATTAGAAAAAAATAGACTGGTTACCAACAGTTAGGCAAATATAACATTTAAGAATGAAAAAGAGTGGTATTAAATGCCAAAATCATTACTGGTAACCAACAAACAATAAAACAACGAACAGTAATACTCCTGGTAGATAACCCTACATGTTCAGAAGAGTGGAGGTGAAGTGACTCTCCAAACTTCAACCCACACCAGGTAAGGTCAATACTACCAGGAGTAGAAATTGAAGGACATCAGACACCATGAACTAGAGTTTTGTCCCAGCCCGCCAGAGGGGAGTGTGCGACGTTAACTCGCTAATGGTTCCTGGTTGCCTGAATAACCCTAACCCCACTTAAAACCCACTTTTCCCTTACAGTTACTCTACCATTTCGATGTTTCATCCCATACCGTTTCATTTAACGCACTGGTGCACTCTGCCTTATAGCCTTGTTTGTTCTTATTTCTGGACTAATCCTTAGTGTGTGCTGGATCAAATTCTTGTCTCCGAGTGTGTTACCAGTTGTCAGATGCACTTGTTTTGTGGGGAGCGGGGGGCGGTTATCGGTAGGTAGTGGCTTGTGGTGTCACCTACTGCGTGTTCATGTGCCCCTGGGCTGAACCTGACCAATAATAACACTACCAATTTGAGGTCTCTACATACACATTAATGAGGGATTTATAATTCCGTGTGTTGTCTACTCTCAGGGTCACATTAGCTTTCGTTGCCACAGTATTCGTCTTTTTGAGCCTAATTATTCTCTCCACTACCTGTATATACCACATTATATACAAGGGGGTCGACAGACTGAACGGAGTGGGGGGGGGGTTGACCCACTAAACTGAGTGGGGGTCGACATTATGTTCACTACATAGTGTGCAACACTGTGGAAGGTCAGCTGTGCACACATTAAGGCTTATTAGGAAAGTTACTGTTAAAACTATGTGCGGTATAAAGTGTTTTATACATGACTGAAGGGAGGACTAACGAAATGTTAAGTCAGTTTGTAAAGTCCCTCTCAGTAGTGTAATTTTTAGTAAATGCTATTAAGCAGGTTCATTCAGAATTGAAAAACGCATTTAGAATCCTTTATAGTACGTGGCATTCAATTTTCGTTTAAGTTTGTCAATTATATTTATGGAAAATTACTGGATATACAAGTGCGTATAAGAACCGAGTGTGAGAGAAGAGAAACCGGACTCGTGAGTGGACTACACCTTCTAACATGTTTACATTAGCGAGTCTTGCAGAGTTTGCAAGACGAACATTTCTTGACTTTGAATGAGATGTTCCTTTTTACTTAAGAATTTTTACTCTTTTAAATGAGAATAAATTATATATAACTGTTAATGCCACTGAATTACGAATGTTTAGTGTAAATATCTACGGTGATGTGTTGCTTGGTTGTTCTTGGCGGGTAGAAAATGTTTAGGTTACTTTTACAGGCAGATGACAGCCTCATGCAGATCCTAGTATCGTCCGCAAAGGATGATACGGTGCTGTGATGTATATCTCTAACAAACCATACCCCGGCCGGGATTGAACCCGCGGTCAGAGAGTCTCAAAACTCCAGACCGTCGCGTTAGCCACTAGACCAGCTAGCCACAATAAGATTCGTCCAACTAGGTATATTTCTACACCATAGGAAGGTTAGCATAGGCACCACTGTGACCACAAATGCAAGTTTTTACAGACGAATCTCCAGCTAGCTATGGTGTAGAAATATACCTAGTTGGACGAATCTTATTGTGACTAGCTGGTCTAGTGGCTAACGCGACGGTCTGGAGTTTTGAGACTCAATGACCGCGGGTTCAATCCCGACCGGGGTATGGTTTGTTTGCAATCGTGTCACTACGATCTCGTGAGTTATCCTCATATCAGACATAGACAGAGATATACACCACAGCACCGTATCATCCTTCGTTAACCTCCAAGAAGATATAAACAAAGTTTTCCAGTGGGCAACGGTAAATATGTTCAATGAGGACAAATTCCAACTACTCCGTTATGGAAAACTGGAGGAGATAATAACTAGAACAGAGTATACTACAGACTCTGGCCATACAATAGAGCGGAAAAATGATGAAAGGGACTTGGGAGTAGTAATGTCTGAGGATCTCACTTTCAAGGATCACAACAGTGCCACGATCGCACGTGCAAAGAAAATGATAGGATGGATAATGAGAACGTTCAAAACGAGAGATGCAAAGCCAATGGTGATCCTTTTCAAATCACTTGTTCTCTCTAGGCTGGAATACTGCTGTACATTAACATCTCCATTCAAAGCAGGTGAAATCGCAGATCTAGATTGTGTACAGAGATCCTTTACTGCATGTATAAGTTCTGTCAAGCACCTTAACTACTAGGAACGCTTGGAAGCACTTGACTTGTACTCGTTGGAACGCAGGAGGGAGAGATATATCATAATCTACACTTGGAAAATCTTGGAAGGAATGGTCCCAAATCTGCACACAGAAATCACTCCCTACGAAAGTAAAAGACTGGGCAGGCGACGCAAAATGCCCCCAATAAAAAGTAGGGGCGCCATTGGTACACTAAGGGAAAACACCATAAGTGTCCGGGGCCCAAAACTGTTCAACAGCCTCCCATCAAGCATTAGGGGAATTGCCAATAAACCCCTGGCTGCCTTCAAGAGAGAGCTGGACAGATACTTAGTGCCGGATCAGCCGGGCTGTGGCTCGTACGTTGGACTGCGTGCTGCCAGCAGTAACAGCCTAGTTGATCAGGTCCTGATCCATCGGGAGGCCTGGTCGTGAGCCGGGCCGCGAGGGCGTTGATCCCCGGAATAACCTCCAGGTAGGTATCGCCTTATCTTAGGGTACACTACTATGTACAGTCTGTTTTTTAATGGGGTGTAAACCTAACTGGGGTAGACCAGTTAATGCTTAACCTGTGACGGGGCATCTGATAGACCCTCAGAAGACAGTGTTGTTGACTCAGGAAATCGTAATGACACGATTGCAAACAAACTATAACACGGGCGGGGTTAGAACCCGCGATCAGAGACTCAAGTGATCTCGGGGTTTAACCCCGCCCGTGGTATAGTTTGTTTAGTGTTGTTGACTTGACTAATAAAACTCTGCTATCTTGGAGTGTTAAAGGGAAAGGAGGGGGGGAGGTAGTAATACTTTAGCTAATTGATCGTGAGTTTAGCTAACTGCAGTACAAATAATGTAGTTTTGTAGTTTACATGTAACAAAACATTGGTAGACACTGTCAGTAATATGCAGTGCATTTCGGGTAAAGTAATCCTGATGCTTAGATGTTACCTGAGATTGTTTTCGAGCAGTGTAGCTGCTTATATCGTGTATTGCGCACCACAGGTTTGTATTTTAGGACTTACAGTATTAAAAAAAATGGTATATATATTCATCATTCAGATAATATGATGGGTACCATGGATCGAACCGCTGTCCTTGATATTGCAAGTCGAGAGGTGCACCCACTCAACCATAGCGCGAACAACAACACAGCTGTGCACTTGTAAATTGCAGTTGCGAGGACGGTGGGTATGTCTTCAGTACTCGCACAATTGGTTATTCGATGCACGATTCAAATAGTCGTATGTGGTGGTGAGTGGAATATCATAAATGTGCGTCTGCGATTGATTCGACGTAGATTTAGATGTGGTGGCGAGTGGGATATTACAAGTATACGATTGATAGACGTAAATTTAGGTAAGGCGAGTGGAATATCGTAAGTGTCTACGATTGTTGGACATAAAGCCTAATGTTGTATTATTTGTTGCAGGGAAGAGCATGGCGTATCACTGCCGGAGCCTGGTCGCTATGCCACTGGAATTTTCTACTTGGATAAGACCCATCACGTGGAGAGTGAGCGGCTCTTCTCTGAACTGGCAGACAAACACAGCCTCAAGGTAAACACAATGTACACTCCACCTGCAACTTCAGAGACAGGTTCAAGGTTACCTGAAGGCGATTTTTGGGGTCACCACCCCTTCAGTCCGGTCCCAGACCAGGACATCTGGTTGATGGCTTGATCATCCAGGCTGTTGGTGTTAGCCGCACGCAGTTTAATATGTGCACCACAGCCCGGCTGATCAGGGATTGACTTTAGGAAATTATCAGCCCCCTGGTTGTCAAGAGGGAGGGTGCTGAAAGTCGTGGCCCCTTTATACTTAATGATTTACCTCTTAATTTACCCCTTGCGCCACTGCCTTTCATTGGGGGGGATTTTGCACGGTCTTGATTTCACGGTAAGTGGTTTCAGTGTGCAGATTTTGGGATAAATTCCTCCAGAATTTTCCAGGTGTAATCTATGATATTCTTTGTTGCCAACGTTGCTCGGAGTACAGTTCAAGGCATTCCCAATAATTGTTTTAATTTATGCAGGCAGCGAAGGTTATCTATATATTCTCTGAGTTGCAGTTTTCACCTAACAGCGTACAATAATCCAGTCTAGAAAGAACAAATGACTTAGTATCATTGGCTTCTTGTTGTAAAAGTTGTAGTTATCAAGCCTATCATTGTGATAATATTCTTGTGATCCGTGACTGTGAGATCTGACATTATCACTCCCAGGTTCCCTCACATTAATCTACCAATAGTTATTAAGCCTAACATTGTGATAATATTCTTGTGATCCGTGACTGTGAGATCTGACATTATCACTCCCAGGTTCCCTCACATTAATCTACCAATCTGTCCTCACTAACACGAGGACGGCGACTGTGCTTTAGCATATGCAAACACAAAGAAATGTGTAAGGCACGTTTTCGAAAGGAAACTAGAGCACTAACTTTTTGAAAATGCCACATCAACTAGGTTAAAATGGCTATGTAGGTATGTAAGCTGCTAGAAGCAACAGCCTTGTTAATCAAGAAGTCGATCATGGAGTAAGGCTGCTTAGGCCGGCCCTCAAAAAGTAGAAATCCCTCTGTGGAAGTCTGGAGGTTACCTGGAGGTTATTCCGGGGATCAACGCCCCCGCGGCCCGGTCCATGACCAGGCCTGTTACAGGTATGGGATTGATTCTCAACACTGAGGAGAAACCATCCTTAATAATGTAGGACATAGTCTTCTACTAATACATGGATGATTTAAAATCAAGGGAGGTTCCTTGATGCCGGTGAGGAGTTCTTGATGCCAGGAATTGGACTTGGCCTAACTTTCCTTTAATCAAACCTGATTACCTCCCATTTTTCCAGGCACTGTATGACTGTTATGAGTTTAGCACTAACCCCGAAATGTAGCAAGTCGAATTAAGTCTACTCTCTCGCACTTGGCCACACCTTGGTCTCGACGGACCAATACCATCGACATTCTCTCGTGTCTCGGACCACATTCTGAGTCTGTATTGACCTGCTAGTTTTCCTAGCTATAAGAAAGCAGGTTAAATATTCAGCCGAGGATACGCTGGCGTCTTTCCACAGCTAGTAAAGTTAATGAAATTGTTTTAAGCCATAAATGTGCGTATCCACAGTGTTTCTTAATGTTATTCTCTCTACCCCATCAGAGCCAGGGCTTTAAGGATCAGTATTGCAAACTGCTTACACAGTGTGGATCTGCAGAGAACTTTATTAATTCTAAAAGTTTTTCTCTCAGAAACAAACATTTGTGAAATCCTTAGTAGACTGTTGCCAAATTCTTTTTCTCTAAAATAACAAGACGATTGACTGCCAGATATGTCTGCCAGACATTGTCCTGAAGTATCTAGTAATTAACTTAAGTATTAGGTAAATGTTTATGGGATGTATGTCTTACAGTTATATTTATATGAAGCAGTAAACCCATGTAGGTCATTAGGCACACTGTAAGGTGGAAGCTTGATCCTCAGTCCGTATATAGGGACACGCTTCTGTCAGTAAGGTTTAATACCTTCCTCACTAAGTGTGCTTGTGAGACTTGACAGTCAATCAATAGCACTATCGCTTTACAGCTTCTTTTATTCTCTTATTGACACATTTTATGGTGGGGGGCATATATCAGGTGTTATAAGACGGTCAGGTAGGTTTGGCAGGACGGGTCTTGGACCGGGTCTTCTTGTGGTGACTCGGTAGTGACTCATGGAGTGTGGGAGTTTACAAGTGATGTACCGTTGGCAGCCCTATGACAAGGTCACGGTGAGTCTTCTTTAGGTCAAGTGCAGTGCCTCTTACATCCCCATGGCGGGTATAAGAGCGTGTGGGACGATTCTACAGGATATTTAAGATTTGAAGAGTTTGCCATTACATTCATTAAGACTTTGAGAGTTGTTAAAATTCATAATGCGTAGCCACCCGCCAAATACGGTCGTAATGTGTCTTGTCTTCAGTATTTCGCACATTGTCATCAGTGAAAGGTCTCCCTCTTAAGGGCCCAATATTAAAAGTTGTCTCGTTTCTTCTTTCAAGTGCTTCCTCATCCACATGTCCTTTGCTTTCATTCTTTCCTGCTCTTCTAGTTTTATTATTCTTTGGCATGGTAGTGTCAGGCGCTTTTCTTAAAGTGAAGGAAGCTGCGATCCACCCATCAATTCTGTTATCTCTGACTAGGAAAACAATAAGTTCCAAACAGGATTCCCCATCATTAAGTCGATGCTCCTTTTTTTTCTCAGACAAATCCTTTCTTCTTCACTCCAGGCTCTTCAGTACTATACTCACTACAATCTTCAAAATTTGGAATATGCGTGTAAAGATATGGGCCTCAAGTTCGATGTGTGTAGTCGCCCATGTGTGTTTGTGGGGGTCAAGTCTTGGTTTATAGACCGGCCTTTCAAGTTTCATAAATATATATTACTTAAAATTGTCCTCTTGAGCTCTTACCTACTCTTGAAATGGAGTTTGCTGCCACCACTTCACATACAGCTTATTTCTGGTCACAGACCCGGCCGCGGGGGCGTTGACCCCCGAAACCCACTCCAGGTATACTACAGGTAAGTAGCTTTAGACTGGAAAAGTAAATATTAACTCCACTGTGTTTCATCTGTTCATAGTTTCCATCATCTTCCCCGTATTCCAGGTTCTGTAGCTCCAGACTGTGATTGACAGTATTAATTCTTAATAATCTTCCATGTCGTGATCATCTCTCCTGTAACGTTATCTTTTGACGAGTCGTCAGATACATCGTTTTCAGTATCCCCCTTCCAGTGTACCCGTGTCAGCTCGAGGACTAGTCTGATTGCAGACATTTCAATATTATAAACGTTCTTGATCAGATGCTTACGTGCGCATGCGCTCGCGTCTTCATTGAATTATTTAATTTCCGGCGCTGTCATTGATCAACCCCCCCCCCCCCGTCCTTTTTTGTATTTTTCTGGGCCTTTCCCTTCCCCGCCCTCTCCCTTTCCCCGCCCTCTTTCCCTTTCCCCGCCCTCTTTCCCATTCCCCTCCATTTTTCCCTTCCTTTTTTCTCCTCCCTTCCCTTCCCCTCCTACAATTTATTAAGCTTGGGTAACATTTCATGGTATGGCAAAGGTGTGCAGGTGTTCAGATACAAGTGTAGTGCATATCCTCACCTATTTGTTGGTCCAGGATGGTATTATCAGCGTAGCTAACTCTCCTCACCTCAGCCAGATCCTAGGATTAATTTTTATGTGACCTCTCCTTGTCTCACGACTTTGTACAGCGGGTCTCCAGCAGCAACAGCCTGGTTGATCAGGCAAGCACCGGACGAGCCTGGGCGATGGCCGGGCTATGGGAGTAGTTAAACTCTCGAAACTCTTCAAAGGTATATATCAAAGGTATACATCTGTGGTTGCAGGGGTCGGGTCTCTGCTCCTGGTCCCTGTCTGTGTACGTGTCTTGTCTGTTTCTTATCTGTATGTGCGTGCGTTATATTGCGTGTACGTGTACAAGATGTATAGGAAGCGTATGTAGTTAGTGATGGCTTTTGCTTGGTATCTGGTGCTAATTGATGGTGGTGGTATTAAATGGTGATAGTGCTGATTCTGTTGCTGGTGCTGATGGAGGCCCTCGCTGTGGTGGTGGTGCTGCTGCTGGAGCTGCTGGTCATTAGTGACAGTTGGCAGCGCTGTCTCAACTTCCGTGGTCGCAGCTTTCCTGCCACAAGTACAGACCTTCCCTCCCAGCAGGCTGGTATTGATTATCCTGCCTGCCTTCTTTCCCCTCCCTCCCTCTCTACCTCCCTCCTTCTCGTGTGTGATTTGTGCATTTATTTTTATTCCCATTTTTTCCTTAACGTTTTTTTTCTTGCGTCAGTGTCATTGTCAAGATCAGTGAATGATGTACATGATTCAAATTGCTCTTTAAGTAACAGAACTACTTAACCTTACGTTCCCTCGCCTTTCCCTCTCTTCCTGCCTTTCCCTTCTTCCTACCCTCCCTCCATCTCTCTCCTCTCCTCTCCCTCGCTTCCCATTACCCCCCCCCTTACTGTTACCACTTGTGAATGTGTCTGAGTGCGTGTGTGCTTGTCTGACTGCCACAGCTTTTCATACAAGTATGTGTCTGGTGTAAGACGTACTTATTTTGTTTGGGAAGAGCTATGCCCAGGGGGGGGGGTCGTCAGCTTCTAGGCAATGCTTGAGTGTTGTCACTCATACTAACATATCAGTGACTTGGCTGTGATTGGTGTCTAGGGTTCTTTACGATGTCAGCCCAGCCTCAGGCCAGAGTTCCTGGTGCCATGTTTACGCTCTGTCTAGACTCTGTGGGCTCTGTAAACTGTCGGGGAATGGAGCCTCTTGCGCCTCCCCCCCCCCACACACACACACACACACGCGCACACTGGGCTCTTTACACCCTGTCGGAGGATAGAGCCTTTTGCGCTACACACACTGGGCTCCGTGTCTGTTATACTTGTGTAGACCTTGTCTTCACTCTGTAGACTGAAGAATATCCTTGCTGCTCATGTGAATGTTTCTTACATGTCTCGTTGTTCTGGTGACGCCCAGGCTAGTGTCTACCTGTATATACTGTCAATACCCCTGAGTATCTTGTACATCGTGGTCACATCACCCTTGATATAGCTCCCCAGTGACGTGTCAGACAGTACTGCCAACGCTAGATGACCTTTATCGCCACCTCTCGCCACTGTTATGCCAGTGTTGCCAACATCCGTATCTCCCCGTTTTTACTAGTGTTTTTGCATCACATACAGGCTGAGTTATCCTACCTTGGCTTATCTTGAAGTCTTGACGTACCCAAAAGTCTCCAACTGATCCAGGATTGAACCCCGGTCCTTCTGTTGTGAGCCCAGGGCGCTCTCACTAAACTAAGAGATGCCGCCAGTATGTGTATTTTGTATACAGGCAAGCAGCAGACACACGTGGCTTAGGGAGGTGCTCCCAGAGTAGGAAGACTCGGGAAACCCACCAGAGGTATATTTCCCTACTATTTCTGTTGTAGTCATGAGAGCAAAAACAGATCACAAATGCGATCATGGCGTAAAAGCGCACAAAATACGTGCTAAGGGAATAACTGGGAAAGTGGGGAGATGGATCTTCAACTTCCTAACAAATCGAACACAGAGTAGTGGTCAACAGAGTTAAATCGGAGGCTGCCATAGTGAAGAGCTCTGTTCCACAAGGCACAGTACTCCCCCCCATCTTATTCCTCATCCTCATTTCAGACATAGACAGAGATATACACCACAGCACCGTATCATCCTTCGTTAACCTCCAAGAAGATATAAACAAAGTTTTCCAGTGGGCAGCGGTAAACAATATGATGTTCAATGAGGACAAATTCCAACTACTCCGTTATGGAAAACTGGAGGAGATAATAACTAGAACAGAGTAGCCTCCCATAAAGCATTAGGGGAATTGCCAATAAACCCCTGGCTGCCTTCAAGAGAGCTGGACAGATACCTAAAGTCAGTGCCGGATCAGCCGGGCTGTGGCTCGTACGTTGGACTGCATGCGGCCAGCAGTAACAGCCTAGTTGATCAGGCCCTGATCCATCGGGAGGCCTGGTCATGGACCGGGCCGCGGGGGCGTTGATCCCCGGAATAACCTCCAGGTATACTACTGACTCTGGCCATACAATAGAGCGGAAAAATAATGTAAGGGACCTGGGAATAGTAATGTCTGAGAATCTCACTTTCAAGGATCACAACAGTGCCACGATCACAAGTGCAAAGAAAATGATAGGATGGATAATGAGAACGTTCAAAACGAGAGATGCCAAGCCAATGACGATCGTTTTAAAATCACTTCTCTCTAGGCTGGAATACTGCTGTACATTAACGTCTCCATTCAAAGCAGGTGAAATTGCAGATCTGGAGAGTGTACAGAGATCCTTTACTGCACGTATAAGTTCTGTCAAGCACCTTAACTACTGGGAACGCTTGGAAGCACTTGTACTCGTTGGAACGCGAGAGAGAGAGAGAGAGAGAATGAGAGAGAGAGAATGAGAGAGAGAGAATGAGAGAGAGAGAATGAGAGAGAGAGAATGAGAGAGAGAGAATGAGAGAGAGAGAATGAGAGAGAGAGAATGAGAGAGAGAGAATGAGAGAGAGAGAATGAGAGAGAGAGAGAATGAGAGAGAATGAGAGAGAGAGAATGAGAGAGAGAATGAGAGAGAGAGAGAATGAGAGAGAGAGAGAGAGAATGAGAGAGAGAGAGAATGAGAGAGAGAATGAGAGAGAGAGAGAATGAGAGAGAGAGAGAATGAGAGAGAGAATGAGAGAGAGAGAGAATGAGAGAGAGAGAGAATGAGAGAGAGAGAGAGAGAATGAGAGAGAGAGAGAGAATGAGAGAGAGAGAGAGAGAGAATGAGAGAGAGAATGAGAGAGAATGAGAGAGAGAGAGAATGAGAGAGAGAGAGAATGAGAGAGAGAGAGAATGAGAGAGAGAGAGAATGAGAGAGAGAGAGAATGAGAGAGAGAGAGAATGAGAGAGAGAGAGAATGAGAGAGAGAGAGAATGAGAGAGAGAGAGAATGAGAGAGAGAGAGAATGAGAGAGAGAGAGAATGAGAGAGAGAGAGAATGAGAGAGAGAGAGAATGAGAGAGAGAGAGAATGAGAGAGAGAGAGAATGAGAGAGAGAGAGAATGAGAGAGAGAGAGAGAATATGAGAGAGAGAGAGAATATGAGAGAGAGAGAGAATATGAGAGAGAGAGAGAATATGAGAGAGAGAGAGAATATGAGAGAGAGAGAATGAGAGAGAGAGAATGAGAGAGAGAGAGAGAGAGAGAAATACCTGTCGGTATTTTATACCATTTTAATTAGGGGAATTACCAATAAACCCCTGGCTGCCTTCAAGAGAGAGCTGGACAGATACGTAGTCAGTGCCGGATCAGCCAGGCCGTGGCTCGTACGTTGGACTGCGTGCGGCCAGCAGTAACAGCCTGGTTGATAAGGCCCTGATCCACCGGGAGGCCTGGTCATGGACCGGGCCGCGGGGGCGTTGATCCCCGGAATAACCTCCGGGTAACCGCCAGAGTGCTGAACATTCAACAGGCTTCCGTGATGTTTTTGTAAACTTATTGTTGCTATAATTTGTACACTTAGTATTGTATAATTTTGTTGTGTACTTGGTATTGTTGCAGGTGTAAGGTTGATGTTGCAAGATGTGCGTGTTATTGTACCCCGCCGACCCTCGCTTCTCTGCTCTGGGGTTTCCCGCAGAGCCAGACTGGTGTCGTGCAAAAGTTGAGGGGGATGGGAAGGGTTGTGGTGGGCTAAGACGTGTTTGGTGGGGAGGGAGGGAGAGTGCCTGGTGGAGAAGTGGGAGTGAGAGTGCATCGTGTTGTTGCAAGCACTTTAATAAGAGACAATCCCAAGAAGTAATTTTGGACGAACACTCATTCAAGTGAACTACGACTCGGCAACAAATTTCGCCTTAGGTCAGCAAAAAGCGGAACCCACCAGACTATAAAATACTCCAGACGTTACATTATCTAATAATGAAGACCTGGTGTGTAACATAATATCGTCAGACAATAAACTTCGACCACAAGCTAGTAGTAATGTTGGTAGAATTACCAGGAACTTTGTCAATCTCCTGAAGAGCAAAACGTTGCCACAATAAAATGTCGCATTAGTTGCACTTGTCATTTTACCTAACAAGGTGGTAGTAGTAGTACAGACGTGTTACCTGGATTACCTGGAGGTTATTCCGGGGATCAACGCCCCCGCGGCCCGGTCCATGACCAGGCCTCCCGATGGATCAGGGCCTGATCAACTAGGCTGTTACTGCTGGCCGCACGCAGTCCAACGTACGAGCCACAGCCCGGCTGATCCGGCGCTGACTTTAGGTATCTGTCCAGCTCTCTTGAAGGCAGCCAGGGGTTTATTGGTAATTCCCCTAATGCTTGATGGGAGGCTGTTGAACAGTTTTGGGCCCCGGACACTTATGGTGTTTTCTCTTAGTGTACCAATGGCGCCCCTACTTTTTATTGGGGGCATTTTGCATCGCCTGCCCAGTCTTTTACTTTCGTAGGGAGTGATTTCTGTGTGCAGATTTGGGACCATTCCTTCCAAGATTTTCCAAGTGTAGATTATGATATATCTCTCCCTCCTGCGTTCCAACGAGTACAAGTCAAGTGCTTCCAAGCGTTTCCAGTAGTTAAGGTGCTTGACAGAACTTATAAGTGCAGTAAAGGATCTCTGTACACTCTCCAGATCTGCGATTTCACCTGCTTTGAATGGAGATGTTAATGTACAGCAGTATTCCAGCCTAGAGAGAACAAGTGATTTGAAAAGGATCATCATGGGCTTGGCATCTCTCGTTTTGAAAGTTCTCATTGTCCATCCTATCATTTTCTTTGCACGTGCGATCGTGGCACTGTTGTGATCCTTGAAAGTGAGATCCTCAGACATTACTACTCCCAGGTCTCTTACATTATTTTTCCGCTCTATTGTATGGCCGGAGTCAGTAGTATACTCTGTTCTAGTTATTATCTCCTCCAGTTTTCCATAACGGAGTAGTTGGAATTTGTCCTCATTGAACATCATATTGTTTACCGTTGCCCATTGGAAAACTTTGTTTATATCTTCTTGGAGGTTAACCGCGTCCTCAGCAGATGACAGACTCATGCAGATCCTAGTATCATCCGCAAAGGATGATACGGTGCTGTGGTGTATATCTCTGTTTGTCTGATATGAGGATAAGGAATAAGATGGGGGCGAGTACTGTGCCTTGTGGAACAGAGCTCTTCACTATGGCAGCCTCCGATTTAACTCTGTTGACCACTACTCTTTGTGTTCGATTTGTTAGGAAGTTGAAGATCCATCTCCCCACTTTCCCAGTTATTCCTTTAGCACGTATTTTATGGGCTATTACGCCATGATCGCATTTGTCAAATGCTTTTGCAAAGTCTGTGTATATTACATCTGCATTCTGATTTTCTTCCAGTGCATCCAAGGCCATGTCATAGTGTACCCATTGGTCATAAACAGCAGAACACACTCAACCTTGAGGGTATGTTTAACTACAAGAACATCAACTGGGAGCTAGTGAATCGTGAGCTTAGTAAAGTATGCTAGGAAGATACCATGATAAATGATGACCTAAACCAGTGTATCGATAGGATGAGCTCCCTGGCATTAGAAGTTTTCTCCAGACACGTACCATTATGAAGAAGGTGCAGGTAGGAAAGCGAGAAGTGCGCCTTCTATAGGCTAAAACGACAGACAAGAGCTCGGAAAAGTTCTCAGACTTTGAGGAACTAGAGGTAACACTGGTTGGAGAATTAAAAAAATGAGTAGAGGAGAGAGAGGGAGGTACATGATAATATATACCTGGAAAATACTCGAGGGCTTTGTCCCAAATCTGCACACTGCCATAACATACTGGAGTGAGAGATATGGGAGGAAGTGTAAAATAAACCCAGTGCGAAGCAGGGGTGCGGTGGGACAATGAGTTAACACTGTATCAGCATCCGGGGTCCCAGACTTTTCAACATCTTACCAGAAGATATCAGAAATACTGCTGGAACAAGTGTAGATGCCTTCAAGAGGAAACTAGACAAGTATCTTCACCAGGTGCCAGATCAACCAGGCTGTGATGGATATGTGGGGCAGCGGGCCTCTAGCAGCAACAGCCTGGTTGACCAGGCAAGCACCAGACGAGCCTGGCCCATGGCCGGGCTCAGACAGTATATCATGTGGGAGTTCGATACGTGGATTAGGGAAGAAATACCCACGTAGGCTGTTATTACGTATAATTGCTGTTATGTGGAGAGAGCCCTTGCCGTTACCTATCTCCTTGCTCACACTCGTAATACTGACTAGCCGGCTGCAGTACCCTATGTGAGGGGGCCTTATACTGCTGAGGTCAGCACAATATGAATTCAGATAGTGACTCAGGCAGAGACGGTTGGTCGTTGAGTCAACGGACGGTTACTGGTAACTGGTTACTACTACTGAGACTGGTAACTGGTTACTACTACTGAGAGCTCGGCGACGCTAACGTATGTCGTCCCGACATACAACTAATACAAACTAGAGATGGCAGGTACGGCTAGGGCTGATTCTATACAATGTCAAAGTACACAACATTAAACATTATAGATACATAAGTAGAACATTGGAATGAAAGCTTACGTAACTGAAACTGTAATGCAATACAAGGTATACTATAGTACAACTTAAAACTCAACAAATGAACAACGAACTCTACGTTGAGATTACAAGTGATAAAAACAAAAATTTTGATCGATCGATCTGTATTCGTGTGATCTACGGATTCTGAGGAAGGAATATATACAAAGAAAGAGTGTTTAACAGAAAGGCAGATTCGGTGCACGCAAATCTAGACTGTTAACTCTCAGAATGCGGAGAGAACATGAACACACAAAAAAAATTCTTGAATACTGATAAGTTGATACTGTAATTATTCATCTATACAGGTTATTTACATTTAACCCCAACTCTGCTAGGGTAAGATTGGCATATGCAGAATGGGTGTCATCTCTGGGAGGATCAAACTCTGTAGCATTGGCTAACTCATGCTGTATTTGAGGCAAATCTGAATTGGAAGTTACAAATGATACTTGAGGATTCCTCAATACCTGTCGTGTACGTAGGGAATAACGACATTCAGGTTGATCGTCTGACTGAGTATCAGAGGAAGAGAGTACAGGATCAGGAGGATTGTCAGAGTCTGTCACATTAGTCTGGGTTGGAACATCATTATCATCACATACTAACTTCATATGATCTAAATGCGATTCTTTATACTGACCAGTACTAATCTCTCTAACCTTATACTTATTACCAGTGATATGTTCAACTACTCGATAAGGACCAACAAACTTTTGATCAAGCTTTGGCATTGCAGACGTTTTGTTAAAGTTAATCAGCATAACTCTCGAACCTACTTTGATTTTGGATGGCTTTGATCGAGTGTTTGCGACTCTTGTGAATTCAGCTGTTGATTTATGAAGTGTTTCACGGATTCTTCTAAAAACACTTTGAGCTAAGCTGGTACGAGTTGCTACGAAATCATCAGGGTTGTAATTTGGTTTCGGATTAGAATATAACAACTCATAAGGCAA
This sequence comes from Cherax quadricarinatus, assembly GCF_038502225.1. Taxonomy (NCBI): domain Eukaryota; kingdom Metazoa; phylum Arthropoda; class Malacostraca; order Decapoda; family Parastacidae; genus Cherax; species Cherax quadricarinatus. The sequence continues at coordinate 4,838,098 of NC_091357.1, forward strand.
ACGTTTATCTACACCGTACAATGCATAATGTGGAGTGTCACCTATAGAAACATTGTAAGCAGAATTTATAGCACACTGCACATCAGGTATAACTTCATCCCAAGTTTCACTGTTGGGATTGATAGTGGCTCTCAAGACATCAAGTACTTTCTTATTGGTTCGTTCCGCTAACCCATTGCTGGCAGGATGATGAGGAACAATGGTGGATTTAGAGATCTTGTACAAGGTACACAAATTTTCAAGAATTTCATTACAGAATTCACCTCCATTATCTGTTACTAGGGACTTAGGAGTGGTATGCCTGCAGATAATGCGTTCTTTAAACGCTTTAGCTACTGTCTCGGCAGTCTTATCTGCAATAGGAACTAACTCGCAATATCTGGTGAAATGGTCTACCATAACACACAGATGTTTGTTACCTTGGAGGGAACATTGGAAATTAGTTAACAAATCTAGCGCAACTCTTTCCCAAGGTTCGCTAGTAGTTGGATACACTTGGATTGGATTAGGACCATTAGCATTGCCTTTATGTTGCATGCAGACGCTACATTTCCTAACATACTCAGAAATATCAGTTGCCATTCGAGGCCAAAAGTATTTCAATCTGGCTTGTTTTACTGAACGATCCATACCAGGGTGTGCAACACCTGGTACATCGTGAACTAGCTGTAAGGCTACATTCACTAGTGACTGTGGAATTACTAACTGGTATACTCTTCTGCTAGGAGTACCCAACTCGGCTGTTCGATACAGTAATTCTTGGTTCAGGAGAAAGTCACTGATGGGTGCTGGTGGCTTCACAGTCAGAATAAGATCTTCCTGGAGCAGGAATCGAATCACACCAGACCACATGGGATCTGTTCGTTGAGCATTCTTTACATCTTCAGCACTAAATGGAGGGTCTGCAGTTACTATACTAACATGTCGCGATAAGGCATCTGTGACTACATTTGACTTGCCAGGTAAATGCTCAAAGGTGGGATTGAACTCTTGGATAGTCAAGGTCCATCTAGCTAACCTTCCAGTAGGTTGTTTGTTCTGGAATAAGGGTATCAGTGGAGCATGATCTGTCAAGACATGAACAGAGTACTGATAAATAATGTCTCGGAAGTGCTTTAAAGACCATACTATTGCTAAAGCTTCTTGCTCAGTTACTGTATAATTACGTTCAGCCTTCGTAAGGACTCGGCTAGCAAATGCAACTGCGTTGTACTTGCCATCGGTCTTCTGAGCTAGTACGGCACCTATGCCAATTGAACTAGCATCAGTTGTCAGATAGAAAGGCTTAGAAAAATCTGGAAATTTCAAAATTGGAGCAGATGTTAGCTTTTCTTTTAGAGTTTGGAATGCTCTTTCTTGACGGAAGGTCCAAACAAAAGGAGCATCTTTCTTAAGCAACTCAGTTAGAGGAGCAGCTATGGAAGAAAAATTGGCAATGAAAGATCTATAAAAACCTGCTAAGCCCACAAAGGATCTTACGGCATCAGCAGTTTTGGGAGTTGGAAAATTTAGTACTGCAGTTACTTTACTTTGGTCAGTCGTAACCCCTCTAGGAGTGACTACGTGACCAAGAAACTTAATTTCTGATCTGAAAAATTTACATTTTGACAGTTTGATCTTTAAATTGGCTTCTTCAAGCTTACCAAGTACTACATCAAGTCTTTTCAAGTGTATCCACGTCTTTAGACATGACGATTACGTCATCTAAGTACACCATAAGTGCATTACCTATGAGACCTCTAAAGATATTAGTCATGAGCCTTGAGAACGTGATAGGGGAAGATCGTAATCCAAATGCCATACGGAGAAAGTGATAATGACCTGTAGGAGTGGAGAATGCAGTTAGCTCTTGGCTGTCCTCGTGAAGAGGGACTTGCCAAAACCCTTGTAACAAATCTAGGGTTGAAAAGACTTTGTTATCTCCGATATTACGTAAAAGATCACCCAGTACAGGGAGTGGAAAGCGATCTGGAATGGTTTTCGCGTTTAACTTCCTAAAGTCAATTACTGGACGCCAAGTACCATCCTTCTTAGGTACTAGTATCAAGGGTGCATTCCAAGGTGAATTGCTAGGTGCAATAACTCCATCATCAAGCATTTGATTGATCAATTCTTCTGCGACAGCAACTTGTGAATGAGGCATTCTGTACGCAGGTATGTAGATAGGTCTAGTACCAGGTTCAAGTGGAATACGATGGGACAATAAGTTCGTTATACCCATCTTCTCACCTGGTAAAGCAATGGCTTTACGACGTTTGTTCAACAGAGTCAACAAACGCTTGACTTCATCTGGGAAGTCAGTGGGAGCTAAGTCTTTCTCCTCAACTGGTGGAACAGATTGATCCAGTGCAGTGGATGAGGTCTCCCCGGCAGAAATAGCACCGACCCACTGGTCAGGTGACAACTCATCCTCTACCTGAACAGGGTAAGGATAGTGAACAAGGTCAACAAGATTGGTATTTGCCCTGAGGCGAACACTGTGACCAGAAGTGTTGGCCAGGTAGAAATGGATCTTACTATCTCTTACAACATGTAAGGATGGTTCAACAAATAGACCTTTTACTTTGCAGGAATCACTGTCAACTAGGACGTTATCACCATCTGGAACACTAGGAACAACTACAGACACTCTAGTGAGAGCACTAGCCGCAACAGAAACGTCTTTCTGCAGACGGCATGTGACATCAACAAGAGATGGCATTACTAGTTGCAAGTAATTGTTTTCTGACAAGGCATCCCCTGTGGAGAAACTACTACTCGAACTAGCAGGCATTGCAGGGATAGGTTGTGCACTCAAGGCAATCTGAGCGTCCTCGGACACTTGAGGCATCGGACTATCCTGCAAATCTGAAGGTATAGGTGGAACACTGATGGGAGTGACAGAATTACCAGTGCCTGACCGCTTGGGTACGCTACTGGAGAATGCATTAGCTTGTAAGGACTTAATCCGTACATCATACTCTGCAGCAGTATAACAGATTTCTGATCCAAGCTGGTAACCCCAGAATGGAACGATCAAGTCGTCAATTTGTGCATGCCATCGATTAGGGTCGAGCACAATGCGTAAGTCTCGCATGGAAGCAAATCCCAGTAGAAGGTCACCAGGGAAAGTAATCTGGTCGACAACAAAGAAGGAAACAGTGAAGTCTCTACCTTGGATAGAAAAGGTTAGGGAAGTCCGACCTCGGACACGCAGGTGAGAACCAGATACTCCACTAAGGGAGGACACAGGAGTCGGTTCTACGAGAAGGACATGTCGTAACTTCTTATCCTTAAACAAACTAGACCTAATAATATTGATTTGCGCACCAGAGTCCATGAACAATTGAACGGGCGCATTATAAACAGATGCTTGCACTATAGGGCCTATGGTTGCATTGGAAGTTATGTGCAAACAAAAAGGTGGATTGTCATCAGAAAAGACTTGTTCTACTCCATCCCCAAAATCATCTATGTCAGAAACATGTGAAGCAACATCATCAGCAGGGTTGTCATTCTCGAGACTGCTTAAGGCTTCAAAGGAATTGTGAACGGGGATGGTGTACTCATTATCACCTACTGTCACCATGGGACGGTTTGACTGGGGCGCTCGAATTCCCCCGAATTGGAAGAACGAGCCTGGTTCTGGTTAGTTTGAGAATTGAATGAATGAGCCTGGTTCTGGTTATTTTGAGAACCACGATATCTGTTTCCTTGACGGGTTCTGCGGTTGGAACGACCACGGAAAGATCTAGAGTACTGAAGGTTATAGAGAGCATTACACTCAGATGTGTCATGTCCATGTATTCTATGATAAGTACAGTAGGGAATATCTGAGTACTCATCATCAGTACGACGTCTCTTAGGGTAACTATCAGGACAATTAATTGCAATATGGCCACGGAAACCACAGTTGTAACAATTCTGCCGACTATGGTTACTGAATGTACTATGAATACTACGAGGTGTATAACGACTCTGTACACTGGTTCTTGATGATCTCTGAGATGGTTGACGACCACGATTTGTCTCTGTGGCGCAAACAAGAGGTGGTGCAGACTGAGGCATATGTGTGACATTACTTTTGATACAAGGGAAAGTACCCTGGGGGCACAAGGAACGTACATGATTTAAGGCTGTAAGTGGTTCCATCGTTACAGTTGGAGGATGAGCCTCATAAGCACACACAGAAGCAGGTGGCATTAGTTCTTTAATTGCTCCAAAAGCTGCTATTTTAGCAATTGATTCTGTAAATGGTTTAGCCTCTTCAGGGAGAAAAGATGATGATTGGACAGCATTGATAAATGATGATAAAAGTTTGTCTAATCTAACAGCAAATGCACTCAACGATTCAGTACTCATGGGTGTAGCATTCACTAGTTCTCTAAGAACGACATATGGATCAGCTGTTTTTACTGGGACAAGGAAAGAACGAATCAGTTCCTCATATTGTGACCACTTAGTAAGATTCCTGAAGTCTCGCATATCAAGGAGATCAACAACGTGAACAGCAGCAGGAGATCGATAAAGAGCTTCTTTAGCAATTCTGATAAGGCTTTCCTCTGAAGGAGGACCTTCACCTAGAGCACTAGCACGAGAACGAATGGCTGCAAACCATGCTTCAAGACTATGTACATGGCCATTGAATAAAGGTAACGCATCAAGGGAATCACGAGTATAACTATAATATCTCGGTGTCTGGGTCGGTCTGTCAGTCGGTAAGGAACTGTGAGGACTGATGACAGGACCAGCAATAGTAGCCTGAGAGGTCTGAGTGTCGACATTCACTAAAGTATCACTTGACGGTATGCGAGACATAATGGCAAAGTAACACGAGAACAAATAAGGCAAAAATAATGAACAATAAAAATGATATAAAATTCTAGAATTGAAATGAAAAGATATACAACTAATTCTGCAGAATAATAAAAATAATATTTAAGATACACTGCAAGAGGAAGGAAAACTCAATTCAAAGGACTATTGACCAGGAAAAAAAAAATTACATTGAAATATACAAGTAAAAATATTACTGGAGACTGAATTAAATGCAAAATGAGCTGTCTTTACTCTTGCTAATAAAAAAATTAATTAATTAAATTTTTTAAATCAATGTGAAAGTGTAAAATAAAATTACTAAATTGTTAACTGGGAAATTTAAGTATTTTCTAAGAATGCATAGACAAAATTAAAATATAATTCATAAAAATATCAAGAAAAGGAAATAATTCACTGCAGAACAAGTTCAACAAATTCACTTCAGAACAAGTGCAACAAAATAGTGTAGAAATAATCACTGCAGTAATAAAGTGTCACTGGGAAAACTCAGGTAAAATAATGAATTAAAATATAAAGATCAAAAAAAAAAAAAAATTAACTGATTGAACACTTTAACTCTTAATTGTAAATTAGACAAAACAATTTACTCAAACAGAGTAAGGAAAACACTTTACGTTAAAAGTAATTGAAATTGCATCAAGAGTGAATTTGTTCAAGAATTATATGAATAAAATAAAACACAGGAACAAAACAGGGAATATAACACTTACAGTGACGGAGCACACTTCATTAAAATATATTCTTACAACAAAATCCTGCTGTGGATACAACAAAATCTTGCTGTGACTGATACGACAAAAATTTGCTGGCAAAAATAATGGTACACAGTCTGCGAAAAAAAATTAGAGGAATGAGACACTGCTGGCATACGAAAAAAAAGACACACATAAAAATAAATGGATAATTTAGTATACTGGGGTAAATATCACTGCATGAAATACAATGATAGTTACTGGAGAATACAACGCTGAAAGAATACAATAAAAAAAAAATGAATCACTTCACACAGGGTGACTGACTGGTACACTAGACAATAATACTTACTACAGACGAGTAGCATAAGAAAAACACAGAATAAAATAATATAAGATAAGTGAAAACACTGAAAAATATTGTAAAAATAATGAGTCAAAGAAAATACTGCGTTTACACTGAAAAACACAAGGTTTAGAGTACACAAGCAATTTACTATAAATGTCTCACACACGCAAATGTCTTTAAATGCAAGAAAAATGTCTCAAGAAAACTATCACTGGAGTCTGGAGTAGTAGACGGGCGGTGAGTACTGGTGATAGGGCGGGGGGGGGTAGGGTGTCCCGCGCGGTGATACTGACGCCTCCTACATTTACTGTTGTCGGAAGAAATGCGCGCTCTCGAAGAACTCACATAATTGGGTTTTCGTTGGCGCCAGCTACAATCTCTTGACCAATTATGTGAGCCAAAACAGTACTAGGACCCGGTACAAGGGTGCAAACAACCACAGGTAGATGGGTGGATGGCTGGTGGTGGTGGGAGAGAGTGGTGGGTGTGACTCTCGCTGGGGTACTGCCGCGCACCGGGTGGTGGGAGAGAGTGGCGGGGGGGACGGTGAGGCTGCCGCGCACCCCACTCACCCACGAAGATGGCTTAACCCACTCTATGCCACAGGAATGGTGAAAACCACTCTTAGCATCCAACAGGGAGCACAAAGCGATATAGACAATACTTCAGAGGAACTTGGCTTACTTCTTACTGCGTGGCTTACTTCTCTCTCTCAGCTGGGTTAGAAGCTGGGTTGGCTGACTGGCTTACCCCACGAGAATGGCTGACTGGAAGACGTGTAACGATGCACAAAGCACGGAGGAGCAGTTGGATGACAGGAGACAGGCTGGATGATAGGCTGACTGGCGTTCACTTCCACAGTCTGGCTTACTGACTGGCTTAATTGCAAAATCCGGGTCAACCCCTCGGAGATTGAAGCAATTAGCACACGAACTAAGCCAGGAAGCTTGAAACGGCTGCAACAGGCTTGCAGGATGAAAACTGTGAGGGGAGTCAGGCTGCTGGCTCGAGGTGGTGTGTGAGGGTAGTGGCTGGTGGCTGGAGATTCACCTTTGACCCTGCCGGCTACTCACAACAGTCTTCAAACACCTTGAATTACCCTTAAAAACGTAAATCCACGCTCCACACCGCTGTACACCATTTATCATGTGGGAGTTCGATACGTGGATTAGGGAAGAAATACTCACGTAGGCTGTTATTACGTATAACTGCTGTTATGTGGAGAGAGCCCTTGCCGTTACCTATCTCCTTGCTCACACTCGTAATACTGACTAGCCGGCTGCAGTACCCTATGTGAGGGGGCCTTATACTGCTGAGGTCAGCACAATATGAATTCAGATAGTGACTCAGGCAGAGACGGTTGGTCGTTGAGTCAACGGACGGTTACTGGTAACTGGTTACTACTACTGAGACTGGTAACTGGTTACTACTACTGAGAAGTAGATAAACTCTCGAAACTCTTCAAAGGTATAAGGTAAGGTATATATCATACAGCATCCAGGAGAAGCGGAGGGAGCTGCAAGTTATAAGTTAAGGGGAGAGAAATCAATAGTGGTAGTAGATTGGCAGACAGCAACCGCCCAGGGAGGTACTACCGTCCTGCCAGGTGAATGTAAAACGAAAGCCTGTAATTGTTTTACATGATGGTAGGATTGCTGGTGTCCATTTTTCTGTCTCATAAATATGCAAGGTTTCAGGTACGTCTTGCTACTTCTACTTACACTTAGGTCACACTACACATACATGTACAAGCATTTATATACACACACATCCCTCTGGGTTTTCTTCTATTTTCTTTCTAGTTCTTATTCTTGTTTATTTCCTCTTATCTCCATGGGGAAGTGGAATAGAATTCTTCCTCCGTAAGCCATGCATGTTGTAAGAGGCGACTAAAATACCGGGAGCAAGGGGCTAGTAACCTCTTCTCCTGTATATATTACTAAATGTAAAAGGAGAAACTTTCGTTTCTCCTTTTGGGCCACCCTGCCTTGGTGGGATACGGCCGGAGTGTTGAAAGAAAGAAAGAAAATCAGTAGTGCTTCTCTTATGACTGGAGCATTAACACTCGCTATGATTTGATGTTCACGGCTTGGACCTGTAAGCCAGCCCAAGACCTTCGCCTGTTGACCAAAAATTCTATGTGGTAGATCATCCTGTGACCCGTTCCTCTTGACTGACTAAAACACTTCATCTCCTGGAGACAGCTCAGTATTGACTGTGAAAATAATAATTTTATTATTTATTAAGCTCTGTAGTACCGGTCACACATCGTCTGGGGAGTGAGAATGAATCGTGTAATAAGGGAGGTAATAAAGTTTGATTCGTTGCTCTTCACCAGCAAAGAGGCACTGCCTTCCCTCCCTCCTTGAGTGAAGAGACGCTGAGAACAGTGTTGTGCTGTGGTCAGCTAAACGCTTAACCCAACATGTGTGAAACTCTCTGGCCTGGGAGTGCAGATTCTGTTATTGCTGTCAGGCTATCCATCCTCCAGCTTGCTTGCGTGGGGATGCCAAGCCTATGAGGAACTACGAATGTATCCGCCGCAGCTAGACATTGTTGTCTAGGTTATCAGTTAGCTACACACACATTGGTTAATTTCAGGTACCCTAACTTAGTGAACAACAAAATGGTATATAAAATACTGACAGGTTAAGTAAGACACATATGCAGCAGTTAGGTATCTTTATTTCGAAACGTTTCGCCTACACAGTAGGCTTCTTCAGTCGAGTACAGAAAAGTTGATAGAAGCAGAAGACGTGAAGACGATGTAATCAGTCCATCACCCTTGAAGTTTTGAGGTCAGTCCCGAATTGGAGAAGAGTATTGTTCCATAGTCTGAAACAATGTCAGACACTGCAACACAATGGTATCTTGGTACAGAAAAAAAAAAAACTTGGACAACTTCAACTAGTGAGAATGGCTGGATTTGAGAGCTCCCAACGACTACATTCTTACCTCTACTAGTGGCCTTCATCTCGCCTCCTGGCGGTATATAAGGCTCCATCCTGTCACTTCAACTCCATATTGTTTCAAACTGAGAGACTGACCATCTCGAAACTTCAAGGGTGATGGACTGATTACATCGTCTTCACGTCTTCTGCTTCTATCAACTTTTCTGTACTCGACTGAAGAAGCCTACTGTGTAGGCGAAACGTTTCGAAATAGATACCTAACTGTTGCATATGTGTCTTACTTAACTACCCTAACTTAGCCCAACACAGTCCATGTCTTGGTTTTAGGATATGTTGGGGATGGAAGTGAGTCGTATGAATGACAGGCAGTAAGACTATACCTAGTATATTAGACAAGTAGACAGGCAGGTAAGCCCACCTACCACACTTAGTACATCAGACATTCGTAGACAGTTTTCCCAGCAACAACTTGATGAAGACAACTGTAAAGTTCTCACTGAAGTGTTGTCAATGTGTTAACGATTGACCAAAGGGAGTCGTGATCTCAAGCTGCTATACAACCTCTTCAAGGGTACGTAGCTTCCCGTTTTCTCATAACTTGTTCATTTTTCCACTATAATCTACCTTGTCCATAATTACTATCGCATTTGCTATGTCTGTTTCGTAAGGTGAAGTATAGGATGTTTCCTTAATTCATGGTATAACTGAACAAATCTTTGACAATTGTTGCCACACCATTGTCCTCAAAGATTAGTTATACCATGGATTAAGGATAGATTCTACACTTCACCTTACGAAACAAAGTAGAGTGCAAAGTGCTGGTTACAGGTGTCGACGTAAGTAATAGCTTCCGGAGGTCACCACCCCCTGCTGCCCGGTTGCTGGCCTGATCGATCAAGCTGTTGATGCCCATAGTCCTCGGTTTAACTCAACAGAAACTAAATCGAGGGATTTGTCGGCTTCTTCAAGGCAGTCAAGTGTTAGTTGGTAATCGTCTCTTATGCGTGACGGGTGGGTGTTAAAAAGTCGTGGTCCCTTGACACTTACTGAATTTTGTGTACTCAGCGCTTCTCTGCTTTTCAACAGAGGTATCTTGCACCGTCTGCCAAGCCTCTTGTGTTCACGTGTAGTTATTTCATTGTGGAGGTTTGGGACCAATCCCTACAGAAAGTTACAGGTCTAGATTATCCTGCATCTCTCGCCAACGTTCTAAGAAGTCCAGTTCGAGGAACTTCAGGCATATTCAGTAATTTAGTTTCTTGACTGAGTTTTTACGAGCTGTGACGTTATCTATACAACCTGCCTTGCAGGAGGAGTCAGTATAACAGTAATATTGCAGCCTAGAGGGAGACAGATTGACGGATACAGACAGAGACCGACCGACCGACCGACCGACCGACCGACCTGAAGAGTATCATCATTGGCTAGGCATCTCTTGAAATTTCTAGTTATCCAACTTGTATTTCCTTGTAGTTGCAATAACATTGTTGTGCTCCCTGATTGGGAGATCTGACATTATCACTCCCAGATGGTTTGAGTTGTTTTGTACTCTCTGCTTCATCTCTCCATAATGTAGTAAAGTCGTACCTCGAGTTACGAACTTATTCGTTCCAGAAGGCTGTTCGTAATTGAAATTTGTCCTCATTAAACATATTGTCAGTGGGTCATTGGAAGACTTGGTTGATATCAGCTTTGAGGCTCGCTGCGTCTTCTGTGGATGTCCCTCATACAGACTTGAGTATTGTCTGCAAAGGATTACACAGTACTATGATTTATATTCCTGTCTGTGTGGGTTTAACGCTTAGCTCTGATTGTAATAATAACATACCCCTGTCTGTCGAATACGAGAATGAGAAAGAAGTGGAGCGAGTACTGTGCATTCAGGAACAGAGCGTTTCATTGTAGCCTTTCCAGTTATTACCTTTACGAGCATTTTGTGAAAAATTACGCCATGGCTGCATTTGTCAGGGGCTTTTGCAAAGTTTATACATACTACTACTGCACTGAGATTCTTACGTATCCAAGACAATGTTGTAGTTCAGTAATTGCGAAAGGCAGGAGCTACGTGTTCTGAACCCATGCTGACCTTAGTTGTGCAACTCCTGGGATTCCATGGTTGGCAGTGTCGCTCAATGTCAGACGTCAGTGCTATCGGTGCAGCCTTTATTTTTTTCCAGTTTCTTTACTGCCATCTTTGTGGAGTGGAGCTATTTCAGTAATTTTTAACTGTGGGATGATTTAAGTGTTGAGGCTCTTACTCCATAGTTTATTTAAGGCTCGTGATAATGACCTCTTGCAATTCTTGATGAATATGGAGTTTCATGACTGGGGCTGGGGCAGTGTACGTGGGCATGTAATCAATGACCTCTTCAAAGTCAAGTGGAGTAACATTAGGGTTACATCAGGGTTATGTTATAGCAGAGATTATGGAGATATCTGCAGCAATTTCTGCCATGAACTTGTTTGGGTCGTCAGTCTTTAGGATGATAAATGGTATTGGAATTAGTTTCTCATTTGTTTGTCATCAGTGGATGTTCCAACTTTAATAATAATGATACTTTCCTAGTACTGTACACTACAGCTTCTGTTAATCTATTAACAGGAAACTCCACTTTGAAACTAATCTGTCACAAGCATCTCGCCCATAGCCACCTATTCGTTTTCCTTGTATAGCTTGTGACGTGTCATTGACTGTAGAATATATTTTAACAGTTTGCCCTCGCTTTAGGACCTCCCACCGTTACGGTTTTTATAATTACCTTAGTGTTTTCTGGCCTCCGATAAGCAAGCTGCTGCTTCTACTAACAGTAGATATCACAAATATTGCTGGAACAAATGTTGACGCTTTTAAGAAGAAACTGGACCACTACCACAGGAAAGTACCACATCAGCCATGCTGTGATGGCTGCGAGCTGTCAGGTCACCAACAATAATAGTCTAGTTGAGTAGGCAATCAGCAGGCAATCCCCTTTACCTGGAGGTTACCTGGAGGTTATTCCGGGGATCAACGCCCCCGAGGCCCGGTCCATGACCAGGCCTCTCGGTGGATCAAGGCCTGGATAAAAAAATCCTTCAATCCGAGCAGGTGTTTCTAGGATAACAACCACAAGAGCGGACCAACTCTGGGTATCTATTTACTGCTAGGTAAGAGAGGCAACAACTGTTAGGAGACTGTAACATACGTCTGAGGGTTCAACCCGGGTAGTGGGGTGTGGGTAATGGGGTACATGACTCGCGCCACTTTCCCTTGGGAGGTAGGCGGGCTGGATGAGACTGCGGGAGAAGAGACCTTGGCAGGAGATGGTGGAGGGATAGGAGAGTGACAGTCAATTAATGGGAGGGAAGGGGAGAGACAAGTAACTCTTCGGGGAAGGACGATTCAAGTAATGGAAGGGAATGGGGAGAAGATTCAGTTAATGGAAGATGAGGAGGAAATTAAATTAATAGAAAGGGAGGCGGAGAAGATGAAGATCCAGATTAATACGGGAGAATTTTTTTGATAAAATTGAATACACAAGCAGTGTGCTGGTATCTTCATAACAGCTACACAATGGGAATAAAGTAAATCTAATTAGTGGAAGAATAGAGGCAGGGTGGGAGGATAAATGTATAGGATAGTCAGTGAGGGAGGACGGGAAGCTGGAACGGGTAACGGGTCATATGACCCGAGGCCGTAACTTGGCTGACACGGGTAACTCCGTCAAGCATTCAGGAACACATAATGAGGTGTGGACAGAGGAAGAGGATAATAAAGGAAGGAGATAGAGGGAAGGGGTTAACAAAAAGGAGAGAGGAGGAGGGAGGGAAGGGATAAGAAAGCAGAGACAGAGGGAAGAGGAGAAACATGAAAGCAGGGAAGGAAGGGGGTAGTAGTTAGGGAAACTGGGAATTAAGCGAGAAGCAAGCTGCAGCGGAGGGAGGGAGGGAGGGAATGACACGGCTTACACAGGGTTCCCTCTCACCTGCCACAACATTATCGATTTGTAGGCTGGCAGTGTGTAGTACTGTGTTGTTGGTCACTGGGAGGCTGTACACCTGCACCTGCTGTACACCTGCGTGCCTGACATGGGTAGGAAGAGAAGGGAGGCTGCAGTAACTGCGTGTCTGACAAGGAAAGGGGAGAAGTATGTGCAATATAAGGTATCTTTGTCTATTACTCATGCTTGACAAGCATGACGAGTGATAGACAGGAGGTATAAAGTGGATTCTTGGGTACATAGGCTTCACCAAGGCCAAGAATCAACCCTTGAACCTTGTGTTTCTTAAGCTGAAACCTCTGAGCTCCAATCTATAGGTCACATTGTTTATATTTTGAAAGGATTTATGTACTAATGATGTTTTTGAAGTAACTATTTCAACGTACTTTTGTTTGGGTGTAGAGTGTCGTCAGGTTTTAACGTTGTTATACAATACACAAATAACCCGCACATAGGACAGAGGAGCTTACGACGACGTTTCGGTCCAACTTGGACCACTCACTAGTGTGACTTCGTAAATGGTCCAAGTCGGACCGAAACGTCGTTGTAAGCCCCTTTCTCCTATGTGCGGGTTATTTGTGTATTGTTCAAGTCACGGTATTGTACCTGTTATTTAAGGTAGTTACTTCGTAGCACAGTAGTAACGCGTCGAGTCCACCACCAGAAAGACCAGGGCAGAGCCCTGGGCGAGGAGAAATGTCGGAGAAAGTTTCGTAATTAATGTCGCTTCTGTCACCTAGCCGTAAATAGAGGCTTTAATGTTAGTAGACGTCCCCCCCCCCCCATTTAGGGAGAAAGAGGACCTTAGTGGAAGCAAGCCACACTGGCTTAGTAATACGAATGATCATCTACAAGTCAAGCAGGTGCCGAGCTACTGACATCAGGTGGAAAGTTCTCCAAAAAATACCCCCACTTACCCACCCATAACCACTACCACCTGCCACTATTGTCCACCATCACCCATTACACCACCACTATTGCCCAACACCCCTGCAAACCACCACCACCCACCTACCACCACCACCTACCACCACCACCTACCACCACCACCTACCACCACCACCTACCACCACCACCTACCACCACCACATACCACCACCACATACCACCTACCACCACCACCACCTACCACCACCACCACCTACCACCACCACCACCTACCACCACCACCATCTACCACCACCACCAACAAGAGCAGCAACAACCGTCTAAGGTGCAAATTTTATGTGGCAGATATTGGTAAAAACATACTCTACCTTGGTATAAACCTTGAATACCAGTGAGAAGAGTATGAGGAGGAGAGGGGTGTGAGTCACCTTGCTGTGGTGGTGAGGAGAGGGGTGTGAGTCACCTTGCTGTGGTGGTGAGGAGAGGGGTGTGAGTCACCTTGCTGTGGTGGTGAGGAGAGGGGTGAGAGTCGCCTTGCTGTGGTGGTGAGGAGAGAGGTGTGAATCACCTTGCTGTGGTGATGAGGAGAGGGGTGAGAGTCGCCTTACTGTGGTGGTGAGGAGAGGGGTGAGTCGCCTTGCTGTGGTGGTGAGGAGAGGGGTGTAAGTCACCTTGCTGTGGTGGTGAGGAGAGGGGTGTGAGTCACCTTGCTGTGGTGGTGAGGAGAGGGGTGCGAGTCACCTTGCTGTGGTGGTGAGGAGAGGGGTGTGAGTCACCTTGCTGTGGTGGTGAGGAGAGGGGTGCGAGTCACCTTGCTGTGGTGGTGAGATTCACCTTGCTGTGGTGGTGAGGAGAGGGGTGTGAGTCACCTTGCTGTGGTGGTGAGGAGAGGGGTGTGAGTCACCTTGCTGTGGTGGTGAGGAGAGGGGTGCGAGTCACCTTGCTGTAGTGATGGTGAGCACCTTAACTACTGGGAACGCTTGGAAGAACTTGACTTGTACTCGTTGGAATGCAGGAGATGGAGATATATCATAATCTACACTTGGAAAATCGTGGAAGGAATGGTCCCAAATCTGCACACAGAAATCACTCCCTACGAAAGTAAAAGACTGGGCAGGCGATGCAAAATGCCCCCAATAAAAAGTAGGGGCGCCATTGGTACACTAAGGGAAAACACCATAAGTGTCCGGGGCCCAAGACTGTTCAACAGCCTCCCATCAATCATTAGGGGAATTGTCAATAAACCCCTGGCTGCCTTCAAGAGTGAGCTGGACAGATACTTAGTCAGTGCCGGATCAGCCGGGCTGTGGCTCGTACGTTGGACTGCGTGCGGCCAGCAGTAACAGCCTAGTTGATCAGGCCCTGATCCATCGGGAGGCCTGGTAATGGACCGAGCCGCGGGGGCGTTGATCCCCGGAATAACTTCCAGGTAACCAGGGGTGCGAGACACCTTGATGTGATAGCGACGTTTGAGCGGCCTGACTGTTAAAATAGTGTCTGCTGGCGGTATCTGTTGGAGGGGCTGTTGACAGTGTCAGCTGACGGGGCTGTTGGCGGTGTCTGCTGAGAGGGCTGTTGGACAGTATTGTCTACTGACACACATGCATACGTGATATCCATTAGGCCTTTGGTAATCAACACACTGACTTAGTCACTGTTAGTCATGTGAGTGCAGTCCTCCAAGAGGCATAACTAGTCACTAGTGACTAGCATTGCTAGGTGATCAAAGTGTCGCTGGGGGGGGGGGGAGATCATCATCCAAATAGTATAGTTGACTAGTCCCACTGTGTCGAGTCAGTGGTTCAAGTCGGACCGAAATGTCGTCAGAAGTTTTTGTCCCTTGTGCGGGTTATTTGTGTGTTGTTCCAGTCACGGTATTGTACCTTTTTGTTGTTCTGACTGGCGAGGCCGCCAGAGGTCAGCCAGACCTGTGACAAGAATGTGAACATTGCCAGCAGTTACAATAGTGCCTCTAATATTAGTGACATAACCATCGACCTTCTCCTCTCTCCATTTCATCTTTTGTTCCTCTTCTCTTTTCTTCCTCTCCTCCCTCCCCTCATCCCTCCCCTGCTCACTCCCCCTCGTCTCTCCCCCTCGTCTCTCCCCCTCGTCTCCTCGGGTGAATGTCAGTGCTTGTGTTCACGCCATCCCAGCACCAATTCTTACCTGTCTAGTTTCGCTACCAATGTTTCTAATAGCTTCCTGATAAGTTTTTTTCAACTATTACATACCGCTCTTACCGCCAATTCAATTGATCGGAATTGATTTCTCTGAAATATGTATTATTCGTATCTCTTTCTGTTAAAGATTTCCAGAGTAAAATTGGATTCCTGCTGTCTTGCCGCAAATATCTCGTTAAATCCAACTTGCTTTATGCTGCCTTTTAAGGGGAAATTTTGAGGAAAACCTTGGTAATTTTGCGATGTTTTCATTTTTATATTTTTTTTTCACGTTTTGTTAGGAAAGCATTTTTTTTAAAGGAAATTGACATAACCGGTTAGTTGAAATGAAGATGTATGTCATATTTAGTGATAGTGACCTCATATTTACAAATGTTTTAAGTTGCAGACACAGTTGTATTTCCTGCATTGAGATGCTGAGCACTTGGCTTTAACTGGCGGCTTAAACCAATCATGTGCTGTACTCTTCTCGAAGTTGATGGACTGAAGACATGGACTCTACAGGTTGATGGACTGATTACTTCAAATTCCTTCACATCTTCCACCGTAATAGATTCCCAAATGTTGCACAAGTCTCTCTTTCTTCAACTTGAAGATTTTTGTAAATACCATCTCGTACGTAATGTGGAGTGAAAATATCTTGGCCACGCGAGTTAGCCATAACATTTCTTCACGTGACATAGCAATAACTGCAGAGCGAGGCTGTGGGGTGCTTTGTGTGTGTTATAAGGTGCCTGGGTTCATAAAATGCACGTTGTGACGTCATGGCGGTTCTTCTCGCGTATTGGCTGGGGCGGCGTTGGCTCGGTATTGACCTTGTCGCAGTGGGTGCACTCTGGCCCAGCAGGTTGGCGAGGTTGTTCAAGGTCAGTGTTGGATTCAGGGTTACGATGACATTTGCGTGTTGGGAAGTGTGGGGGGGGGGTAAGTTTGTGGGAGTGAAGGTAAGCTCTGGCAGGCAAGGAAGACTAGTGAGGGAAAGATGGTGGGGGTGTTGTGGGTGCTGGGTATGAGGAGTGCTGCTTTAATAACGGTTAGCCAGCCTGGAGAGTGGCGAAGTGGCTCCTGGCAAAAGGCCAGCCAGCCAGGCACAGCTGCCAGCAACCAGGCAGCCAAATACAGCAACCAGAATACGTCTCGCATGCAAAACCCAGAGCAAAAATATGTAATATCAGGACTTTGGTTACACGAGACTGAACATTGATAAAATGTGTAATACTTAGAATCCAATACCAATCGTTCATCAGTGAGCTTTATAGCCAGCCTAAAGATTTGACAATCGAAGAGAGTTCTCCATGAGAAGTAAACTGCTACCTCTGATGTAACTCTAACCTCGATAGACTTCGAAGAAATCATAGATTGCTTGCCCATGTACTGTTTCAGGCCCAAATTCATGAAACTCCATATTGAACAAGAATTGGAAACAAAAGTATCACGTGCCTTAATTTTCCATGGAGAAAACCTGGACACTGGAGTCATCCCAGAGTCATTAAAACCACTTGATATAACCCTTGTCAAACCCTGTGTAAAAAAAAAAAAAACAAAAAAAAAAAAAACACCTCACAAAGGTGGCAGTAAAGCAATTGAAAAAAACTAGACCGATAGCGCTCCCGTCGCACATGAAGATTTTTTTAAAGGGTTTTAATTAGCAAGATTGCCACCCACATGGAATCACAGCAATTTCACAACCCAGGTCAGCGTGGGTTCAGAACAGGTCATTCCTGCCTCTGGTAGTTGCTGGACCATTACAGTATGGTCTTGGATACACTAGAAGACAAGCAGATGTAGTGTACGCTGACTTTGCAAAAGCTTTTGCCAAGGGCGACCATGAGGTAATGCACACAAAATGCGGACAAAAAGATACACTAGAAAGGTGGGCAGGTGGGTATCTAATTTGATAATTAGAACCCGGAGAGTAATAGTAAACAGTGAAATCAGAGGCTGCTATAGTGAAAGGTTCTACTTTTCAAGGCGCTGTACTCTCCCTAATTCTTTTTCATTCTCATATTTGACATACAGGGAAATGTTGTCATTCTTTGAAAACGATGCAAGAATTTATATGAAAGAGGCATCCATAGAGCCTGCCTGCCTACCTCCCTCCAAGCTGATATAAACCAAGTCGTGTTGAGCATCTGACGTCACTGTGATAGTAAATGAGGACATTTCATTTCTCAAGTTAAAGAAAGATTAAGAAAATAAAGATAAGCTTGGAGTTGGACGAACTCGAATCATTCAGTAAAGCGTAAGAGAGCTGGGAGTGATAACATCAGAAGATATCACGTTCAAGAAGCTCGGCGATGTTATTGCAACGGGAAGGAAAATGGTAGGTTGGATAATTAGACCTGTCAGAACATGAGAAGCCAAGCCAGTGATGATACTGTGCAGGTAACTCGTTCTTTCTAGGATGGAATGTTACCGTATACTTACTAACGGCTACCTCGGGGAATTTTGGAGACTTATGACACTAATAACTAATTTAATGGGGTTTTAACTTGGTATTATAGTAGTTGTGCTGAGTGTTTGTTCGTCGCTCATATTATTTATTGATTTACTCCTTTTCTGTCTATTTTTATGCCTGTCACCACTGAGTGATCTACGCGATCGAAGTGTTCCGTAAATGTCGCTTCTATATTGATATACTAACAGCCTCCTTCAAGGCGGGCAGCGATACAAAGCTGGAAAATGTACAGAGAAACTTCAACTTGAATAAACTCAGTGAAGCACCTAAATTACTGGGAGTGCTGTAGTCCCTGGAACTGTACTGCTTAGAACGTAGGCGAGGAAGATGCATTGTCTAAACATGGAGGATTTGTCCAAAATCTACACACCGATATCACTAATAAGATAAAAGGAGGCAAGCGATGCAGGTTGTCTCCAGCAATGACTACACTGAGAGAAAGCTTGGTAAGTGTAAAGGGACCACGACTCATCCTTCATGCATTAGGGCGATTAACAACAAACCCCTAGCCGGCCTGTTGTGCAGGCGTTGGACTGCGGGCAACAGTCAACAGCTTAATCGATCAGGCTAGCAAGCAGGAGATTTGGTCTGGGACAGGACCGCGGAGACGTTGACTTCAGGAAACAAATACGGGGAACCTCCAGGCAACCGAACAGTCAGCCAGACACAAACACCTCTACCATATCAGACCACAACTTTGGTTAATTCATTATTTCCGGGGGGTAGTGTATTTAATATTAGGTAATTACTGATAATTACCCATACTTAAATGATTAGTCATCTCTCCTTGACGTTGACCTTTCAGGTCAAATTATGCAATAATTATATACAATATGCACGCACTCGTGCATGCGTGCATCACTCTTATTAAGCGTGATTACTAAACGTAAAATGGCCCCAGTAAAATTATCCTTTTAGAAAGTTACTCAATCATTACCAGATATCCTGTACGCTAAAATTCAAATCTATCATTTAAGATCAGTTTTGCATTTCCTTCAGAAATTTGGAACAGGCCGCCATATATTTGGTTGTTAAATGACAAGCAAATATTAAATTGTTAGAGAAATAGTAACTGGGCGCACTTTAGCCCAGCAGACTCCTATCAGAGAGCTATTGACGCTCTGTAAAAGGTTTGCTTTGAACCAACGATCCATGGGAATCCACCGAGAGTTGACCTTTACAGACAATGTACTCCGATCAACACCTCTGTGAGGTACGAGAAACGAATGGATGCTTGGTAAATTTAACTTGAACGGATAATTGACTACAGCGACAAAGAGAGCTATCAGATATTCTCTTTCCCAGGCCACTGTATGGAATGTCCAGATGCGGAATCTGGAGTCTACATGGAAAGAGTTCAGAGGATCAACGTCCCCGTGACCCGGTCACTAACCAGGTCTCCCGGTGGATCAGGGCCTGATCAAATAGCCTGTTACTGCTGGCCGCACGCAGTCCAACGTATGAATCACAGCCCGGTTGGTCAGGAACTGACTATGAACCTATCCAGTTCCTTCTTGAAAACAGCAAGGGGTCTATTAGTAATCCATTATTTATGATGGGAAAAATGTTGAATAGTCGTGGGTCCCTTAAAATTATTCTTGGTACTCCTGCTTTTAATTGTTACATTGAGCCGTCTTCCGAGCCTTAAGCTCGTGTAGTGAGTGATTTCTACGTGCAAATTTGGGACCAGTCCCTCTAGGATTTTTCCAGGTGTAAATTATCGTATTCTCACCTGCGTTCCAAGAAGCACAGATCAACGAACTTCAAACATCTCCAGTGAATATTCTCTGTACATTCTCGAGATACGTAACTTTGTCTGCTTTTTGAAAGGGACTGTTGGTGTACTGCAGTATTCCAGCCTAGAGAAATTTTGAGGGTTCTCATTATCCATAGAGCATAGAGCCAGTGCAGCATTTAAACTACTGGGAATGTCTCAGAGTGCATGGAATGTACTCTGAATGGAAGGAGAGTATTACCTGACAATAGATGGGAAATACTTGAGCCAGGTATGTCTGGGGCTGGTTTCCAACCTTTATCAACCTTCCTGCCCATGGCACCGGCCTTCCCCACACCATCTTTGGCCCACGCAGGGACAGGAACTCAGACCTGTCGTGCACCTGTCAGACCCTCAGTCTTGAGCTACAGGATTGGACTGAGAAAGTGTAAAATCGACACACTGAAATGCAGGGGTACTATGGTCACAAGAGAAAAGGATGCCAACATTAGTTATCAAGACTGCCACTTGGTAATGCTAGAACTACTGACGGATGAAGTGTAGAAGTTTGAGGGGAACCTGGGTCAATACGTCTGCCAAGTGCCAGGTCAACCAGGCTAGTGGGCGGTCAGCAGCAATAACGTGATTGAACAGGCTGTTTCTGCTGCCTCGCCACAGGCCTGACTGCGAGGGTAGAAAAACTCTGGAAAATAGTTGGTGAAATCCTCGAGCACTGCAACTGTGTTACTGTGCCTGCCTGTTGGATACTCCTTTATCCAATTAAGCGCATAATACTACTGCCAGTTCATAAAGTTTCTTCCTGCTGATGCTAGGTCAGCTTACCTTGTGGAGAGGTCTGAGCAGCTTAGCAACTGAGAATCCAGCACCTCCCTCCTCCATTTATCTTTTTACTTAAACAGCGGAGACTTTTTTCCCCATTCGTCTAAATTTGCGCACTCCTTGCTGATGACATGAAACGATTTATGGATATGAATTTGATTGAGAAATGGATTTTGAATTGTTTTACGTAGGCTGTGATTGATGGATGTAGTATGCGAGCGAATGAGTTACGACAGCAGCAAATTGATACTGATAATGTCAATTTGATAATGTTCGTAGGGGAATATGTTTCAAGCGCTGAATAACCAAAAGGTTCTAGAGCTTTGTAAGTTATATAGGATAACCAATTTCTGGATTTACCTTTGATGTGAGTTGTGTATCATTGTCATGATGTCAGGTCTACAGAACCTTGCCGTTCTTATTTTACTTAAGTAGCAAAGTCGTAGAAATCCAATATGTATGTTAAACATGGTTTATTTTTCTTGAATTAGTGTTGACTGGCTGGTTTTCTTTGATTAAAACATATTTTTAGTTTTAATATATTGACGAAACGTTCCGTTAGTTCAACAGGATTCTTTCAGTCAAAATACAGAGGTACCAACGGCAGTAGTAGTGACGTAGATATGAGGTGATTAGTCCCTCAGCCTGGGGAAGTGGATTTGAGGTAGTCAGTCCCTTAGCTTTGGTGTGTGTTTGTGTGTGTTTGTGTGTGTTTGTGTGTGTGTGTTTGTGTGTGTTTGTGTGTGTGTGTTTGTGTGTGTTTGTGTGTGTTTGTGTGTGTGTTTGTGTGTGTGTTTGTGTGTGTGTTTGTGTGTGTTTGTGTGTGTGTGTTTGTGTGTGTGTGTTTGTGTGTGTGTGTGTGTGTGTGTTTGTGTGTGTGTGTGTGTGTGTTTGTGTGTGTGTGTGTGTGTGTGTGTGTGTGTGTTTGTGTGTGTGTGTGTGTTTGTGTGTTTGTGTGTTTGTGTGTGTGTTTGTGTTTGTGTGTGTGTTTGTGTGTGTGTGTTTGTGTGTGTGTTTGTGTGTGTTTGTGTGTGTGTTTGTGTGTGTGTTTGTGTGTGTGTGTTTGTGTGTGTGTGTTTGTGTGTGTGTGTGTTTGTGTGCAGTTCCACAGATGCTATAACTTTATCATAGATATGGTAATACGCGCGCACACCAAGGCGGAGGGACTGACCACCTCATCTGCGTCCCCACCAGTGTTATAACCTCCGAATTCCTGCTGAAGAAGCCTGCTGAACAGCCGGAACGTTTCTTCAGTAAATATACCAATCTGTTATACACATCCTACTTGTTTACTTGTCGATATTAGACAAGTGATACACCTATCTTAATCTCCTTTAAAACTTTTGTTAATATTCAGGTTCAGAGGCTCCTATCTCCTGGAATATAGGAACCATGAGTCCATTTTTCCAAATGTCTGGCAGCTGTTCGTGTCCTCATAAACATCAGTGTGGGCGAAACGTTGTCAGTAAAGATTGGTATTATATAATACTGCATTTGTCATAACCCATCGTGTCTGTATTTTATATTTCTTTCCTTCAACCCTTATGTGGTGTTAGAGGTTTTAATACGGGGGTCGTTCAATATTTCTCACCTTTACTCATGGTGACATTTTATCGGGTACCAGTGCTCTTGTTGTCTAATTCATGTATGTTTCTGCCTTCGTTGTTCGTGATTTACCTGTTCTGTTGGTTTTACGAGTGTTGTATTTTGGTAATTGACCAAACTCTACTGTAAATACTTCTGCAACCTTCAACATTCTTCACATACTACTGTATCTTCTGTAAAATTCTCATATTAGCCATTAAGTGACTATAATGAAGGTTTTCTTTTTTTTTTATCGTACCTGCTTGCTTGCTTGTGTGAGTGTCCGTGTATAAATTTTTCACGCTCATAAATACATTTTTAGCAACGACAGAGAACTAAAACACTTATTTTCACCTCTGACCGTATTGGGTAAAGGTGCTTTAATACCCTAACATCCCTGATAGTAATACGAGACTAACACTAATATCTGACTCTAAACCATTTTCCAGCAATTCAGTATCATTTTTCAAGGCCAGCGACTGCAGCTAAATATAAAAGAGGCGGTTTATCTTCCACGTTACTGAATAATTTACGTGCCAGGGGGAAAACACCTCGCAACTGCACCAGAGTGCAAGTGTCAACGTCATAAAATATTACTAACACCTTTATTATGGCGAGGTGTCCAAGAATATCCATTCCTGTGAAGTGCCTGTAACTGATGTCGAGGGTTCGTCTACGCCCACGACCCGTTTGAGACTAGGCTTTCCTGCTGATTGTTTGATCAACTAAGTTGTTGCTGTCACTGGCTCATAGGTTTAAAGCTACTTTATATATATATATATATATATATATATATATATATATATATATATATATATATATATATATATATATATATATATAAATATATATATAAATATATAAACACAGTCCGCTTCCAGGAAATCAGTTTACTTTTATTATTGGTGGTGATCATAATCATTATTAATGTATGCAGATGTGTAAATACATGAGAACCATGGTCATAAAGAGGAACTGGGGAAGGTCGCAGGTCTGCAACCCCATTCCACCGGTCTGACCACCAAAGTCATTTAACCACTTCCCTCCCACCTTCCGTCCCTCCCTTCCACTTCCTCCTCCTTTACCCCTCTCCCTTCTACTTCCTCCCTCTTCGCCTCTCCTCCCCTTCCCTTCCTTCCCCCGTCCACCTTCCCTGAGGTGTGCACGCTATATGCCGCAATGTGACTCATGCAGACTCATGCAACTTGACCTTCGCTTCTGCTGGTCTGCATTAAAACCATGAAAACTCTGCAGGTTCAGCTTCCTCCACCCTCCCCAACCCCTACTAACGCTGGGTTCCTTTAACTTGGTGGGGAGGTTTGAGCAGCTCAGCCTGTGAACCAGCACCCACCCCTTCATTCGGTTTAGGTAGTCCGGATTGGAACTAATGGGCCATCTGGTTGTAATGTCACTACTGTTTTGAAAGTTCTTCATCTACCCGACGTTTGCCTTAATGTTTTCTCTAAATGATAGTTCATCTGAAATTATACCGAAGTCATTTCTGTGTTCCTTTGGTTCCAAGAGATCATTCTGCTATGTTTTGCATCCAGTGATCTTTGTTGGTTCTTCATTCATTCTTTCCATATTTAAACAGTTGGAATTTGCTATTATTGAACATCATGTTATTTTCATACGCTCACTCGTAAACTGTTGATATCTGCTTGGTACATCCGGTTGCTGTCTGGTGATAGAAATTATACTGGAAGTCACCAGTTTACCTGGAGTCACTACCGGAGGCCACCGCCCCGGCGGCCTAGTCCCAAACCAGGCCTCCTGGTTGCTGGCCTGATCGAGCTGTTGGTGCCTGTCGCTCTCAGTCCAACGTAAGCACCGCAGCCCGGTTATCAGGAACTGTGTTGAAAAACCTGTCGAGTTACCTCTTAAAGACCGCTAGGCGTTTGTTGGCAATCCTCCCTCATGAGTCGTGGTCCCTTAACACTTACTGAGTTCTTTGTGGTGACTGATGGTGTACTAGTTTAATCCTAGTATGGGCTAGTAGTGGCACTGTCGAAATAGGCTGTAATTATATATGCACGTTCAGTGGTGACAAGTTCCAACTTCTTAAATATGGAAAAAAGAACTAAAAAGGAACATTGTATACAAAAGTAATCAGCATTTAATAGAACGGAAGATACATGAAGAACTTGTGTGTAATAATATCCGCTGATCTTCCAAAGAATACAATAAGACAAAGATCGCGAAATCCAGGAAAATGATTGAGTGGATGATGAACTTCAAAAACAGTGGAAATAAGTGCCAAAGGTGATGCTTTCCAAATCTCGACTGCTCTCCTTATCTCTCAATTTTAGTGTTGACGGCTCTGTTCGTGACAGAAGAGATCATTTATGGCCTGTATGAAGCTAGTAAGTCATTTAAATTACTAGGAACGCCTCGGAGTCGTAAATATGTACTAGGTGTACTGGATGATGTATATATATAAGTCGTGCCGAATAGGCAGAACTTGCGATCTTGGCTTAAATAGCAACGCTCATCTTGCCATATAGGACAAGTGAAAATTTGTGTATGCAATAATTTCGCCAAAACCATTCTGAACCTAACTAAAAAAATATATTTGATTTTGTTTGTTTAGTACTAAATTATTGTAAACATATTTAAAATATATTTAGTTGGGTTATGCTAAAATAAATTGCTCTTGTTATAATAAGGTTAGATACACAAATAACCCGCACATAAAAGACAGAAGCTTACGACGACGTTTCGGTCCGACTTGGACCATTGACAAAGTCACACTAACAGAGGAGGAGCAGGACGGCTATATATAGGCAGGAAGAGGTGGAGGTAGTAGTAGTGGTAGTAGTAGTGGTGGTAGTAGTACAAGAATTGTATATAATACAATTGTATTATATACAATTCTTGTACTACTACTACCACCACTACTACTACCACTACTACTACCTCCACCTCTTCCTGCCTATATATAGCCGTCCTGCTCCTCCTCTGTTAGTGTGACTTTGTCAATGGTCCAAGTCGGACCGAAACGTCGTCGTAAGCTTCTGTCTTTTATGTGCGGGTTATTTGTGTATCGTTCCAGTCACGGTATTGTGCCTTTTTGTTATTTATAATAAGGTTAGGTAAGTTTTCTAAGATTCTTTTGGAGCAAAATTAAAAATTTTTACATTAACATTAATGAAAAAAATATATCTTTAATCGTATAAGAGAAAATTTCAGAAAGGACTTAATTTTAAATGAGTTCTTGCTAATTGACCAGTTTTACATATTCGGCCCCACACACACACACACACACACACACACACACACACACACACACACACACACACACACACACACACACACACACTATATATATATATATATATATATATATATATATATATTAATAAACAAAATACATTTACAGAAAAAAACATAAACATGAATACAATGGAAAAATGTATCAAAGATGATGAATTTCCTCCAGCTCCTCCGAGGCTGGACGTGAGCCAAGTATGCAGCAAGCATTTCCCCTCTGGATGGCGACGCTGAGGCGCTGGAACATGAAAGTGGCTGCCCTTGGGTCCCTGGTGGTGTCGATGAGTCTGGAACCCAATTCTTTAAGGAAACGTGTGGCATTTATATATATATATATATATATATATATATATATATATATATATATTGTATTTATACACGTACATAGACGGTGCTTGAGGTCTTGGTCCCAAATTTGCTCACTGCCATAACATCGTACTGGGATGGGAGATGTGGGTTACCTGGAGGTTATTCCGGGGATCAACGCCCCCGCGGCCTGGTCCATGACCAGGCCTCCCAATGGATCAGGGCCTGATCAACTAGGCTGTTACTGCTGGCCGCACGCAGTCCAACGTACGAGCCACAGCCCGGCTGATCCGGCACTGACTTCAGGTATCTGTCCAGCTCTCTGTTGAAGGCAGCCATGGGTGACATAATAAAGTAAACCTAGTTAATATAGGCACAATAAAAGAACATACTATCAACGTCCGTGGGCCCAGACGATTCCAGCGAGGAATCCTAGTGCACACAACTACTAAGAGAAGTCCTCTATATTCAATTTGGAACTTAACGCAATTCTCTTAGTTGGGTCCTGGTTCGGTGTGTACTCAAGATTACCAGTGTGCTGTTTGCCCTGTCCCAGTATGCTTATGCCCACCCACAAGGTGGAGAAACTCATACTGGGACAGAAGCAACGGTTAGTCTATCTAGATTTATGGCACAAGGATGTTTAGTTTTGTTGGTAGCCAGGTTAGGTTGGTGCCCCGGGAAACGAAAGAGAAGATGCTGAGAGAAACACTGTTATAACGAATTCTTAATATAGGAGACTTATTCCTTAGTGAATTTATTGGCTGTATACATAGCTGTGTCCTTGGGAAGTGGTGGGTCGGGTTTACCCTACAGACAAGAAACAAGCTATACAGGATTTGGCAGGACGTTGGAATTTGGCCTTTGTCCTTCAACAATAAGTCACTGAGGGTGAATCTGTCCATTGAAGATCGGAGGCACACATTCATCCATAGCAACGAGTTTGCAAGTGCTCTTGCTGCTTTTTTTTTCCTATGTGTAGCTCATGGTATGTAGCTGATTGTGAAACATCATAAATGCCCATGGTGTAGGCCTTTTTTATTTCGTTGTGCTTTTATAATTACCGGGGTACTTGTAGGATTTCGGAACCTTAATCGTGTGACATTAGTAATTTACTGAAAGTTTTCAGTTCATGCTGATTATTTTAACTTGGTGTTGTAGTATTTTTGTTGTGGTATGTTTGTTTATAAAAGTATTTTTTTTATTTTTATTGTCAAGACTGCTGAATGATGTACACGGTCAAAGCGCTCTTTTAGATTTCAAAACTGCCAACCTACCTACCTACTTAGTAGGTTAATGAGAAAGGCAGCCGTCAGTATTTCACACAAGTTAGAGGTGAAAACTGATACAGCTCTCAAAGCAGTGTCTATTGTCAGTATTCCAGTGTATGACTGTGAAATGTGGCACTTGGGTGCTCTCTCGCATGTAGTGGTGACGCAGTAGCCAAGTGACTGTAAATAACATAAAGTAGCTAAGTGACTGTCAGTAATATAAACGTAGTTATCTGTAAAGTGGTTATGGGGGATTCTTTCCCAAGACTTCAGGGATACAGAGCATTATGAAATATGGCACTTTAGTGTTATTGTCATCAATTATGTTCTGCATGCTTCCGAAGGTATGGAGATGCGTCGTTTAATTAAAACAGTCGGAAAAAATTACGTTAGTTTGTGTTTGTAGGACATTGTGTGCGTTAACATTTTTTTAAATGGTTGAGTTACGTGTTTAATATAATTCTTTTGCTATGATTAAAGGACCATCTATTACTAGTTCTGCTACAATTAGCACCACAGCTAATAATAGCTTTGCTACAACTTGTATTACTGGCATATCTAACTACTAAGACATCTAAAATTACTACAACTGCTTCAACTTATTGAATACCACCACACAGGTGAAGAACATAATTTATTTAATTTTTTTTACAAGTGCACGCACAGTAGTGAGTGCTTGCTTGCTTGCGTGGAGATGTGCCTGTGTAAGGATTATGGAGATGTGCCTGTGCAAGGATTATGGAGATGTGCCTGTGCAAGGTGTATGGAGATGTGCCTGTGTAAGGATTATGGAGATGTGCCTGTGTAAGGATTATTTAAATGCGTGTGTAAACAGTCTTTATGTTGTTACCTTACTATTGTATGTGTTGGCAGGTGTTGTGTTGGCGGAGTGTACCAACGGACCGCTCAGTGCTGGGAGAGGTGGCCCGGGGCTCTGAACCCTTCATGAAGCAGGTGTTTGTTGCTGCTCCTGACCACTATGATCAACAAACCTTTGCTAAAATGGTGAGTACATCAGATATTAACGTAAGTAAGCGTTTGTGTATGTTGTATGTACGTACGTACGTACTGTGTATGATTGCAGGGGTCGAGTCACAGCTGTAGTTTATATATATATATATATATATATATATATATATATATATATATATATATATATATATATATTAATTTCCTTTCTGCTTTTTGTCCTCTCTTCCCTCCATTGACATTGATTACATAAAGTAGTCGTGTATTAAAATTACTCCTGGGTAAATATTGTAACAGCAGGTTCTCTCAGCAGTGAGCACAACAATGTTACAACATTGAACCTTGAAATTATAACATAAGGTTTTCCCCACAGTAAGCACGGCTGTCTTGCGACAGTGAACATTACTGTGAAGATTACTGCTTATTTAAAAAATATATAATCATCTAGCCATGAATGGGTAATTTTCTTAGGACACACTTGCTTAATATTGGGTGCTTACAACCCTGGTTGTATGCACCGTTGGTTGCTTATACCCCTTGGATGCATGCACCATTGGTTGCTGGCACTGATGGTTGCCTTCCCGGTGATGGATTCTGGGATCATTAGTTATCATTCCCGACTCCGAGGATGAGAACCATTGGCGTAGGCAGACAGGTTGTCGGTACTTGGTTCATGCGGTCCACCCCTCAAGGAAGAGGCTCTTAAGGCTGGTGAGGGGCTCTTGATTCAACGAAGTGGACTTGTCCTCCCCTTCCTTGAACATGATTGCCTCGCGTTATTCAGGCACTGTATGACCCCTATGGGTTTAATGCCTTCCTATAGCAATTATACATGCAGCACAATATAGTACAATAATCCCGAATATAGAAATACAGTATAATGTATGTGATTGTCAGTGTATCTTATTAATAAAGGTAAGATACATATTAAGCAGATGTCTTAAATTTGCTTGCAACAAATGAGACAAATTGTAGATACAAGTCTTTTTGGGGCCTAATTGCTAGGCCCTGTGTGTTCCTATACTTTTGCGCTACCCTCCACAGGATGGATACTGGGGGCACCGTAACCTAGCTGATGGAGCTGCAAAATTTAATCTGTACTACCGGCATACTTTGATTTTTTTTTATAAAGCTTTGTGATGTCCCATTTTTGAAGACAGGGATCACATAATTAGGTATTTTTTTCTTTATTTATGCTTTTCATTTGTAACTTGAGAAAGCTTCATTCGATCGGCTTAAAATTTTCCACTCTGCTTTACCATGACTAGAGAAAACGTTCATTAAACTATTAGGATGGAATGTATAGACCAGTTCTAGTTGTGGATTCTGTGTGATAAACTTGAAACGTCCTCTGGTTAGCCTCCTAACTTTAAAGAGTTTTGTATCCTTAGTAGAAGATTCGAATTGTTGATGCTTGAGACATGCAAATGTCTTGTTCATAAATTTGGCGATACTGTATGCCATCAGTAATGATTAAAAGTTGTATTGGTTTGTATTTTGTCTGTGTGTGTGTGTGTGTGTGTGTGTGTGTGTGTGTGTGTGTGTGTGTGAGGTGGTGGTATTTTAATGAAATAACTTGCATACGCGTCATCTGAATGACTTCAGTCTTTAATGGCTGATGCATCTTATGGAATGGCTGAAAATTTATTAACGTAATAAATTAGTAATTAATATAATGTAATATAATCTCGCATCGGTTTGACAGTAGGGGTTGCAAGATTCTGTACGAGGCACAAGTGCGCTCACACCTTGAATATGCTCCACTTTCTTGGTTTGCCTGCCCCCCCTCTCATCTGCGACTGCTTGACAGAGTAGAGAACAAAGCAAGACGTCTCATCTCTCGCCTGGACCCATCCTGGATAGATCTGTCATTTCAGCAGAGCCTTCAACGTAGGAGGGATGTGGGTGGCCTTACTGTTATGTACAAGGCCAATATTGTCCAAGTGCCACACTTGGATCCACTTCGAGGACAGTGTGAAACAAGCTTTTATGCCACAAGACGGGCAGAAAGCGGCAACCTCACTCTGGCTGTACCCTTCTCCAGAACATCACTCCATCTGAGATCATATATACCCAGGATGACTCGAGTATGGAACACATTTGTACAGCATAATGATGTCAACGAGATCAAAGTCAGTTGATCAAATGAAAATGCTGGCCCACAGATGGCTCCAACTTCATCCTGTTCCCTACTTGTATGTCTCATAATAAAAATGCTTTCAAATGAGCTGATGTAGGTAACAGCTCTTAGCTTGCCAATAAAGTTAGGAATCCTTAACCTGTAAATAGCTTGTCAATAAAGCTAGGGATCCTTAACCTTGTCAAACCCTGTGTAAAAAAAAAAAAAAAAAAAAAAAAAAAGCCGGTCATATAACTGATTAGTTTATTACCCCAAGTTATCCGAGGGTTCCGTGTGATAACTTGAGAATGACTGCCTTTAAACTGTCAGAATTGGTGTATCTTTGACGACGGTTGGGGTTGTTTTTGGGTTGTGTAAATGCCAGTTTGGTAATTTTACGTAATGGTAGAATATTTGTTTTGTGCGATAAATTGAAAATGACACTTTGGATCGACTTAAGTCTTCAGCGCTGATGTATTTTCCTTGTAGGAAGGTTAGTGGGCTCTGAAATACAAAATCCAATTTGTTAAAGAAATTGGGATATTGGTTCCTGCATAATTGGAGAGATCAGTTTGGGTAAGTTTAATGAAAGTGATAGTGGTTTCTCTGCGATAACGTTCAAGAACCAATATTAATTGATACTGATAGGTTACTTACGGGTGTCGATGTACACTTGGGCTTTTTTGAGGATGTTAAGTTACAGATGGTAGACTTCATTGTGTTGAACTGAAACTCCTGGGGCTCTTAAAAAGTATTTATCTCCAACTCCTGCATTTCTAGGGAGAGTTGGTTATAGCTCTGGGGTCTTTTTTTTTTTTCCTGCGGCTCCTCTACCTCTTGAGTCAGTCTTAAGTAGTCTAGCATTAGGATTAGTTTTCATGAAATGCAATGCGTACTAGTTTCTTTTGTGCCCACCAGTGTTTTATTATATTAAACTACATTACTTTTGTATCACATAAAGAAATAATATTTGGACATAATACAATACCTCTTGTTTGCATTGAGGTACAGGAGGCTGGTTTTGGGGGTATCTTCTCGGATCGAGCAGCGACCGAAACAAATCAGTGATCTGTGTATTTAATTAAAAGGAGGTGTTGGTAAGTCTTGGATACTACATTCAGTTGTGTGTACCTGTTGCCCCCTGGTTTAATTTTGGGAGAATATTTTTGCCGTATACTGTGCCATCTACTCGTGTAAATCTATAATGAATACTTGTTTTAATGTATGAGCGTGTTAAATTAGGAACTAGTAACATTGTGGTGCTCTGGCGCATGTGACTGGCTGTGAGTTATCCCCCCCCCCCCCCTTTGCATCCTCTGGTATACGACAGTATTGTGGGAGTGAGAGTTGGCTGCAACCAATGGGGTGGTAGGAAACCGGGCCCCTCCCATTGACGTCACGCGCACCTCTACCAATCAATAGCCCCCACTCCTGCTTTGCCCTCGTGACATCATTGTGAGGCAGCCAATGAGAAGCCAGGAGGGTGATATGCAAGTGGAGGCGGGAGAGTTGACCAGGCCTACATCAATACTTCACAATCTGCACGCTTGGCTAGTAATTTAACCCCCATTAGGATAAAGCAGCTGTTTTGAAAATTAAAAGTTAATCTTTGCACGACAAACTTGGTTAATGAGAATGCGGGACTTAAGCGAAGTGAAGGGCCATAAGCCCGTACCACTTAACCGGAGGCAACGTTATCTTGGCTTTTAGTTGACGCTTCCTTGTGTCTGGGTTATTTTTATCACGTGAAGGTATTATGAGGCCAGTGTGTTGGGTTGCTTGTCTCCTGGCGTCTTGTGAACACAGGCTGAAGTGACGCAGCACTAGAGAAAGTAGGAGGGGAGGGATGTTGAAGATAGCGACGGGATGACATGATAGCCGGGGATGAAATTAATGATTATTGAGCTTGGAATAGTCGCAATTGTAATGTTGTATTCATTGAATACAGTAGTGTAACTGCCACAACTCTTAGGATAATGATTGGTTGTGAATGAAGTTTCAAAATAAGCGTTGCCGGGGGGGGGGGTCCTCGGTAATTTATACGTTACAAAATAATTCAGTGTATGATAATTGTTCTTGTGTGTGCCTGTACCTAAATGACTTACTGAAGCCAGTGGTAAAGACTCGTAATGCAATTTACGTTTTTACTGTTAAAATGTTGTTCACTAACACCCCTCAAGAGTTTCCTTCATGATGGTGAGGGGCTATATCAAAGGAGTTGGTATTCAGGCTTTTAATTCCTGGAATCAAGCATGTAAGCCTGCCTGAATATACGCTACGCTAGACGCTAGTGGTTAAAGATAACTGTTATACTGAATGAGGCTGGAAGCCGTTAGTTTTGATACCTTGATAAAAAGTGATAATGCGGTTAGTGAAAATAGTGTTTTGCCTGCTCTTAATTCCAGAGGTCATCGCTTGCCCCTCCAGCAGCCAGGTCCCAGACCTGGCCTACTAGTGGAATGGTCTGATCAGTCACTGTTAATGCTAGCAACACTTTCATTACAATGTAGGCACCACGACTCTGTTGATCAGGAAGCAACTAAGGATTCAATTCCCTCTTGAAGACAGTTGTGGGTCTGTTGTTTATTCATCTCGTGTAAGAATGGTATTAGTGGTGATACTAATGTTAAAATTATGATGACAGCAAAGGTTTAAATTAAAACGGTCCAGCTTAGTAACATCCATAGGATTAATGCCCCAGTTCCCCGAATTAAGCCTGAATGCCTTACACATCCCTCCCCCAGGCGCTGTATAATCCTCCGGGTTTAGCGCTTCCCCCTTGATTATTATTATTATTATTATCCTCTTTTCACCTAGAACACTTTACTTGTAAACTATTAATCAGCACTTTATATCAGAAGTTATAAACTGGGAAAAATTCATACATAAATGTAAAAAATATAATTACTTGTATGGGAAATATAGTACAGTACCATTAAAGTACCAATTATACAAGGATCTTGAGAGGGGAATAACAGTGCTATAGAGGGTTCATTACATTGATCAGGTACACAACTGTGAGCAAGGGAACATAGCAGTATTAATTAAAAATGTTGAATACTAAACTGCTGATACAATCTAAGCCTCATCGTGGATTCTCCAGGACCCGTTTCAGAGGTTGCTTCCATGATATTGGTCTCTTAAGACCAAAGCGCTCCAAGCAGGTCTGTTATTTAACCTTGAACTCTGCCTTTAGGATAGGCTTTGCCTGTTCTCACCTTTGTGGGTAATTGCCTGTTCTCGAGGTTCTCTCACGGCCCTTAATGAAGGTGTGGAAAATTGCACATATCTGAATGTAACTCATTATGTACATAACAGTAAATGATAAAGATAATTATTATTTATCAGAGTTACATAGACAAGTAGGAATTTGGGACACCTAGGTCGCAAAAATGTCCCCCTTCGATACCTACAACTGTCATATCCACAAGTTGCTCTAGACCTATTAATTACAAATGAAAGATGCTTCAACAAGAATTCTGATAAATATATAAGTTTGTGGACTGTATATTAAATTAACAAAGGATTATATATATACACATATACATAACAGAAGGAGAATAACTTAAACTCACTCACCAATTTGACTGGAGATCAAGGTGTATCATACTCAGAAAACCTCACTGTCTATACATGATAATAACACTGGCCAGAGTTAAAACATCACAGACTTACCTGAGGTTCCTGGAGCTGTCTTGTCCAGTCGCCTGATATCTCAAATTTATGCAGGAATACACATCCAACAATTTCGCCTCCTATTTGAGAGGTATCAGCCCAATTTTAACCTCTAGAGCACAAAAAATTCTACCCATTCACTAACGTTTTCTTGGTTCATTCAAAACGCAATGGCGAGTCTCCTCTGTGCAGACGCAGAATTTTTTCCCATTTTTTATAACAAATTTTATTAAATACAGTATGGCCATCTATTTACATACAACTTCTGTATTTCTGGAAAATATATACAGTATTTTCCACAGAAGGAACGAGGAATTCTTTGATTGCACTCCCTTACATTTCATATCGAGTGGACTGGTAGAGGTGGAGCAACATAACGTGGTTCATTTCCGTTAGGGCCCGATTTTCTTTTCTAAGTCCTTTTCAGTAAGTTAATCACAATAGTGGACTGAACAATATTTATTTATTGCTTGGTAAAAGGGGGAGGGGCGGGCATTAGGCTTGACTATAGCTCGTTGTCTTTTGGTTTCTCTGTGCATGTGCGCGCGCACCCAAGAAACAACCTAGACCCTTTTCCATTGTGAACCCAAAGTGTTACCCCTTGCACTATAAGGTAAATGGTAAGTGATTCGTAAATGTGGTTTCCTGAAGTTAATGATGTAATTAAAAGGAAAATAATATGGTATTTGTATAAAAGTAATTATATTGCCATTTCATTTGTATTACTTAAAAAAATATATAAGAAACTGAACAAGAGTTTTTGGAATTGTAGCATGAGAAAATGTTACAAGCATTGAAAACAGCCATGGTGTTTTGTACAGCAACGGAGTACTGGCTAGTTATGTTGCAATGAATGCACCTTATGAAACTGGCATTTCTCCAGCTACACAGGAGTACGAAGACAGTTGAATCTCCCACATGAATATTGTACTCATTACAGCTTTTGTTCCCATAATATATATATAACTACACAGGGCTGGTGTTCCCATAATGCAAGTATAATATATACGTACATGGATACTTAAGGGTCAGGTCCCCAGACCTACATACCACCATAACTTGAGAGATGAGAAACAAGGAAATGTAGAATAAATCCAATGAAAACAGAGGCTCAATAGGTACAGGTGTTTAACAATGTCAACAAGCCCCTTTAACTTATTACATGCATTTTTAAGACTTATTGCTGAAACGCACAAGGTTTTCAACAGAAAACTGAAGCACTACCTATTGCAAATGCCCGATTAGCCAGTGTTTGATAGTGTTTTCTGTTTGCAGGCAGCTAGCAGCAATAGCCTGGTTGACCAGGCAGTCACCCTTTTACATTTTCTTAGGGCATTGAATAACATTATACTACCTATGTCAGTTCAGTCTCAGAGGTTACAATATACTTATTCTGTCACGATTGTAAATTAATAAGAGTATTAAATTGCAGGTGTGGGTCACCAGGAAGCAGGCCACTCACAACCTTGTACGACCTGGCTGTAGGTTCTACATTTGTTCCCTCTCCACTACCACCATTGTTTACAAGGGTCAGCTCACCTCTGATCAAGTGTGGACTTACTTTCATGATCTAAGAGTAAGTACTCAGTCTTTATTTTGAAGATTTAAGAGAAAGTAATTTTATTTTGATTTGATACTTTTATTTTGACTTTGCGTACGTAAAGTAGTTTTGTTGGTCTTGAGTGCAC
The DNA here is from genome assembly GCF_038502225.1 of Cherax quadricarinatus. Taxonomy (NCBI): domain Eukaryota; kingdom Metazoa; phylum Arthropoda; class Malacostraca; order Decapoda; family Parastacidae; genus Cherax; species Cherax quadricarinatus. The sequence goes on from NC_091357.1 coordinate 4,873,811, forward strand.
ACACGGGCACAAGATGCCCATCTTTTCAAAGCTTGATGATTTAGTTACCTAAATATTTTCTGGATCACAAGAGTAAACTCGCATAGTATCATCAAAGTGAGCACTTCGTGAAACTTTAAAATTCAGTTAAATAAATATGTGAGTAGGAATGTGCAAGTCTGAATAGGATGTGCCTAGCATAGGTTATTAGTTACACACACAAGCAAACACCTGGGACATTTTATTATGTCTTAAGTGTTTGCTCAGGTTTTCACCATAGGGCAGTAGGCCTACTGCAATGATTCTCTAGGCTTTGGACAATTATCTTACTTTCTACTGATATTGGTTAACTACAGTCATTTACTCTGCAGTTTGCATTATGTTTGTATTTTAATATTCAGATTCATAATTTTTTGGCAGAATCCTGACTTCTCTACTTACCTGGCCTTGGTACACACAAGGTTCTCAACCAACACCTTTCCATCCTGGGAGCGCGCTCACCCTCTCAGGTACGTTAGTGATTACTGTACTGTAGGTTACAATGCCTCTATATTTTGTCATGTCTCATGAATCAGTGGACCCAGTCTTGCTGATTTAGAACTTGTCCATTCATTACAAGCATGAAAAATTAATTTAGTTACAGACAGTTGACAATATCGTACACCCTCTCCCCCTTCTTAGTCCATTAATTAGAGTTTTCACTATACCTGTAACAAAGCCTGGCTACATCATCAGCCACTCTGTTTACATTGAAAGTTGCTCCGTAAATATGTATGCTCATCAACGTTCATGTTGTCATAATTTTTTTTTTTTTTTTTTTTTCAACAAGTCGGTCGTCTCCCACCGAGGCAGGGTGACCCAAAAAAGAAAGAAAATCCCCAAAAAGAAAATACTTTCATCATCATTCAACACTTTCACCACACTCACACATTATCACTGCTTTTGCAGAGGTGCTCAGAATACAACAGTTTAGAAGCATATACGTATAGAGATACACAACATATCCCTCCAAACTGCCAATATCCCAAACCCCTCCTTTAAAGTGCAGGCATTGTACTTCCCATTTCCAGGACTCAAGTCCGACTATATGAAAATAACCGGTTTCCCTGAATCCCTTCACTAAATATTACCCTGCTCACACTCCAACAGATCGTCAGGTTCCAAGTATCATTCGTCTCCATTCACTCCTATCTAACACGCTCATGCACGCTTGCTGGAAGTCCAAGCCCCTCACCCACAAAACCTCCTTTAGCCCCTCTTTCCAACCCTTTCGAGGATGACCCCTACCCCTCTTTCCTTCCCCTATAGATTTATATGCTTTCCATGTCATTCTACTTTGATCCATTCTCTCTAAATGACCAAACCACCTCAACAACCCCTCTTCTGCCCTCTGACTAATGCTTTTATTAACTCCACACCTTCTCCTAATTTCCACACTCCGAATTTTCTGCATAATATTTACACCACACATTGCCCTTAGACATGACATCTCCACTGCCTCCAACCGTCTCCTCGCTGCTGCATTTACCACCCAAGCTTCACATCCATATAAGAGTGTTGGTACTACTATACTTTCATACATTCCCTTCTTTGCCTCCATAGATAACGTTTTTTGACTCCACATATACCTCAACGCACCACTCACCTTTTTTCCCTCATCAATTCTATGATTAACCTCATCCTTCATAAATCCATCCGCCGACACGTCAACTCCCAAGTATCTGAAAACATTCACTTCTTCCATACTCCTCCTCCCCAATTTGATATCCAATTTTTCTTTATCTAAATCATTTGATACCCTCATCACCTTACTCTTTTCTATGTTCACTTTCAACTTTCTACCTTTACACACATTCTCAAACTCATCCACTAACCTTTGCAATTTTTCTTTAGAATCTCCCATAAGCACAGTATCATCAGCAAAAAGTAACTGTGTCAATTCCCATTTTGAATTTGATTCCCCATAATTTAATCCCACCCCTCTCCCGAACACCCTAGCATTTACTTCTTTTACAACCCCATCTATAAATATATTAAACAACCATGGTGACATTACACATCCCTGTCTAAGACCTACTTTTACCGGGAAGTATTCTCCCTCTTTTCTACACACCCTAACCTGAGCCTCACTATCCTCATAAAAGCTCTTTACAGCATTTAGTAACTTACCACCTATTCTCATATACTTGCAACATCTGCCACATTGCTCCTCTATCCACTCTATCATATGCCTTTTCTAAATCCATAAATGCAATAAAAACTTCCCTACCTTTATCTAAATACTGTTCACATATATGCTTCAATGTAAACACTTGATCTACACATCCCCTACCCACTCTAAAACCTCCTTGTTCGTCCGCAATTCTACATTCTGTCTTACCTCTAATTCTTTCAATTATAACCCTACCGTATACTTTTCCTGGTATACTCAGTAAACTTATTCCTCTATAATTTTTACAATCTCTTTTGTCCCCTTTCCCTTTATATAAAGGGACTATACATGCTCTCCGCCAATCCCTAGGTACCTTCCCCTCTTTCATACATTTATTAAACAAAAGTACCAACCACTCCAACACTATATCCCCCCCTGCTTTTAACATTTCTGTCATGATCCCATCAGTTCCAGCTGCTTTACCCCCTTTCATTCTACGTAATGCCTCACGTACCTCCACCACACTTACAGTCTGCTCTTCTTCACTCCTAAAAGATGGTATACCTCCCTGGCCAGTGCATGAAATTACCGCCTCCCTTTCTTCCTTAACATTTAAAAGTTCCTGAAAATATTCTCGCCATCTACCTAATACCTCCCTCTCCCCATCTACTAACTCCCCTACTCTGTTTTTAACTGACAAATCCATACTTTCCCTAGGCTTTCTTAACTTGTTTAACTCACTCCAAAATTTTTTCTTATTTTCATTAAAATTTCTTGACAGTGCCTCTCCCACTCTTTCATCTGCTCTCCTTTTGCACTCTCTCACCACTCTCTTCACCTTTCTTTTACTCTCCATATACTCTGCTCTTCTTATAACACTTCTGCTTTGTAAAAACCTCTCGTAAGCTACCTTTTTCTCTTTTATCACACCCTTTACTTCATCATTCCACCAATCACTCCTCTTTCCTCCTGCCCCCACCCTCCTATAACCACAAACTTCTGCCCCACATTCTAATACTGCATTTTTAAAACTATTCCAACCCTCTTCAACCCCCCCACTACTCATCTTTGCACTAGCCCACCTTTCTGCCAATAGTCGCTTATATCTCGCCCTAACTTCCTCCTCCCTTAGTTTATACACTTTCACCTCCCTCTTACTTGTTGTTGCCACCTTCCTCTTTTCCCATCTACCTCTTACTCTAACTGTAGCTACAACTAAATAATGATCCGATATATCAGTTGCCCCTCTATAAACATGTACATCCTGGAGCCTACCCATCAACCTTTTATCCACCAATACATAATCTAACAAACTACTTTCATTACGTGCTACATCATACCTTGTATATTTATTTATCCTCTTTTTCATAAAATATGTATTACTTATTACCAAATTTCTTTCTACACATAGCTCAATTAAAGGCTCCCCATTTACATTTACCCCTGGCACCCCAAAATTACCTACTACTCCCTCCATAACATTTTTACCCACTTTAGCATTGAAATCCCCAACCACCATTACTCTTCACACTTGATTCAAAACTCCCCACGCATTCACTCAACATTTCCCAGAATCTCTCTCTCTCCTCTACACTTCTCTCTTCTCCAGGTGCATACACGCTTACTATAACCCACTTTTCACATCCAATCTTTATTTTACTCCACATAATCCTTGAATTTATACATTTGTAGTCCCTCTTTTCCTGCCATAGCTTATCCTTCAACATTATTGCTACTCCTTCTTTAGCTCTAACTCTATTTGAAACCCCTGACCTAATCCCATTTATTCCTCTCCATTGAAACTCTCCCACCCCCTTCAGCTTTGTTTCACTTAAAGCCAGGACATCCAGTTTCTTCTCATTCATAACATCCACAATCATCTTTCTTATCATTTGCACAACATTAACGCACATTCAGACTTCCCACTTTGACAATTTTCTTCTTCTTATTCTTTTTAGTAAATCTTTACAGGAAAAGGGGTTACTAGCCCATTGTTCCCGGCATTTTAGTTGACTTTTACAACACGCATGGCTTACGGAGGAAAGATTCTTATTCCACTTCCCCATGGATATAAAAGGAAAAGTAATAAGACCAAGAACTATTAAGATAAAATCAAAGAAAACTCAGATGAGTGTGTATAAATAAACATGTCCATGTATGTGTAGTGTGACCTAAGTGTAAGTAGAAGTAGCAAGACGTACCTGTAATCTTGCATATTTATGAGACAGACAAAAGACACCAGCAATCCTACCATCATGTAAAACAATTACAGGCTTACGTTTTACACTCACTTGGCAGGACGGTAGTACCTCCCTGGGTGGTTGCTGTCTACTGATTTACAGTATTAATATATCCGTGCTTCTAACAGGCAGACTATCAGGGTACTTTCTCTGGCTAATTTATCAGCTTAAACACGCTGCAGTAATTCAAAGTGAAATGGAATCCATAAATATACATTTTTTTTTTTTAACAAGTTGGCCGTCTCCCACCGAGGCAGGGTGACCCAAAAAAGAAAAAATCCTCAAAAAGAAGATACTTTCATCATCATTTAACACTTTCACCTCACTCACACATAATCACTGTTTTTGCAGAGGTGCTCAGAACACAACAGTTTAGAAGCATATACGTATGAAGATACACTACATATCCCTCCAAACTGTTAATATCCCAAACCCCTCCTTTAGAGTGCAGGCATTGTACTTCCCATTTCCAGGTCTCAAGTCCGGCTATATAAAATAACCGGTTTCCCTGAATCCCTTGACTAAATATTACCCTGCTCACAATCCAACAGATCGTCAGGTCCCAAATACCATTCCTCTCCATTCACCCCTATCAAACACGCTCGTGCATGCCTGCTGGAGGTCCAAGCCCCTCGCCTACAAAACCTCCCTTACCCCTTCCTTCTAACCTTTTCGAGAACAACCCCTACCCCGCCTTCCTTCCCCTACAGATTTATACGTTCTCCATGTCATTCTACTTTTATCCATTCTTTCTAAATGACTCGACAACCCCTCTTCAGCCCACTGACTAATACTTTTATAAACTCCACACCTTCTCCTAATTTCCACACTCCGAATTTTCTGCATAATATTTACACCACACATTGCCCTTAGACAGGACATCTCCACTGCCTCCAACCACCTCCTTGCTGCTGTATTCACAGCCCAAGCTTCACACCCATATAAGAGTGTTGGTACTACTATACTTTCATACATTCCCTTCTTTGACTCCATAGATAACGTTTTTTGTCTCCACATATACCTCAACGCACCACTCGCCTTTTTTCCCTCGTCAGTTCTATGATCAACCTCATCCTTCATAAATCTATCCGCCGACACATCAACTCCCAAGGATCTGAAAACATTCACTTCTTCCATACTCCTCCTCCCCAATTTGATATCCACTTTTTCTTTATCTAAATCATTTGATACCCTCTTCACCTTACTCTTTTCTATGTTCACTTTCAACTTTCTACCTTTACACACTCCTAAACTCATCCACTAACCTTTGCAATTTTTCTTTAGAATCTCCCATGAGCACAGTATCGTCAGCAAAAAGCAACTGTGTCAATTCACATTTTGTATTTGATTCCCCATAATTTAATCCCACCCCTCTCCTGAACACCCTAGCACTTACTTCTTTTACAACAACCCCATCTATAAATATATTAAACAACCATGGTGACATTACACATCCCTGTCTAAGACCTACTTTTACCGGGAAGTAGTCTCCCTCTCTTCTACACACCCTAATCTGAGCCTCGCTATGCTCGTAAAAACTCTTTACAGTATTTAGTAACTTGCCACCTATTCTATATACTTGCGACATCTGCCACATTGCTTCCCTATCCACTCTATCATATGCCTTTTCTAAATCCATAAATGCAGTAAAAACTTCCCTACCTTTATCTAAATACTGTTCACATATATGCTTCAATGTAAACACTTGATCTACACATCCCCTACCCACTCTAAAACCTCCTTGCTCTTCTGCAATCCTACATTCTCTTACCTCTAATTCTTTCAATTATAACCCTACCGTACACTTTTCCTGGTATACTCAGTAAACTTATTCCTCTATAATTTTTACAGTCTCTTTTGTCCCCCTTCCCTTTATATAAAGGGACTATACATGCTCTCTGCCAATCCCTAGGTACCTTTCCCTCTTTCATACATTTATTAAACAAAAATACCAACCACTCCAACACTATATCCCTCCCGCTTTTAACATTTCTGTCATGATCCCGTCAGTTCCAGCTGTTTTACCCTCTTTCATTCTACGTAATGCCTCGCGCACCTCCACACTCGCATCCTGTTCTTCACTCCTGAAAGATTGTATACCTTCCTGGCCAGTGCATGAAATTACTGCTTCCCTTTCTTCGTCGACATTTTAAAGTTCCTCAAAATATTCTTGCCTTCTACCCAAAACCTCCATCTCCCCATCAACTAGCTACCCTACTCTGTTTTTAACTGCCAAATCCATTCATTCTCTAGGCTTTCTTAACTTGTTTAACTCACTCCAAATTTTTTTTCTTATTTTCATTAAAATTAAATTCCGTAATCTTCTGTATGGGGAAGTGGAACAGAATTCTTCCTCCGTAAGCCATGCCGATCGTAAGAGGCGACTAAAATGCCAGGAGCAAGCGGATAGTAACCCCTTCTCCTGTATTTCTAAACTTAAAAGGAAGAACTTGAGGTTTTCCTTTTGGGCCACTTTGCCTCCGTGGGATGCAGCCGGTGTGTTAAAAGAAGAGAAATTCCTTTCTTTGTGATGTTTTTAATGTCTATACTTGGCTTTTCCAATAAATATGTTAGTCATTATCCTGGCAACAGCTTCTCTTTTATAGCATTTCACCCCATCAAGGAGTGAGTGGGGGAGGGAGAAAAGACATTGCTACTCTGCTCCTTTCTTGGATCAATCCTAAATACGTACCGTTCATTTGCTGTTAATTTCTTAGAGGGTTAACATATCCCATTGAATATATTAATATAACATACTGTCTTGAGGTACACAAAAACAATGTTTGTGGCTGTTTAACTGCTTGTTATACATAAAGTAAAAACAAAATAGTACAGTACATTTACATTTTCTTTTCTATCAATGCACTGGCCGTATCCCACTGAGGCAGAGTGACCCCAAGAAGAATAACAAGAGTTCCTTTTTTTTAAATTTAGTAATATATACTGGAGGAGGAGTTACTGACCACTTGCTCCTGGCATTTTAGTCACCTAATACGACACTCATGGCTTATAGAGGAAGAATTAGATTTACATTTATTTGTATATACAGTGGACCCCTGGTTAACGATATTTTTTCACTCCATAAGTATGTTCAGGTGCCAGTACTGACCGAATTTATTCCCATAAGGAATATTGTGAAGTAGATTAGTCCATTCAGACCCCCAAACATACACGTACAAACGCACTTACATAAATACACTTACATAATTGGTCGCATTTGGAGGTAATCGTTATGCGGGGGTCCACTGTATTAAACAGCTGCAAGTATGAAAAATTGTTTTACAATAATTTAAATATTTTTCTATTTGTTAATAACTCATATGGAGACTAAAAAAAAGGGGGGGGGGAAGGGCCTGTGTATTTTGACTCGACTATTTATGAACGTGTTTCTGAATAGTCTCATGATAAACAAAATAAATAGAACATTTATAAATGTTTCATCTCACATTTTGTACCTGCTGAAGAGAACTAGAGCTGGGAATTAATGCATACAGATTAACTTTATTTTATGAGTTTGTCTTCTTGTTGGTTATTACTTTGCATAGGTAAGTTCAGTATTAATTGCATTTTTATTGATTATACTTGATTGTTTGTATACAAAATTTTGTTAGTAATATGACTATACAGTATATAAACATAATACCGTGCCATTATCCAGTTGTATCTTTAGTCTTGAAAATTTTTTCATGCCAAACTAAAATCAGATAGAAAATGAAGCTTCTTCAATTGTTTGTTGTACACATGATTGTACAGTGGTACCTCGAGTTTAGAACAGCTCCCAACTCGAACAATTATGTAAGTGTATTTTTGGGGGTTGTAAAAGAAGTAAATGCTAGGGTGTTCGGGAGAGGGGTGGGATTAAATTATGGGGAATCAAATTAAAAATGGGAATTGACAGTTACTTTTTGCTGCTGATACTGTGCTTATGGGAGATTCTAAAGAAAAATTGCAAAGGTTAGTGGATGAGTTTGAGAATGTGTGTAAAGGTAGAAAGTTGAAAGTGAACATAGAAAAGAGTAAGGTGATGAGGGTATCAAATGATTTAGATGAAGAAAAATTGGATATCAAATTGGGGAGGAGGAGTATGGAAGAAGTGAATGTTTTCAGATACTTGGGAGTTGACGTGTCGGCGGATGGATTTATGAAGGATGAGGTTAATCATAGAATTGATGAGGGAAAAAAGGAGAGTGGTGCGTTGAGGTATATGTGGAGTCAAAAAACGTTATCTATGGAGGCAAAGAAGGGAATGTATGAAAGTATAGTAGTACCAACACACTTATATGGATGTGAAGCTTGGGTGGTAAATGCAGCAGCGAGGAGACGGTTGGAGGCAGTGGAGATGTCCTGTCTAAGGGCAATGTGTGGTGTAAATATTATGCAGAAAATTCGGAGTGTGGAAATTAGGAGGTGTGGAGTTAATAAAAGCATTAGTCAGAAGGCAGAAGAGGGGTTGTTGAGGTGGTTTGATCATTTAGAGAGAATGGATCAAAGTAGAATGACATGGAAAGCATATAAATCTATAGGGGAAGGAAGGATGGGTAGGAGTTGTTCTCAAAGGGGTTGGAAAGAGGGGGTAAAGGAGGTTTTGTGGGCAAGGGGCTTGGACTTCCAGCAAGCATGCATGAGCGTGTTAGATGGGAGTGAATGGAGACGAATGGTACTTGGGACCTGACGATCTGTTGGAGTGTGAGCAGGGTAATATTTAGTGAAGGGATTCAGGGAAACCGGTTATTTTCATATAGTCGGACTTGAGTCCTGGAAATGGGAAGTACAATGCCTGCACTTTAAAGGAGGGGTTTGGGATATTGGCAGTTTGGAGGGATATGTTGTGTATCTTTATTCGTATATGCTTCTAAACTGTTGTATTCTGAGCACCTCTGCAAAAGCAATGATAATGTGTGAGTGTGGTGAAAGTGTTGAATGATGATGAAAGTATTTTCTTTTTGGGGATTTTCTTTCTTTTTTGGGTCACCCTGCCTCGGTGGGAGACGGCCGACTTGTTGAAAAAAAAAAAAAAAATTTTGTGGGGTCTGAAATGGACTAATCTAATTCCCATTATTCCTTATGGAAACAAATGGTTCAGTATCAGCACCCGAACAGCCTTCTGGAACGAATTAAGTTTGTAACTTGAGGTACCACTGTATATACAAATTTGGGTAGTTAAACATGTGATACAGTACTTAGTGTTATACAGTATACATACAGTAAGAATCAATTATACTGTTTATTAATTCTACATACAGGTATTAGATGTATTCCATTGGGTTTTACACAGATATCTAAAGATGGAAGGTGTTTGGATCTGAATAATGTTAGGTGCAATATTTTAATATCAGACCATACCCCCGGCCGGGATTGAACCCGCGGTCATAGTCTCGGAACTCCAGCCCGTCGCGTTATGGTTTGTTTGCAATCGTGTCATTACGATTTCTTGAGTCATTTTAATATCAGATTTGGCATTGCTATATACATTTCCTGTACTATTAATTTTAGTCAAGATTTTCGTAGCTTATGCAATTTTCTACCAGATTAATGGCACACAATGGCGAGATCAATACCCTGCGTGGTAATGTGAATTTGATGAAGGCGAGAGAAGGAGTGATGAAGAGTGCAGAGTTTGGCAGTGAACTCTCAACACTCTACCCTGTGGTAGAGCCCAATTTGTCAGATTCTGGTGCTGTGGACTGCTGCTTGGAGTTCCTGGTTATGGCTGGTGGTCGCTCTTTGCCAGAGGTATGTACAATTTTTTTTTTTTTTTTTCAACAAACTGGCCATATCCCACCAAGGCAGGGTGACCTAAAAAGAACTTAGTTTCTCTTTAAATTCAGTAATTTAAACAGCATTTTAGTCACTTCTTATGACATGCAGAACTTATGGAGGAAGAATTGTTCCACTTCCCCATGGAGATAGGAAATAAACAAGATGAAGAACTAGTTACGTAGGCTACTGCATTATTGTAGTTCAATAAATGTCAGCACATTTGTGAATGCACATTGTGGGCCGTTTGGAGACGTATTAGATGAGCGACATGATTAGTATCCTCTGGAATATTGACAAATGAAATATTTTTATTACTTTGAGCTCATTTTGAAGTTACTTTGTCCTGAAACCAATCAAAATCATCTCAATTTCTGTAGTACAGCTACTTTCAAATGATGCCAAGAAACTGAGAATAAAACCATAAAAACTGTCCAAAAATATTTTAAAACCATACACACAGATCTTTGTTTTCCCATCATGCCCGGCATAGATGCAGAATATTTTTTAAATGGCACACACTCCCTGCAAAGACCCACTCTTGTATGTAGGCTTACCAGCCCTCTTGTGATAAATTTGAAGCCACTAGAATTACATTTTAAGGCATGGACCCTGAGCTCGGAGGGTGATACAGGAGGGCCCTGATTTACAACTCATTGCTTTACTGTGGTTCGCTAATGCAGCTGTTTTGAATTCTACCCGTTCTTCATTTCTTCAGATTTCCTACAATAAATATATTCACCACTCGCTATAAGCTAAGGACAGAAATATTTTAAGTAAGTAGTGTGTGTTGTGTATGTGCATTTTTTAGGCCTAGCTGTATTGCTAACTTAACATATAATAGTGTAAACATGTTATCCAGTTTTAACATGCATTTGAAAGTGAAAAAAAGGTTATGATTCACTACAGTGATTTTTGCTTTACAGTGATAGCCCAGAACTTAACTTGCTGTATAAGTGGGGCCCTTCTGTATTCCAGCATGAACGTAAGGGTTAAAGCTCTCGTATTATAAAAAATTCGCTTAGCTTTATATGTATTTTTTTTTTTTTTCAACAAGTCGGCCGTCTCCCACCAAGGCTTTATATTATTTTATTTTATTATCACACTGGCCGATTCCCACCAAGGCAGGGTGGCCCGAAAAAGAAAAACTTTCACCATCATTCACTCCATCACTGTCTTGCCAGAAGGGTGCTTTACACTACAGTTTTTAAACTGCAACATTAACACCCCTCCTTCAGAGTGCAGGCACTGTACTTCCCATCTCCAGGACTCAAGTCCGGCCTGCCGGTTTCCCTGAATCCCTTTATAAATGTTACTTTGCTCACACTCCAACAGCACGTCAAGTATTAAAAACCATTTGTCTCCATTCACTCCTATCAAACACGCTCTATCAAACACGCTCACGCATGCCTGCTGGAAGTCCAAGCCCCTCGCACACAAAACCTCCTTTACCCCCTCCCTCCAACCCTTCCTAGGCCGACCCCTACCCCGCCTTCCTTCCACTACAGACTGATACACTCTTGAAGTCATTCTGTTTCGCTCCATTCTCTCTACATGTCCGAACCACCTCAACAACCCTTCCTCAGCCCTCTGGACAACAGTTTTGGTAATCCCGCACCTCCTCCTAACTTCCAAACTACGAATTCTCTGCATTATATTCACACCACACATTGCCCTCAGACATGACATCTCCACTGCCTCCAGCCTTCTCCTCGCTGCAACATTCATCACCCACGCTTCACACCCATATAAGAGCGTTGGTAAAACTGTACTCTCATACATTCCCCTCTTTGCCTCCAAGGACAAAGTTCTTTGTCTGTGGAGACAAAGGCTTTATATATTGCTGATAATTTTAATTTTACTTCGGTTGGAGGGTTTGGGTAAAGTAGGTTTTGTGGGCAAAGGGCTTGGACTTCCAGCAAGCATGTGTGAGCGTGTTTGATAGGAGTGAATGGAGACTGATGGTTTTTGGGACCTGACAAGCTGTTGGAGTGCGAGTAAGGTAACATTTTGTATTGGGAAACCAGTTAGCTGGACTCGAGTCCTGGAAATGGGAAGTACAATGCATGCACTGTAAAGGAAGGGTTTGGGATATTGGCAGTTTGGAGGGACATCTAAACTGTCATATCTGAGCGCCTCTGCAAAGACAGTGATTATGTATGAGTGATGGTGAATGTTGAATGATGAGAAGTTTTTTTTCTCGATTTTTGGGTCACCTTGCCTCAGTGGGAAATGGCTGACATGTTGAAAAAAAACTTATCTGCATAACTTAGTTCTGGCAAACAATGAATCCCTTGTTAATAATTTAGAAGTTTCAGAGGAACTGGGTGCTAGCGACCACAAATCAATTACATTTAGAATTGAATGGAAGTATGATAGTAGCGATAACTCAGTAACAGTCCCAGATTTTCGCTTAGCAGATTATGATGGGCTTAGAGAACACTTATCATCTGTTGACTGGGGTAATGAAGAGAGCTATCAATATGACAGTTTTCTGAACATAATACATGCTGCCCAAAGAACATTTATCCCTTATAAAGAAATTAGATCAAATAGAAATGACCCAAAATGGATGAATAATAGGTTGAAATATCTACTAGGGCATAAGAAAGGAATTTATAGGCGTATCAAAAGAGGCGAGGGTCATCTTATGAATCAATATATTGACATTAAGAGGGACATTAAAAAGGGGATAAGAAAAGCTAAAAGGGACTATGAAATTAAAGTTGCTAGGGATTCTAAAACTAACCCAAAAAGTTTTTTCCAGGTATATAGAACAAAAGTCAGAGATAAGATAGGTCCCCTTAAAAATAACTATGGGCATCTTACTGACAAAGAGAATGAAATGTGCTCGATTTTAAATAATTATTTTCTCTCGGTTTTTACACAGGAAGACACTAGTAATATTCCGGTAATTAATTTTTATAGTGGGCCAGAAGAAGATAAATTATGTAACATCACAGTCACTAGTGAAATGGTTGTGAAGCAGATAGACCAACTGAAGCAAAATAAGTCACCGGGTCCTGATGAGGTTTTTTCAAGGGTTCTAAAGGAATGCAAAATGGAAGTCTGTGAACCATTAACTAATATTTTTAATTTATCTCTTCAAACAGGTGTAGTGTCTGATATGTGGAAGATGGCTAATGTAATTCCTATTTTTAAAACAGGGGACAAGTCGTTACCGTCAAATTACCGCCCAATAAGCCTGACCTCAATTGTAGGCAAATTACTAGAGTCAATTATAGCTCAAATTATCAGAAGCCATCTCGATAGGCATAGCTTGATTAATGATACTCAGCATGGATTCACAAGAGGCCGGTCTTGTCTAACTAATTTATTAACTTTCTTCAGTAAAGCTTTTGAGGCTGTTGACCACGATAAAGAATTTGATATTATTTACTTAGATTTTAGTAAGGCATTTGATAGAGTTCTGCACCAAAGACTGTTGAAGAAAGTAGCAGCTCATGGCATTGGGGGAAGAGTGCTCTCGTGGATCGAATCATGGCTCACAGACAGGAAGCAGAGTGTGTCCATAAATGGGGTTAAATCAGAGTGGGGATCAGTAACAAGTGGCATTCCACAGGGATCAGTCTTGGGCCCGTTGTTGTTTATAATATATATCAATGATCTTGATGAAGGAATTACTAGTGATACGAGCAAATTCGCCGATGACACGAAGATAGGTAGGATAATTGATTCAAACGTAGATGTTAGGGAACTTCAGGAGGATTTAGACAAACTCTACTCTTGGTCAGAAAAGTGGCAGATGCAGTTCAGTGTAGATAAATGCAAGGTTCTGAAGCTCGGGAGTGTCCATAACCCTAGCACTTATAAGTTAAATAATGTAGAACTTAGCCATACAGATTGCAAAAAGGACTTGGGGGTTATGGTAAGCAGCAACCTTAAACCAAGACAGTAATGCCCAAGCGTACGTAATAAGGCAAATAGATTACTGGGATTTATATCAAGAAGTGTAAGCAACAGAAGTCCTGAGGTCATACTGCAGCTTTATACATCATTAGTAAGGCCTCACCTAGATTATGCAGCTCAATTCTGGTCTCCATATTACAGAATGGACATAAATTCGTTAGAAAACATTCAGCATAGGATGACTAAATTATTACATAGCATTAGAAATCTTCCTTATGAAGAAAGATTGAAGACTCTTAAGTTACATTCACTTGTTAGACGAAGAATGAGGGGAGACCTGATCGAAGTGTATAAGTGGAAGATAGGTATAAATAAAGGGGATATTAACAAGGTCTTGAGGATATCTCTCCAAGAGAGAACCCGCAGTAATGGATTTAAATTAGATAAGTTTAGATTTAGAAAGGACATAGGAAAGTATTGGTTTGGAAATAGGGTAGTTGATGAGTGGAACAGTCTACCTAGTTGGGTTATTGAGGCTAGGACTTTGGGTAGTTTCAAATTTAGGTTGGATAAGTACATGAGTGGGAGGGGTTGGATTTGAGTGGGACTTGCACATCGGAGCTTGTTTCTTGGGTGGCATTGAAAATAGGGCTGGTCAAATGTTTGTTACTGGGATGAATTGTAAAGGACCTGCCTAGTATGGGCCAACAGGCCTGCTGCAGTGTTCCTTCTTTCTTATGTTCTTATGTTCAAAGCTATTGAGCAAGTTGAGTTGTACACATGGAATGTCAGAGAAACTTGTTCCTTGTATTGAATGTAATAATGCTTTCCTGTACTACTAATACATACTTTTTGTCAAAGAACCTCAGGATGACATCAGTTAGCCATAGGCTATTTAATCTTTGTCACCTGTTTGGGTTGTAATGTCCACTGTCTGGTGTAGAGGCTTTGTATCATGTGAAGAATGTGAACATAAAATTTTTTAATAATTGAGCAGTTCTTTCTGCATGTTAGTGCTGCTTATTACCACCACAAACTTATTCACTGATGCCTCATCATGAAGCCTAAAGGAGATTTTGCAAGTTTCATAAGGTAATTTTGATAAATTGGTGACTAGAAAGGTAGGGTAATGATCAGTAGTATTGTCTGCTGTTGGAGGAGCTGGAATATTGTTAAACATAAATGCTCATAGGAGTCTTATGTTTGTTGCTGATGTTAGAGATTCTCACAAACACGAGCACATAATAAAAGTGCTTTTTCTTTTGGTTTGATATTTATTTTCGTAGTTCTCTTGAGAAAAATTGGCTCTTAAAAGAATGTAAGAATTTTGTTTTCAAAATTTTTCTATATACACGTACAAGGGAATTACAACTTCAGGGCCAGCCACCGTTAACAAGGATTAATTCACCTTAGCTGTATTTCCAAATCATTTCAGCTATAAGCCTGCAAAGATTTAAATTAAATAAAATTAAATGTTGAAAAAATGAGATAGGATTGTGCAAAAGCAGAGGAAATAAAGATCAAATTATGCTGTTGGAGCACAGATTACAATGTACCAAGTTGAATTCAAGCTAGTGTTTTATACAGCACATACATTTTTGTATATGTTGCTAGTTTAATAAACTAGCTATTGCATATTTTAAGCTCCAAATTTCAAAAGTAGAGTTAATTTCTAATAATTCTGCACATGCCCTTTATCCCTTAATTTAAAATTATCTATTTATATTTCCAGAAAGAAATGATATATAAAATAGTACAGTACTGCTGTAAAACGAAAATTGCTGTAAAGCGAAGCATTGCCCATTTTTTTTCACTTTTAAATGCATATTAAGGCCTAATAGCATGTTTACACTCGTATATTAAGTGAGCAATAGAGCTAGGCCTAAAAAAAATGCATATACATAACACACACTACTTGCCTTAAAATATTTTCGTCCTTAGCTGATAGTGAGTGGCGAATATATTTATTGTAGGAAGTCTGAATAAATGAAGAATGGGTATAATTGAAAACCACTGCATAAGCAAAGCACTGTAGAATGGGGCCCAACTGTATCACTGTATTAGAATAATCAAACTGCTATTTATACTACATTAAACATTTAATTTGAGTTGGTATCGTAGCATTGAAATTGCGTACTTTTATTTCCACTTCATGCTGCTGGTCTAACATAAAAACAGTTTTCTCTGGCTTTTAGTCAAGTGGTTATATGATAAAAGTTCAGTTTAACTTTGTTATACAGTTTACAAATTTGCCAGTACACTAATTGAAAAGCTTTTTGGGCTATACCCCCAGAAGGAAAACAAAATAGTACATACACAGTTATTCTAAGGTCACTGCCATTATTTTATTTTTGAATGTGCCCTTATGTAATGCCCCTTGCTTATTAATATTTTCAGGCCATCATAACCATGGTCCCTGAAGCATGGCAAAATGACAAGCTGATGAACCCCGAAAAGCGGGACTTCTATCGTTGGGCTGCTTGTGCAATGGAGCCATGGGATGGACCTGCACTGATGACATTCACCGATGGTCGCTATATTGGAGCTATTCTGGACAGGTGTGTGTTATGCCTTATGGCTATTGGCTAGATCCTCTGCTTCTGCTCCCTCAGTACAGTACCTAGCTGGGGGAGGTTGGTGTGAGAAGAGGTACTGTACCTGGTATTGAAGTTAATGAAGTAGTGTGTAAGGAAAGAATAGCTAGTAAGTGTTCCCACATGGTTTATATTAGCAATTATTTTAAAAACCACTATTCACATGGCTGCTATTATATATCTATCTCCTAATAATATTAATAACAAACCAATGTACAAAATGATCTATGCAATATAATATACTAAGTTTACTCCTTGTTGCTTGTGACAGAGGTAACAAAATGTTCAAAATATGCAGGTCAGGTGTTATTGATTACTGCTCTTAAGTCTTCTAAAAAAAAAAAGTGGGCTTTGTTCACTTTTGTTTGAAACAGATATTTAGTGACTGTTAAAACTTAAATGCTTTTTAACAGCCTAGTTTAGACAAAGCACTGTAGATGAGAGAGGCAGCATAACTCTGGACTGGTTGGTGCCTAGGCCTTCTTTTAGTGCTGTTAGATAATGCGAGAAATTGTAGTGCAAGATTGTCACCTTTACATCTCCAGCTATTGCTGATTATTGGTGCTGCAACTCCTCTTCCTTTTGTTAATCCTTGTGTAATATTCCTAAGGAAAAATGCATCTTGTATCAGTTATGATTATAGTGAATGTATTTAGTTGAAGGCTTTTATTTATTCTTTAATTCAAATTACGGGTCTCCCTCAACATTCGCGAGGGTTAGGGGATCAAGTGCCTTGCGAATATTGAAAAATCGCGAATGTTTAGTGCCCCAATATATTGTAGGGAAATATAATACAATACTGCTTCCTTAACTTGTTGAACCATGAACAATTATGAAATACATGAAAACATCTTAAATTGTACTAAATACATACATGTTATGGTTTAATAACATGTATGTTATTAAATACCACTGCGAGTCCCTACTACCCTCCCTCCGACCCCCGCAATTGGCAGCCAGCCTTCACACCACTGTGTGGTGAGTGTTTTGTTTGTTTATTATTTGCTATTAAACTACAGTATAAATAATGTAAACCCATTCATGACTGCATATTGGAATGGCTATTTGGACAGGTATTGGACGGTGACATCATGTGTTTACTCTTGAACACGGCAAAGAATCAAACATTTCTGCTACTGCTAATAATAACAACAGTAATAATAATAATAAATACGATAGAATTGAAGAAGGAAATTGTACAAAAATACGAGGGAGTGGTTGACACAGTCAGTGTGGCTTTGTTTATGCTGGAGTGAGCATTAGTCTCTGTGCTCTTCCAAACATTTCACAATAATTCATTGTGTTTGGTGCCTGTAGATGGAGTGCGACTGGAGCGGTAGAGGCAGCAGTTGAGGCAGTGGTATTTAATAACATCTATGTTATAAATAATAATAGTACATGTTATTATTAATAACATGTATTATTATTATTATTATTAATAACATAAGATAAGGCTAAAGAGGTCTTTGTGGCATTTATGGATTTGGAAAAGGCGTATGACAGGGTGGATAGGGGGGCAATGTGGCAGATGTTGCAAGTGTACGGTGTAGGAGGTAGGTTACTGAAAGCAGTGAAGAGTTTTTACGAGGATAGTGAGGCTCAAGTTAGAGTATGTAGGAAAGAGGGAAATTATTTCCCAGTAAAAGTAGGCCTTAGACAAGGATGTGTGATGTCACCGTGGTTGTTTAATATATTTATAGATGGGGTTGTAAGAGAAGTAAATGCGAGGGTCTTGACAAGAGGCGTGGAGTTAAAAGATAAAGAATCACACATAAAGTGGGAGTTGTCACAGTTGCTCTTTGCTGATGACACTGTGCTCTTGGGAGATTCTGAAGAGAAGTTGCAGAGATTGGTGGATGAATTTGTAGGGTGTGCAAAAGAAGAAAATTAAAGGTGAATACAGGAAAGAGTAAGGTTATGAGGATAACAAAAAGATTAGGTGATGAAAGATTGGATATCAGATTGGAGGGAGAGAGTATAGAGGAGGTGAATGTATTCAGATATTTGGGAGTGGACGTGTCAGCGGATGGGTCTATGAAAGATGAGGTGAATCATAGAATTGATGAGGGGAAAAGAGTGAGTGGTGCACTTAGGAGTCTGTGGAGACAAAGAACTTTGTCCTTGGAGGCAAAGAGGGGAATGTATGAGAGTATAGTTTTACCAACGCTCTTATATGGGTGTGAAGCATGGGTGATGAATGTTGCAGCGAGGAGAAGGCTGGAGGCAGTGGAGATGTCATGTCTGAGGGCAATGTGTGGTGTGAATATAATGCAGAGAATTCGTAGTTTGGAAGTTAGGAGGAGGTGCGGGATTACCAAAACTGTTGTCCAGAGGGCTGAGGAAGGGTTGTTGAGGTGGTTCGGACATGTAGAGAGAATGGAGCGAAACAGAATGACTTCAAGAGTGTATCAGTCTGTAGTGGAAGGAAGGCGGGGTAGGGGTCGGCCTAGGAAAGGTTGGAGGGAGGGGGTAAAGGAGGTTTTGTGTGCGAGGGGCTTGGACTTCCAGCAGGCATGTGTGAGCGTGTTTGATAGGAGTGAATGGAGACAAATGGTTTTTAATACTTGACGTGCTGTTGGAGTGTGAGCAAAGTAACATTTATGAAGGGGTTCAGGGAAACCGGCAGGCCGGACTTGAGTCCTGGAGATGGGAAGTACAGTGCCTGCACTCTAAAGGAGGGGTGTTAATGTTGCAGTTTAAAAACTGTAGCGTAAAGCACCCTTCTGGCAAGACAGTGATGGAGTGAATGATGGTGAAAGTTTTTCTTTTTCGGGCCACCCTGCCTTGGTGGGAATCGGCCTGTGTGATAATAAAAAAAAAAAATGTTATTATTAATAACATGTATTACTATTATTATTAATAACATGTATGTAAGTAGAATGACATGGAGAGCGTATAAATCTGTAGGGGAAGGAAGGCAGGGTAGGGGTCGTCCTCAAAAAGGTTGGAGGGAGGGGGTAAAGGAGGTTTTGTGGGCGAGGGGTCTGGATTTCCAGCAAGCGTGTGTGAGCGTGTTAGATAGGAGTGAATGGAGACAAATGGTATTTGGGACCTGACGATCTGTTGGAGTGTGAACAGGGTAATATTTAGTGAAGTGATTCAGGGAAACCGGTTATTTTCATATAGTCGGACTTGAGTCCTGGAAATGGGAAGCACAATGCCTGCACTCTAAAGGAGGGGTTTGGGATATTGGCAGTTTGGAGGGATATATTGTGTATCTTTATACGTATATGCTTCTGAACTGTTGTATTCTGAGCACCTCTGCAAAAGCAGTGATAATGTGAGTGTGGTGAAAGTGTTGAATGATGAAGAAAGTATTTTCTTTTTGGAGATTTTCTTTCTTTTTTGGGTCACCCTGCCTCGGTGGGAGACGGCCGACTTGTTGAAAAAAAAAAAAAAAATTCAGGGAAACCGGTTATTTTTATATAGCCGGAATTGAGTCCTGGAAATGGGAAGTACAATGCCTGCACTCTAAAGGAGGGGTTTGGGATATTGGCAGTTTGGAAGGATATGTTGTGTATCTTTATAGGTACAGTAGAACCTCAAATATCGAACTTTCTTCGGTCCAGAAGGCTGTTCGAGTGCCTTTACCGAACGAATTTATTCCCATCAGGAATAACGTAAATTAGATTAGTCCTTTTCAGACCCTCAAAAATACACTTATAAAAGCACTTACAAAAATACACTTACATAATTGGTCGTGTTGGGAGCATTTCGATTTTTGAGGTTCCACTGTATATGCTTCTAAGCTGTTGTGTTCTGAGCACCTCTGCAAAAACAGTGATTATGTGTGAGTGTGGTGAAAGTGTTGAATGATGATGAAAGTATTTTCTTTTTGGGGATTTTCTTTTTTGGGTCACCCTGCCTCGGTGGGAGACGGCCGACTTGTTGAAAAAAAAAAAAGTTATTAAATACCACTTCCTCAACCACTGCCTCAGCCGCTTCCTCAACCACTGCCTCAGCCGCTTCCTCAACCACTGCCTCAGCCGCTTCCTCAACCACTGCCTCAGCCGCTTCCTCAACCACTGCCTCTACCACTACCTCAACCGCTTCCTCAACCGCTGCCTCAACTGCTGCCTCAACTGCTGCCTCAACTGCTGCCTCAACTGCTGCCTCAACTGCTGCCTCAACCGCTGCTTCAACTGCTGCTTCAACTGCTTCCTCAACCACTGCATCTACCACTGCATCTACCAATGCCTCAACTGCTGCCTCACTGCCTCTACTGCTGCCTCACCCACTGCCTCTACCACTGCCTCAACTGCTGCCTCACTGCCTCTACTGCTGCCTCACCCACTGCCTCTACCACTGCCTCTACCACTGCCTCTACCACTGCCTCTACCACTGCCTCAACCGCTGCCTCACCCATTGCCTCAACCGCTTCCTCAACCACTGCCTCTACCACTGCTTCTACCGCTGCCTAACCCACTGCCTCAACCGCTGCCTATACCACTCCAGTTGCACTCAATCTACAAGCACCACACACAATGAATTATTGTGAAATGTTTGGAAGAGCACAGAGACTAATGCTCTCTCCAGCATAAACAAAGCCACATTGACGATGTGTCAACCACTCCCTTGTATTTTTGTACAATTTAATTCTTTAATTCTATCGTATTTATTATTATTATTATTATTATTATTATTATTATTATTATTATTATTATTATTATTATTATTATTATTAATTATTAATTATTATTATTATTATTATTATTATTATTATTATTATTATTATTATTATTATTACTGTTGTTATTAGCAGTAGCAGAAATGTTTGATTCTTTGCTGTGTTCAAGAGTAAACGCATGATGTCACCATCCAATACCTGTCCGAATAGCCATTTCAATATGCAGTCATGAATGGGTTTACATTATTTATACTGTAGTTTAATAGCAAATAATGAATAAACAAAACACTCGCCACACAGTGGTCGGAGGGCTGGCTGCCAGTTGCGTGGGTCGGAGGGAGGGTAGCAGGGACTCGCAGGTGGCGGGAAACTTAAATATGATTTGGGAGCTGGGAATTTGGCAGCTGGGAATTTGGCGGTTGGGAATTTGGCAGTTGGGAATTCATGAATGTGTGAAGCTCGCGAAAGTTGAAAGCACGAATGTTGAGGGAGACCTGTATAATGTATTTTACCCTTTGTTAATGTACATTACTGTGTTTTCCTTTTTGGCATTTTTATATATATATATATAGCTGGACTTGAGCCCTGGAGGTGGGAAGTACAATGCCTGCACTTTAGAGGAGGGATTTGGGATATTGGCAAAGACAGTGATTGTGTAAATGATGGTGAAAGTGGTTTTTCTTTTTTGGGTCACCTTGCTTTGGCGGGAGACAGCTGGCATATTGTTTAAAAAAAAAAAAAAAAATTCTCACTGTTGTAAGGAACAGGACACGGCGATGTCCCACCGGGAGACAGTCATTCTCATCTGGACATGTAGGTCATGAAGTAGTACGGGCTTGCGTTGCTTGAAATAATGTTAAGTTTTGTATTGCCAGAGTGCATGTGAGGTTCTCAGCTCTGGCTCCTGAATATCATTTTCTGTGTAGAGTAGGTATTTGGTTCCAGGGATGGGGGAGTTATGCCAGCATTACATTTAAAAACTAATCTGGGTACTGTTTGTGGAGTTTAGGATGTTTAAGGCATTTGGTTTGATATTTTAAATCAGTGGTTAGCTTCAAAATCCCCAAGTGATGTACAGGCTTCTCCAAGGCAGTTATATAATGTCCATGTATCCTGCACATCATCTTCGTACCCATGGCTGCATCGTGCAGAAAGCCTTTTAATAAATAACAAAAAGGCACAATGCTGTGATGGGAACAATAATCTGCACGTAGGAGAAGGGAGCTTACGACATTTTGTACCGACTTCAACCATTTACAAAGTCACACTAACAAAGGACGGGAGGAGGCAGTATATATAGGTCAGCAGACAAGGACGGGACAAGAGGTGGTAGGAAAGGAAGAAGAGAGGTAGTGGTCAGTTGAAGACTAAGAAAGAGGAGCACTGCAAGGGAGGTAGGGGCCCACAAAAGGTAGGAACAAACACATAGAGGGGGGGAGAAATAATAATAGACCAAACACCCAGGGCAAAAGATAGAAAACCCAGAGGAGAAAGAGGAAAGGGGAAGAGTGTATTTCTGATGGTGGATGGCTATGAACTATTTTTTTCCTGGTGTTAAGCAGATGTCCAGTTAGGGAATTATTGCAAGAATCCAGCATGAAGTATGTAGGCCAGTGTTTCCAGTCCCAGGCCCTAGTTGTGATGTGTCCTGTGGGAAGTCACATGTGGCATAAATGGAAAACCTTGCTTGACATGCCTTTTAAGGATAAGAGCTGAATCTGATAAGGCCTCTCATTACTATCAAAATGCCTAGTATTCATTAGTCGTAAATATGGGCATTCTCTTCTCTGCCAAGAATTATATATGTATTCATATGAAGGGCTAAACCTGTGGGGGTCATTTAGAGATCCGATTCTTCATTCAGTAGGGGAAAACAATAACAGAAGTGAATCAGTCTAGTCCAAGTAAGTCTCAGCCAGCATGCATTCCAACTACATTGGGAAGGAAGAAACAGACATAGTCTGGGATTGTGTACACAAATAACCTGCACATAGGAGCAAGGAACTTACGACGACATTTCGGTCTGACTTGGACCATTTACGAAGTTCAATATGTGGGTTATTTGTGTATTGTTCCAGTCATGGTATTGTCTTTGTTCTTCAGTCTGGGAAGACTCCAGTTAAAAAGTGAAGCTCCCACTCGTGGGATGATGGTAGGTGTTAGAACAGGTGAACTGTTGGGATGATTAGTTATCCAGGAAGAAAAGGAAATAAGTAAATCTCTCTTGCTTAACAGAGAGTCAGTATCTTTGAATTTGAAAATGGAGTTAACATAGAGGAGCCTGGATGAAGGTAAGCAAGTGCAGGTTTGTTGAAGCAATGTGTTAGCAATGAATTCTGCAATTGGTAACCTCAGTGGACAATAGCAAAGTGCATGACTTGGTTTCTTCCAATTTATGTAAAAGGCAACTGTATATGATTGCCATGTCCCTGAGATCGGACTAATCCAACTGGTCAATAAGCCATGTATCATAAAAGTATTTGTAGATGAATGGAAGTGATCCCTGCACATTCACTGGTTGAATTCACCCATTAGTGCTGCAGTACTCTTGTATGCCAGCCCAATTTTAAATCACAACCAGGTGCCTCTTGGCCTGGTGGCTAAAGCTCTCACTTCACATGGCTAGGGTCTGGGTTTGATTCCCAGCAAGGGTAGAAACATTGGGCATGTTTCTTTACACCGGTTGTCTGTTTCCTATTAATAAAATGGGTAACTGGGTGTAAGTTGACTGGTGTGGCTTGCATCCTAGGACAAAACTGACCTAATTTGCCCAAAATGCTCTGCATAACAAGCAGCCTTCTGTATAGTAGTATGTCATTGATGTCATCTAGGTCTGTATACCTTGTACATTTTTTTTTTTTTTTTTTTTTTTTCCCAACAAGCCGGCCGTCTCCCACTGAGGCAGGGTGACCCAAAAAAGAAAAAATCCCCAAAAAGAAAACACTCCCATCATCATTCAACACTTTCACCACACTCACACATTATCACTGTTTTTGCAGAGGTGCTCAGAATACAACAGTTTAGAAGCATATACATATAAAGATAAACAACATATCCCTCCAAACTGCCAATATCCCAAACCCCTCCTTTAAAGTGCAGGCATTGTACTTCCCATTTCCAGGACTCAAGTCCGACTATATGAAAATAACCGGTTTCCCTGAATCCCTTCACTAAATATTGCCCTGCTCACATTCCAACAGATCGTCAGGTCCCAAGTATCATTCGTCTCCATTCACTCCTATCTAACATGTTCATGCATGCTTGCTGGAAGTCCAAGCCCCTCGCCCACAAAACCTCCTTTACCCCCTCTTTCCAACCCTTTCAAGGACGACCCCTACCCCTCCTTCCTTCCCCTATAGATTTATATGCTTTCCATGTCATTCTACTTTGATCCATTCTCTCTAAATGACCAAACCACCTTAACAACCCCTCTTCTGCCCTCTGACTAATGCTTTTATTAACTCCACACCTTCTCCTAATTTCCACACCCCGAATTTTCTGCATAATATTTACACCACACATTGCCCTTAGACAGGACATCTCCACTGCCTCCAACCATCTCCTCACTGCTGCATTTACCACCCAAGCTTCACGTCCATATAAGAGTGTTGGTACTACTATATTTTCATACATTCCCTTCTTTGCCTCCATAGATAACGTTTTTTGACTCCACATATGCCTCAACGCACCACTCACCTTTTTTCCCTCGTCAATTTTATGATTAACCTCATCCTTCATAAATCCATCCGCCGACACGTCAACTCCCAAGTATCTGAAAACATTCACTTCTTCCATACTCCTCCTCCCCAATTTGATATCCAATTTTTCTTTATCTAAATCATTTGATACCCTCATCACCTTGCTCTTTTCTATGTTCACTTTCAACTTTCTACCTTTACACGCATTCTCAAACTCATCCACTAACCTTCGCAATTTTTCTTTAGAATCTCCCATAAGCACAGTATCATCAGCAAAAAGTAACTGTGTCCATTCCCATTTTGAATTTGATTCCCCATAATTTAATCCCACCCTTTTCGCAAACACCCTAGCATTTACTTATTTTACAACCCCATCTATAAATATATTAAACAACCATGGTGGCATTACACATCCCTGTCTAAGACCTACTTTTACCGGGAAGTATTCTCCCTCTCTTATACACACCCTAACCTGAGCCTCGCTATCCTCATAAAAGCTCTTTACAGCATTTAGTAACTTACCACCTATTCCATATACTTGCAACATCTGCCACATTGCTCCTCTATCCACTCTATCATATGCCTTTTCTAAATCCATAAATGCAATAAAAACTTCCCTACCTTTATCTAAATACTGTTCACATATATGCTTCAATGTAAACACTTGATCTACACATCCCCTACCCACTCTGAAGCCTCCCTGCTCATCCGCAATCCTACATTCTGTCTTGCCTCTAATTCTTTCAATTATAACCCTACTGTATACTTTTCCTGGTATACTCGGTAAACTTATTCCTCTATAATTTTTTTAATCTCTTTTGTCCCCTTTCCCTTTATATAAAGGGACTATGCATGCTCTCTGCCAATCCCTAGGTACCTTCCCCCTCTTTCATACATTTATTAAAAAAAAGTACCAACCACTCCAACACTATATCCCCCCCTGCTTTTAACATTTCTGTCATGATCCCATCAGTTCCAGCTGCTTTACCCCCTTTCATTCTACGTAATGCCTCACGTACCTCCACCACACTTACATTCTGCTCTTCTTCACTCCTAAAAGATGGTATACCTCCCTGGCCAGTGCATGAAATTACCGCCTCCCTTTCTTCCTCAACATTTAAAAGTTCCTCAAAATATTCTCGCCATCTACCTAATACCTCCCTCTCCCCATCTACTAACTCCCCTACTCTGTTTTTAACTGACAAATCCATACTTTCCCTAGGCTTTCTTAACTTGTTTAACTCCAAAATTTTTTCTTATTTTCATTAAAATTTCTTGAGTGCCTCTCCCACTCTATCATCTGCTCTCCTTTTGCACTCTCTCACCACTCTCTTCACCTTTCTTTTACTCTCCTTATACTCTGCTCTTCTTATAACACTTCTGCTTTGTAAAAACCTCTCATAAGCTACCTTTTTCTCTTTTATCACACCCTTTACTTCATCATTCCACCAATCACTCCTCTTTCCTCCTGCCCCCACCCTCCTATAACCACAAACTTCTGCCCCACATTCTAATACTGCATTTTTAAAACTATTCCAACCCTCTTCAACCCCCCACTACTCATCTTTGCACTAGCCCACCTTTCTGCCAGTAGTCGCTTATATCTCGCCCGAACTTCCTCCTCCCTTAGTTTATACACTTTCACCTCCCTCTTACTTGTTGTTGCCACCTTCCTCTTTTCCCATCTACCTCTTACTCTAACTGTAGCTACAACTAAATAATGATCGATATATCAGTTGGTGGATGAATTTGGTAGGGTGTGCAAAAGAAGAAAATTAAAGGTGAATACAGGAAAGAGTAAGGTTATGAGGATAACAAAAAGATTAGGTGATGAAAGATTGAATATCAGATTGGAGGGAGAGAGTATGGAGGAGGTGAACGTATTCAGATATTTGGGAGTGGACGTGTCAGCGGATGGGTCTATGAAAGATGAGGTGAATCATAGAATTGATGAGGGAAAAAGAGTGAGTGGTGCACTTAGGAGTCTGTGGAGACAAAGAACTTTGTCCTTGGAGGCAAAGAGGGGAATGTATGAGAGTATAGTTTTACCAACGCTCTTATATGGGTGTGAAGCGTGGGTGATGAATGTTGCAGCGAGGAGAAGGCTGGAGGCAGTGGAGATGTCATGTCTGAGGGCAATGTGTGGTGTGAATATAATGCAGAGAATTCGTAGTTTGGAAGTTAGGAGGAGGTGCGGGATTACCAAAACTGTTGTCCAGAGGGCTGAGGAAGGGTTGTTGAGGTGGTTCGGACATGTAGAGAGAATGGAGCGAAACAGAATAACTTCAAGAGTGTATCAGTCTGTAGTGGAAGGAAGGCGGGGTAGGGGTCGGCCTAGGAAGGGTTGGAGGGAGGGGGTAAAGGAGGTTTTGTGTGCGAGGGGCTTGGACTTCCAGCAGGCATGCGTGAGCGTGTTTGATAGGAGTGAATGGAGACAAATGGTTTTTAATACTTGACGTGCTGTTGGAGTGTGAGCAAAGTAACATTTATGAAGGGATTCAGGGAAACCGGCAGGCCGGACTTGAGTCCTGGAGATGGGAAGTACAGTGCCTGCACTCTGAAGGAGGGGTGTTAATGTTGCAGTTTAAAAACTGTAGTGTAAAGCACCCTTCTGGCAAGACAGTGATGGAGTGAATGATGGTGAAAGTTTTTCTTTTTCGGGCCACCCTGCCTTGGTGGGAATCGGCCGGTGTGATAATAAAAAAAAAATATCAGTTGCCCCTCTATAAACATGTACATCCTGGAGCCTACCCATCAACCTTTTATCCACCAATACATAATCTAACAAACTACTTTCATTACGTGCTACATCATACCTTGTATATTTATTTATCCTCTTTTTCATAAAATATGTATTACTTATTACCAAATTTCTTTCTACACATAACTCAATTAAAGGCTCCCCATTTACATTTACCCCTGGCACCCCAAATTTACCTACTACTCCCTCCATAACATTTTTACCCAGTTTAGCATTGAAATCCCCAACCACCATTACTCTCACACTTGATTCAAAACTCCCCACGCATTCACTCAACATTTCCCAGAATCTCTCTCTCCTCTACACTTCTCTCTTCTCCAGGTGCATACACGCTTACTATAACCCACTTTTCACATCCAATCTTTATTTTACTCCACATAATCCTTGAATTTATACATTTGTAGTCCCTCTTTTCCTGCCATAGCTTATCCTTCAACATTATTGCTACTCCTTCTTTAGCTCTAACTCTATTTGAAACCCCTAACCTAATCCCATTTATTCCTCTCCATTGAAACTCTCCCACCCCCTTCAGCTTTGTTTCACTTAAAGGCAGGACATCCAGTTTCTTCTCATTCATAACATCCACAATCTTCTCTTATCATTTGCACAACATCCACGCACATTCAGACTTCCCACTTTGACAATTTTCTTCTTCTTATTCTTTTTAGTAATCTTTACAGGAAAAGGGGTTACTAGCCCATTGTTCCCGGCATTTTAGTTGAATTTTACAACACGCATGGCTTACGGAGGAAAGATTCTTATTCCACTTCCCCATGGATATAAAAGGAAAAGTAATAAGACCAAGAACTATTAAGATAAAATCAAAGAAAACTCAGATGAGTGTGTATAAATAAACATGTACATGTATGTGTAGTGTGACCTAAGTGTAAGTAGAAGTAGCAAGACATGCCTGTAATCTTGCATATTTATGAGACAAACAAAAGACACTAGCAATCCTACCATCACGTAAAACAATTACAGGCTTTCGTTTTACACTCACTTGTA
The DNA here is from genome assembly GCF_038502225.1 of Cherax quadricarinatus. Classification (NCBI taxonomy): domain Eukaryota; kingdom Metazoa; phylum Arthropoda; class Malacostraca; order Decapoda; family Parastacidae; genus Cherax; species Cherax quadricarinatus. The sequence continues at coordinate 4,902,494 of NC_091357.1, forward strand.
CATGTACTTGTAGAAATAATAATAATAATAATAATAATTATTATTATTATTATTATTATTATTATTATTATTATTATTATTATTATTATTATTATTATTATTATTATTATTAAACCACAAAGTAAGTCGTCCCTTGTGTTTTATGACATCTTTCAACCTTCTGGGAAGTGATTAACACACACCTTCAGGGGTTTATGGGGTAAATTTCCCCATGACTCGCGGATAGCATTCTCCAACCGTGGGAACGGGCTTACGTAATTTCCCTAGTGGATTACTTTTTATCACAGCCCATAACCTTTGTGGGTTTAGCAGTTGGTTTTTATTATAATAGTTATTACAGCCCAGAAGTTCTCATTGGTGTTGAAGTCTCGGGAAATTTCCTGGCTAGTCATCGAAGAGTACCTCAATCGTGAAGTCACCAAACAACAGAATTTGTGGTGTAGCAAAGAGCACTGTCTTAGATAGAACTTTGCACGTAATGAAAGAAAGATTCAAGAAAATGATCACAGAGTAAATCTAGGTGCATTATTACAGTTAATGTTAGTGGAGACATTTTTCTAGGCTTCCCTGGATGTGCTTTGTGTGAGCATATCAATACCATCTTCAGATACTGATACAACTAGGTCCTTACTGAATGCCCACACATCAATGGCTTCTACTATTTCCTTCTTTTCAGTACATGCCTTATGTAATCCAATGATCTGTGCAATTCTCTAGTGTCAGTGACTTGCTCCTGTCCATATTAATACATCAGTAGCCAGAAATATCAAAAATATTTGACACTCTAGACCACATGGTACAGAGGGACCACAGACATGGAATCTTCCATTATGTAAGTCTAGAAAACATTGGGGGAATCCTGAGACATCCTACTATGAGTTGCTAGGGCAGCATAACTGTCTTGATGAAATACCTTCTAGGATAGGGCATTACATTAATAACTAGCACTGTAGCTGCAGAGGACTTTGGACAAATGATTCTGCAGAACATCGTTTCTCTTGTGAAATCAATAGCAGTAGTCTAGTCAGGTTAAATTGTACCTCAACCCTTCATAGGGATATAGCTGGTGTAATCCTGGCTTTCTTGAGATTGATAAGGAGTCTGACTAAAATATCCAGATAAATGATGTGTAGGTGCTGGATGTTGGAAGTGAAGGTAATTTACCAGGATGTCAGTGAAATAAGGGGACTGATCAAGCCTCAGTTTCTTGATCAGGCAGTGACAAACTGGTGAATATCCATTGGGCTGTCTTGAGACAGTGGCATTGCCTTGAAATGGTATTTCATCATCTCTGAATGAAGCAGAAGACATGGTGGATGTTTCACACCTATGATGTTGGGTGTAAGAATAGTTCTGCTGTCAATACAAGATCTGGTTTGGTCTGCATCAACTAGTGATGCCAACTCTTAAGAGGCATTTATAGAGCCTAGCCAAAATCTGCTTATGTGCCAGAGTCTTGGGGTTCTTTGCATGAAAATTTGATGGCTTGGTTGGTTTATTTTCTCTCCACTTCCAACAATTTTTTCATGTGGTAAGAGCATTATGATCTTACCAATCTGTTGGATGCACATTTTGCCCCTCAAGAGAGGGGCAAAATGATGAGGGGCTTCTGATCCAGGGGATTGGATCTGTCCTCTCCTTCCTTGGGTTTAGCTGGATTTCCTCCCATTTCCCCAGGTGCTGTATTATTCCTACTAGTTTGATCTTTCTCTTGTGAATGTAATCCCTCAATTTAACAGATCTTAATTTAATAGAGTTCAGAAATAATAATAATAATATCTTTATTTACTACAAGTACATGTACAAGGTATACAGTCCTAGCTGACAACAATGACATACTACTATATAGAAACTCCCTTGTTATGCTCTGCATTTCGGGCAAATTAGGTCAGTGTCCCGGGATGCGACCCACACCAGTCGACTAACACCCAGGTACCCATTTTACTGATGGGGAACATAGACAACAGGTGGAAAGAAACACATCCAATGTTTCTACTCTGGCTGGGAATCGAACCCAGGCCCTCGCCGTGTGAAGCAAGAGCGTTAGCCACCAGGCCACCAGAGACCATGGGACAAAATAAACTAGGTTAATACATTAGAAAATAAAAAAGAAGTCCATTGATCACAGAAGTGTCAAATATTTTTGTATTTTATCAACTACAGTTGCTATTACCAGCCACCCACTCTTCCCCTCCCCCTTCCTCTTATTAGCTTATTAACACTTTGAGGGTCGCCAGGCCCTCTCAGAGACTTGTTCTCAGGGTCGCCAAAATTTCCCCCCAAAAAAAAAAATTTTTTTTTTTCTCATGAAAAGATAGATAATCTTTTCCCGATCATAATGACACCAAAAGTAGGAAATTCGATGAAAAACTTACGGAATTATGCTCTTGCGAAGTTAGCAGTCTCGACGATGTTTACGCATCAGCGATTTTGCCTACTTTGAGCCCTATTTTCGGCCAATTCCAGTGTACTAGTCAACAAAAATCATAACTATTTCGCTAGAACTCCGTTTTTTCTCTATCGAATGAGTACAAGAAACCACCCATTTACTGATTTCAACTATCCAATAAAGTGGTCAGAATTTAGCAATTTTGCCAATTTCACACAAATTTCGAAAGATGCCAATTTCCAAATAGGGTCCAGAATAAACAGACATTCCTGGCACTAAAATAACATTTCCTCTGTTCATTAGTCACGTCCCCATGCCCCTCTTACATTTCTTTTGCTTTCCACTTAGATTTTTTATTCTCACAAAAAAAATAAGATTTACTGTTATGCAGACTACTGCATTAGTGTGGAAATGGTATAAATAATATCGGCACACTTGTGAAAGAATATTAGACTCGCCAGTTGATGTGTATCGGACGCTTAGCATGATTTGTTTACTTTTGAACTTTGGTAAAAATCAAACATTTCTGCTACTTTGAGCTCAATTTCAAGGTACTTTTCATTGTAAAACCAGTCAAAATCATCTCAATTTCTGTAATATGTCTTCCATTCTATACAATGAGACAAGGAAAACTAGAATACAACAATAAATACCATACGAAAATACAGTGCAAAGTTGCTGTTTTAAACCAAAAACACGGTCAAAGTTTTTTTTTTCTCATTACGCACTGTGCTGCAGGATTTTTTTTTATACTGCGCACACTGGCCACATAGACCCATTCTTTCATATGTAGGCCTACCAGCTTTCTCTTGCTAGATTTGAGGGCGGTAGAATTTATGCGTACTAGTACGTCAAAAACCCTGGCGCTTAAGCCGTACTAGTACGGCCAAAACCCCAAAAGGGTTAAATCAAGGGTTTACTGTAAATATTTGAAGAAAAATGCACAAGGGAATTAACAAATGATGGACTCAACTTCATTGTCTATATCTCACACTTGTGCTGGCTTCTCAAATTGCATATGTTTGAGCCCTCCAGTCAGAGTTTTCACAATTTGTATACTGTACCATGTTATAATATTTCTGGTTTACATAAATCCTTGAATATTAAGATGACTTAGCTTATATAGCTGTGCAAGTTGGTCTACCCCATATTCAAAACCTCTGAATTTTATCACTTGAAGCATTTTCATTATTTTTTTTTTTACCTTCTATCTTTTTTTTATTCTATGTGCCTTTCCCTTATGTATGTGCTAGCTGAGCACAGTCATCATTCTTTCTGCTCATTGTTTCTCAGTACATGCAAATTGTTTCCAGTTCACTTCCACAAGAGCCAAACCAATATGTTAAATTATTTGGCAGCTAATTTGGAATCTCATTTGCTTGTTTCATAATTCTATAATTAAAAGCATTTGAAACATAGTCTGGAGAAGATGGCAAGTGGCCACTATGTTAAAAATAAAAATGAGTGTTTGTAGAGAGAAAAAGCTATTAGTTGTAGATACGTATTTTGTCTGGGATGTTGAGTTTGACTAATCTTGACTCTATACAGGTATTTTATGATGGAAGTGAAAATTTATTTAAATCTGGACAGTGGTTAACCAGTACGTATTTTTGTGTTTCTCTCAGTAGAGGGATTGGATAGCGACTATTTTACTGTTGTAAAAGCACAAGGAAGACCCAAGAGCTGCATGTAATTCATTACTATATAAATATATTTCCATAGATCATTTTAATTGTAACTATGTACATAATATTGTATAAGTCTTAGTGTTTTTACATGGTAAATTTTTTTTATGGATAAGTCACATGATAATCCTTTTATTAAAATGTGTGGTTTTAATTGTGTGCATATTCTAAAGCCATTATTCTGCAACACTATTTAGTGAAAATTTGACATTAAATTTCAAGTTAATGTTACTGTATTTTACTCGGTATTAATGGGAAGTTGTTTCTAAACATATCGAATAGTTGTAATAAATTTTATTTATAGATAACTTTGAAAAGAATAATGGCTCTTAAGTATTCAGTGATAAGAGACTTTTGAAAATGGAAGAGCCATTATTTATAGAGGTAAAAACACACTCAAGTGAATCTAGGAAATCAGGCATGCTCATGTGTATAGTAGAGGTGAGGGTAGTGCATCTGATGAAAGTAGAAAAGTGGCCAGTGCATTAAAATGTGGAATGACTGGTAGGCCTACTGCAATGCTCTTTTATCCAGTAATGTTGATGTGTGTGTTAACCTGATGTTTCTTCGTATGATGCGAGACAGAAAGAGGGATAAATTAAAGGCCTGTATTCTCTGAGAAAATGTCTGTGGTCTTGTGTCTGCTTGTAAATACTTTCTGTTGGTGTGGTTCTCGTCAGTGATATCGAGTTCAGCCTGTTCCCAGTTAAGATGTTGAGACAGTGGTCTTGTGCACCACACAAGCATTGTTATTGGTGTTGATACAGCACTCTTGTTCATTAATAAGAGTCCAGGTCTTGCCCAGTTTGCCTTGTGTACCTTATCATGGCCTTCACAAGGAATATTATATACAACCATTGAATGTCAATTTCCATTGTTTATTTTAGGTGGTTGTGAAGTTCCTGAGTTTGTGGTGAGTGACTGAGTTCATTTTCATTTTGCACTAGGGTAAGGGCTGTTCATAGTCTTAATGTGTTTGATCAGTCTTCCTGTGGTGTCATTCTTAACTTTGGGGGTTTGGTGGATGCTAGTGGTCTTATATTGGCCCTTTATTGATCTGAAGTTATTTGTTACTTAGGAGAGTTCATTGTTCAGGAACTGCATTATATATTCTTAATGCTCTGAGAAAAAGCCAACAGCAGCCCTTAATTTTCGTGCTGTGATGGGAATATGATGTTAAATCATCCTTTTTACTTAGTTTGATGTTTACTTCTAATGATATCCAGTAATGGTGGACAGCCTCCCTTATCTAGAATTGGGTTGATGGCTCCACTGAGTTAAGGTCTTTTCCGAGTATCTTGACAAAATAATGCTGGACAAGTGGTCTTCCTAAATATTCTTCGTAGATGTTAGATAGATCAGCATTGAGGAAGGTGTAAATACACTGCCACCTACATCACAAATACTCACTAGGTCTTCACATGGCCTTAGATAAACCAGAGATCTATGTTCAGCAAGTGTATGTACCATCCCTTGAAAAAGCTGAGAGAAAGTAGACATAAGGAAAAACGAGGAAATATCTGAAGACTTGTGTTTGGAATGTTGGTATTCCTGCAACATTAACAAACAAGACAACACTGGTTTGGTGCATAGGAACACTGTCTCAAGTATTAAGGATGGGAACAGGTTGAATTAACATTGTTGAAGACAATTACACTAGCAGAAAGTATTTTGAAGCCACTCTGATTATCATTTAAGACTATTTCTCAGAGCAGAATAACTTTTAGTCTTGCCTCTCATCCTCAATATGCGAAAGAAATGGAAGAAATATCAGTACTGGTTTTCAGAGTTGTGGATGAGTGGAACAGTCTTCTGAGTAGGGTAATCAAGGCGAGGACCTTGGGTAGCTTTAAAAGAGAAAATGGACAAATATACAAGTGGAAGGGCCTGGGTGTGATTGGTGTCGTGGGTATGGGAGTAAATTCCTGGGTACCTTTGGGTGGTGGTGGTTTTGACAAGGACCTGCCTTGCATGGGCCAGTAGGCCTTCTGCAGTGTTTCTCTGTTCTTATGTTTTAGAATTTATGCAGTTCAGTTCTCATATTGACATTACTGGATTGCAGAGAACTGCAGTAAGCCCAGTGGCTGTTAAATGCTTGAATAGGCAGATTACTTTTCCACCTTCACCTGGCATTATACCCTCTTTCCTACTAATATATATGGATGTGACCAAAACTTTCTGTTCACTAGGTGTGGGGGAGGGGGGGGGGCAGAAGTGTACTTGTATAAATCAGTTCTTCTGTTCTTCTCGAGTCTTTTTCTCTGTCATATGTTGCCTCAATTTTACTTTTCTTCAATATTTGTTGCTCTGAATGTTTTTCGTTCGTTAGTGATTTATAATGTTAGTTGTTTTTGGCATATTTTGATGTTTAGCTGGTTGTTGTGCCATTACACTTGAGATTCTAAGGGGCACTATTAAAAAGTAAATTGATAAATTGTTGGGATATGTGTATGCTTGCAGTAACCCTTCCTTAAATCACACATTTTTTTTATTACTACCCATACCTTAAGAAAAGGTGATGCAGCATGTTGGAAACTAATGAATGACTGAGGGTGGTGGAATCTGAAGATGTGACTCTTCAAAGTTCTCAGGATTTCTTCTGCACAAGTGTCAGATACAGAAAGAAACATAGGTGTCTTAACCACAAAATGCCTCGCTCTTTGGATGGTTCTTAATCTGAACTCGTATACTAGATGATGCTGAAAGCAGAAAACTAACAGCCTCATTTCGGGCTCTCCCTTCGACAGGAATGGTCTGCGTCCTTCTCGCTATTACGTCACCAAAGATCGAGTGCTGGTGATGGCTTCAGAAGTGGGCGTATATGACACAGAGCCCGAGAATATTCTGCAGAAGGTAACCAGAGCCACCATCTGCCAGCCAGCTGTTGGGTAGTGAGCTGACTGTCCAGCTGGGCAGAACTGGCGAGATGGTGATGGCATCTGCCAAACGAATCTTCATTAATCATCAACTCATAACTCGCATCATCATTTCAGGACATTGTGACTGAAAACATGACCCATCTTTTTTTGTCATTACTACAGTCTCTCATATGCATAATCATCTCCCAGAAATCAGGAACAGGTATAAGAGTGCCTGGAGGTCATGTTATCAGGGCTGTTGTGCTGTGTCTGTAATGGGCTAGATTTTGTGAAGAATCAGTCATGCCATGTTATTTTGCTTGTTAATTTTTCTCATAAGTCTCATTTTAAAGCTGAGTTGGCTAATTGTTTTGATATGATTCTTCACAAGGGCTCCCATTGCCAACTTATCAGGTAAGTTGTATCAGGTAAGAGGACCAAGAGGAACTGCACACACATTGTTGCATCACCGTGATTTTCATGAATTTAAGATTAGAAGTTCCAAGATTAACACTGAGTAATAGTTGTGTAATATGATCATGTGCACCATCATTTTGTCAATATAATCTTTACAATTTTTTTTTTTAATTATGCATTTATGGTTTCAGATGCAGGTGAAGTCGGAGAAAAGATGACCTTTCCTCCAGTTATACTATTTTGCTTTCCTTTTTTATTTATATTATGCTTGGCTAAGCCAGGCACAAAAGCTATTGTTATTGTAGTCAAGATTTGTTTTTGGATCATTTTCTTTTTTATTTTATTGTAGTGTATAATAGCCAAATAACACATAAACTATGCCACAAACATCCTTAGTGAGAGCAAGCATGTAAAAGACCATGTTCGCTCTCCCGCATGTGTGGCTCTGCTACAAGTGTGATGCTAAAGTGTGCCTGTCTCAGCCGTGGCTCTAGTTCAGAGACTTTTTTCCACATTATATCTGCATCGTTGATTTACAGGGTCGACTGAAACCCGGTCGCATGCTGTTGGTAGACACACACGAAAAAGTTGTGACAAAAGATGAAGAGCTGAAGTTACAAATAGCAAGGTCAAGACCTCATTCACAGTGGATTCAGGAGCAGGTAAACATCTTGCATGATATACTATGTATAACCAACATCTCGTTTATATTTATTGTGTAGTAATTTTGTAATGGAAGTATCATACAAAATGCAAGTGCTAAAGCTTATAAATCTTTAACATAAATAAGTGAATAAATAATATAAATTAGGTGTTTCAGAAGCAATTAGTTTCATAAATTTTATATAGTCTAGAAACTTCATTATTATTCTTTCTCATTCATGCTTTACTGGGATTAGATGGTAAGACATTAGCATAAATTGTTATACAGAACTGTGTAGAGTACTTTAGCTTGTATTTGCTTGATAAATAATTGCTGTGAATGAAAGAAAATCAGTACAGTTGGTCATTGGATTGCCTTGCTTGGCTGCAGGAGCTGCATGATCATGTTATAGGGTTATACTCATGAAACTAGCTAAAGTGGATTTGGCAGTAACACAGTTCGGTGAATGTTGAACTCTAATCGTTTAGATTGCTAACCTTGTATAACTTTGCCACTGTTACTGATTACTGCTTTCATATCTATCTACAGCTTGTATTTTCATTCCATGTACTGTCACAAGTCTGCCACCATAACCCAGTAGTTGTACATAGTTGAAGGATGTTTTGAAGTTTGTTGATGTAGCTGGTTTGAAAGTAGGTGGTGCTACAAATTTAATAATCATAATAGAAGTAAAAGCCTTAGGATTAAAATAAACATCTGCATACATGAGGTGGTTTGGTCATTTAGAGAGAATGGATCAAAGTAGAATGACATGGAGAGCATTTAAATCTGTAGGAGAAGGAAGGCGGGGTAGGGGTCGTCCTCGAAAAGGTTGGGGTAAGGGAGGTTTTGTGGGTGAGGGGCTTGGACTTCCAGCAGGCGTGCATGAGCGTGTTCGATAGGAGTGAATGGAGACAAATGGTATTTGGGACTTGACGATCTGTTGGAGTGAGAGCAGGGTAATATTTAGTGAAGGGATTCAGGGAAACCGGTTATTTTTATATAGTCGGACTTGAGTCCTGGAAATGGGAAGTACAATGCCTGCACTTTAGAGGAGGGGTTTGGGATATTAGCAGTTGTGTATCTTCATTCGTATATGTTGTGTATCTTTATACGTATATGCTTCTAAACTGTTGTGTTCTGAGCACCTCTGCAAAAGCAGTGATTATGTGTGAGTGAGGTGAAAGTGTTGAATGATGATGAAATTTATTTTCTTTTTGGGGATTTTCTTTCTTTTTTGGGTCACCCTGCCTCGGTGGGAGACAGCCGACTTGTTGGAAGAAAAAAAAATTAATAAAAGCATTTGGACTAGTAATGTTTATGACAGTAAATCAGGAAAAAAAGAAATGGCTGGTGGAATGAGAGCTGAGGTCAGGAAGAAAAAGGTAAGAAGGAATGTAAAGTAGTGATAAAGGATTACTCACAGGTATAACTGTTCCAACCAATACATGAGCCTGATTATTGGAGCAGTGGTGCCAAAAGAAAAATGGAATAAGCTATGATGACAAAGGATTGTGCAAAAGTCTGGCTTAAATTAATGAGTCAAGAGAGGGTGGTACTTTATTGCTCTGGGAAATAATGCTAAGCTAGTCAAAAAAAAAAAAAATATAAAAAGGAATGAAAAGAAGGATCTGTTCTTGAAAAGCAGATGATGGGAATTTGTTAAAAGTGTCTGAATGCTGATTGGTGGTAATGCATACTAAAGTGCATTAAACATATTTTATTAAACTGTTGTAATGCTACTATTATGCTGTGATGGTGCAGTTTTCATGTGAGATGTAGCATGAAGGACTTGATGTTGCTTTGTAGCTTTAGTTCTCTTTTAACAAATTTTCCCAACTGGTTAGGCAGTAATAACTTTTTCAAACTTGATTTGAGGAAATATATTGGTAAAATACTTTTAATGAAAATTTGATTTGTCTTTGCAGTTTACGTTGGATGACTTGTATGCTGTTCATGAAGGTGACTTGTCACAAGAATCACCTGAAAATGATAATATAAATGTGGAAGTCAATGGAGAGGAAAATGGCACCACGATACGCTCGTATGGGGGCGATCGTCGTCTTGGCATGTTTGGCTATACCATTGAAACACTTAATATGTTGCTCTTGCCAATGGTGACAACTCAGTAAGTAGAATACTGTATTCATAATTTTTAGCAAGCACATTTGGTGGACATTATTTGCTCTTAAAGCACAAGGTAATCCTTATGAAAGGATTCAGGGAAACCAGTTAGCTGGATATCAGTTTTGGAGGTGGCAAGTTTATTTAGGTACAGGTACACAAAAGTACAAATATCTTACTAACATGTGTATATTACCTAGGATAACTCAAAGTAAGTGTACAGTACCTTCACTCTGACAGGAGGGGTGGATGTTACATTTTGTCGTTAAATTGATCCGTGATGTCTCTACAAGTGTGGAAAGACAGATATTAAATGAGTAATGGTGAATGTTTCCTATTTTGAATTGCCATATGTTAGTGGATAATGGCTGGTGTGTTAAACAAAAAAAAGGAGGGGGGGGGACAGAATTAGATTGTTCTATTCATTTAAAGCTATCAAATTCAAAAATATTATGAAGTACTGAGCACTAAGCACTTGAAATTTGTTTTCCGGGAAAATTCCCGTCACCAACTTAAGTTGGGCGTTGTTCTGCCTGTCCTCCTCATTAGCTCTGGGCTTAAAGGAATTGCTGGTTTTCATACCTTAAAAGCATTATCTATTGTATATTCTCTAGTATTCTCTCATCCCCCCCCCCCCCCCAAGTCGGCCATCTCCCACCGAGGCAGGGTGACCCAAAGAGAAAGAAAATACTTTCATCATCATACAACACTTTCACCTCACTCGCACATAATCACTGTTTTTGCAGAGGTGCCCAGAATACAACAGTTTAGAAGTATATATATTTTTTTTTTTATTATCACACTGGCCGATTCCCACCAAGGCAGGGTGGCCCGAAAAAGAAAAACTTTCACCATCATTCACTCCATCACTGTCTTGCCAGAAGGGTGCTTTACACTACAGTTTTTAAACTGCAATATTAACACCCCTCCTTCAGAGTGCAGGCACTGTACTTCCCATCTTCAGGACTCAAGTCCGGCCTGCCGGTTTCCCTGAACCCCTTCATAAATGTTACTTTGCTCACACTCCAACAGCACGTCAAGTATTAAAAACCATTCGTCTCCATTCACTCCTTTCAAACACGCTCACGCACGCCTGCTGGAAGTCCAAGCCCCTCGCACACAAAACCTCCTTTACCCCTCCCTCCAACCTTTCCTAGGTCGACCCCTACCCCGCCTTCCTTCCACTACAGACTGATACACTCTTGAAGTCATTCTGTTTCGCTCCATTCTCTCTACATGTCCGAACCACCTCAACAACCCTTCCTCAGCCCTCTGGACAACAGTTTTGGTAATCCCGCACCTCCTCCTAACTTCCAAACTACGAATTCTCTGCATTATATTCACACCACACATTGCCCTCAGACATGACATCTCTGCCTCCAGCCTTCTCCTTGCTCCAACATTCATCACCCATGCTTCACACCCATATAAGAGTGTTGGTAAAACTATACTCTCATACATTCCCCTCTCTGCCTCCAAGGACAAAGTTCTTTGTCTCCACAGACTCCTAAGTGCACCACTTACCCTTTTCCCCTCATCAATTCTATGATTCACCTCATCATTCATAGACTCATCCGCTGACACGTCCACTCCCAAATATCTGAATACATTCACCTCCTCCATACTCTCTCCCTCCAATCTGATATCCAATCTTTCATCACCTAATATTTTTGTTATCCTCATAACCTTACTCAAGAAATCGTAATGACACGATTGCAAACAAACCATACCCCCGGCCGGGATTGAACCCGCGGTCATAGTCTCAAAACTCCAGCCCGTCGCGTTAGCCACTAGACCAGCTAGCCACAATAAGATTCGTCCAACTAGGTATATTTCTACACCATAGGAAGGTTAGCACAGGCACAACTGTGACCACAAATGCAAGTTTTTACAGACGAATCGTCTGTAAAAACTTGCATTTGTGGTCACAGTGGTGCCTGTGCTAACCTTCCTATGGTGTAGAAATATACCTAGTTGGATGAATCTTATTGTGGCTAGCTGGTCTAGTGGCTAACACGACGGGCTGTAGTTTTGAGACTATGACCGCGGGTTCAATCCCGGCCGGGGGTATGGTTTCATAACCTTACTCTTTCCTGTATTCACTTTTAATTTTCTTCTCTTGCACACCCTACCAAATTCATCCACCAATCTCTGCAACTTCTCTTCAGAATCTCCCAAGAGCACAGTGTCATCAGCAAAGAGCAACTGTGACAACTCCCACTTTGTGTGATTCTTTATCTTTTAACTCCACGCCTCTTGTCAAGACCCTCGCATTTACTTCTCTTACAACCCCATCTATAAATATATTAAACAACCACGGTGACATCACACATCCTTGTCTAAGGCCTACTTTTACTGGGAAATAATTTCCCTCTTTCCTACATACTCTAACTTGAGCCTCACTATCCTCATAAAAGCTCTTCACTGCTTTCAGTAACCTACCTCCTACACCATACACCTGCAACATCTGCCACATTGCCCCCCTATCCACCCTGTCGTACGCCTTTTCCAAATCCATAAATGCCACAAAGACCTCTTTAGCCTTATCTAAATACTGTTCACTTACATGTTTCACTGTAAACACCTGGTCCACACACCCCCTACCTTTCCTAAAGCCTCCTTGTTCATCTGCTATCCTATTCTCCGTCTTACTTTTAATTCTTTCAATAATAACTCTACCATACACTTTACCAGGTATACTCAACAGACTTATCCCCCTATAATTTTTGCACTCTCTTTTATCCCCTTTGCCTTTATACAAAGGAACTATGCATGCTCTCTGCCAATCCCTAGGTACCTTACCCTCTTCCATACATTTATTAAATAATTGCACCAACCACTCCAAAACTATATCCCCACCTGCTTTTAACATTTCTATCTTTATCCCATCAATCCCGGCTGCCTTACCCCCTTCCATTTTACCTACTGCCTCATGAACTTCCCCCACACTTACAACTGGCTCTTCCTCACTCCTACAAGATCTTATTCCTCCTTGCCCTATACACGAAATCACAGCTTCCCTATCTTCATCAACATTTAACAATTCCTCAAAATATTCCCTCCATCTTCCCAATACCTCTAACTCTCCATTTAATAACTCTCCTCTCCTATTTTTAACTGACAAATCCATTTGTTCTCTAGGCTTCCTTAACTTGTTAATCTCACTCCAAAATTTTTTCTTATTTTCAACAAAATTTGTTGATAACATCTCACCCACTCTCTCATTTGCTCTCTTTTTACATTGCTTCACCACTCTCTTAACCTCTCTCTTTTTCTCCATATACTCTTCCCTCCTTGCATCACTTCTACTTTGTAAAAACTTCTCATATGCTAACTTTTTCTCCCTTACTACTCTCTTTACATCATCATTCCACCAATCGCTTCTCTTCTCTTCCGCACCCACTTTCCTGTAACCACAAACTTCTGCTGAACACACTAACACTACATTTTTAAACCTACCCCATACCTCTTCGACCCCATTGCCTATGCTCTCATTAGCCCATCTATCCTCCAATAGCTGTTTCTATCTTTCCCTAACTGCGTCTTCTTTTAGTTTATAAACCTTCACCTCTCTCTTCCCAGATGCTTCTATTCTCCTTGTATCCCATCTACCTTTTACTCTGTGTAGCTACAACTAGAAAGTGATCTGATATATCTGTGGCCCCTCTATAAACATGTACATCCTGAAGTCTACTCAACAGTCTTTTATCTACCAATACATAATCCAACAAACTACTGTCATTTCGCCCTACATCATATCTTGTATACTTATTTATCCTCTTTTTCTTAAAATATGTATTACCTGTAACTAAACCCCTTTCTATACAAAGTTCAATTTAGAAGTATATACGTACAAAAATACACAATATATCTCTCCAAACTGCCAATATCCCAAACCCCTCCTTTAGAGTGCAGGCATTGTACTTCCCATTTCCAGGACTCGAGTCCGGTTATATAAAATAACCGGTTTCCCTGAATCCCTTCACTAAATATTACCCTGCTCACACTCCCAACAGATCATCAGGTTCCAAATACCATTTGTCTCAATTCATTCCTATCTAACACGCTCACGCACGCTTGCTGGAAGTCCAAACCCTTCGCCCACAACACCACCTTTACCCCCTCCCTCCAACCTTTTCGAGGACAACCCCTACCCCGCCTTCCTTCCCCTACAGATTTATACGCTCTCCATGTCATTCTACTTTGATCCATTCTCTCTAAATGACCAAACCACCTCAACAAACCCTCTTCAGCCCTCTAACTAATACTTTTATTAACTCCACGCCACCTAATTTCCACACTCCGAATTTTCTGCATAATATTTGCACGACACATTGCTCTTACAGGACATCTCCACTGCCTCCAACCGCCTCCTTGCTGCAGCATTTACAACCCAAGCTTCACACCCATATAAGAGTGTTGGTACTACTATACTTTCATACATTCCCTTCTTTGCCTCCATAGATAACATTTTTTTCCTTCACATGTACCTCAATGCACCACTCGCCTTTTTTCCTTCATCAATTATATGATTAACCTCATCCTTCATAAATCCATCTGCTGACACGTCAACTCCCAAACATCTGAAAACATTCACTTCTTCCATACTCCTCCTCCCCAATTTGATATCAAATTTTTCTTTATCTAAATCATTTGATACTCTGATCACCTTATTATTTTCTATGTTCACTTTCAACTTTCTACCTTTACACACATTCCCAAATTCGTCCACTAACCTTCGCAGTTTTTCTTTAGAATCTCTCATAAGCACAGTATCATCAGCAAAAAGTAACTGTGTCACTTCCCATTTTGTATTTAATTCCCCATAATTTAATCCCACCCCTCTCCCGAACACCCTAGCATTTACTTCTTTTACAACCCCATCTATAAATATTTTAATTATTTTAATAATTAATTAATTAATTATTTTAATTATTTTTAAATTAGTTTTTAAGTTAGTAATTTTTATTTTGCATTATTTGCAGCCATGTCTCGGTTAGTGCGAGTATGATTAGTACCAACTTCAATTTAGTGCAAAATTAATTAGTGCTAATCACTTCACCCCCCACCCCCTTGCTCTTCAAATCATGCACAAAAATTACACATAATTCAAATAATGCAAATTCAAATACTAATGTGATCACTTCACAAGATTTATGATTTGCACTAATAGACCTAGCTATATTTTTTTTTTTTTGTTGTATGCATATTGTCACGAGGAAGTGGGACAGAATTCTTCCTCCTTGAGCCATGCGTGTCTTAAGAGACGACTAAAATGCCAGGAGCAAGGGGCTAGTAACCCTTTCTCCTATATATATTACTAAATTTAAAAGGAGAAACTTTCATTTTTACTTTTGGGTCACCCTGCCTCGGTGGGATAGGGCCGGTTTGTTGAAAGAAGAAAGACGTTTCTTCTGTCCCAGTGTACCATGATGAGCAATGCATAGAAAAATTAAATTTATAAAAAATACACTGTTGCAAGAACTTGATTTTGTCATCAGCTTACTGGAAGATTAATTATAGTCAATTAAGCAGTCTTTTTGATTGCATATTGTTAGATTGCTAAACAAAGGGAAACATGATTTGGCCTTGTGTCCAGGCATGGGAATTATCTGAATGATAAATGAGCATGGCTTAAACATACAATGTCCTTTTGTGTTGGAGTGAAGAAATGCCATTCTTAGACCACCAAATATTTGGTAAATATGATTCAGTCTTTCCTTTCAGTGCATTAGGTTTCTCTAAATAAACTAACATGGGCTTACACATGACATGTCCATTATGCTTGAGCAGAGAAACATCAGCTATGCAGTTGCCAGTTACTTGGTTCAATCACCCAATCTTGTTAGACTGCCAAATAGAGGGTGAACATGGCAGCCTACCTGTCAAGCCACTGAAATTACTACTCTACATTGTAAAATAAGTTAAACTGTTATAGGTTACTGGCAGTCACCAACTCCATCCCTTGCTCCTTCACAGACGGCAGCATTAGGCTAAATAATTCTATATTACTACATTACTAGGCGTACTCATTACATGCATTATATAAACTTTCGAGAACGTGTGATAATGAAGACACTGTGCAAGTGTGCTTCTTGTGGTAGTTCACTGCAGAGGAATACTTCTGAGCACACTTCCAGATTTACAGTAATCTATTTTTTTATTTATTATCACACTGGCCGATTCCCACCAAGGCAGGGTGGCCCGAAAAAGAAAAACTTTCACCATCATTCACTCCATCACTGTCTTGCCAGAAGGGTGCTTTACACTACAGTTTTTAAACTGCAACATTAACACCCCTCCTTCAGAGTGCAGGCTCTGTACTTCCCATCTCCAGGACTCAAGTCCGGCCTGCCAGTTTCCCTGAGCCCCTTCATAAATGTTACTTTGCTCACACTCCAACAGCACGTCAAGTATTAAAAACCATTTGTCTCCATTCACTCCTATCAAACACGCTCACGCATGCCCGCTGGAAGTCCAAGCCCCTCGCACAAAAAACCTCCTTTACCCCCTCTCTCCAACCTTTCCTAGGCCGACCCCTACCCCGCCTTCCTTCGGGGTCGGCCTACAGTAATCATTTTCTGCATATTCTAATCAGTTATTCAGGTATGTCAGTCTGAAATTAGCTGAATTACTGGTTCTAGCAGTAATTGTGAGAAAGCATTGTGTATTCTTAGGCTTGTTGAATTTCTTCACACTATTATTTTCTATACTGGAGTAATACCCTTGTAAAATAAGTTTAGTCTCAGATTCTTAATGTTTTTTTTAATCTTTCAGGAAAGAAGCTTTAGGTTCCATGGGTAACGATGCTCCACTAGCATGCCTCTCGGAGTTTCAACCTCTCATTTACGACTACTTCAAGCAGCTGTTCGCCCAGGTCACCAACCCTCCCATTGATCCTTTCCGTGAAAAAATTGTGATGTCGCTTGCTTGTCCTATTGGTAAGACATGACCACCAATTCTGATATTGTACTTCGATAAAATGAACAGATCTCTAACTAGTTTGATATTGTTCAATTGTTTTCAGTTGATTTTTCATCACTTTAATTTTTTAGTAGAATTTGCAATTTATGTGCAAATATGTAGTTCATACTTGAGTAAATTTATTATTAATGCATCAGATCTTCTGTAGTATATATTACAAACAACTTTTTGGGCAGGAATTATGCTAAGAATTATTTAAATGGGGGACATTACTTTTCTCTCTCTCTTTCTCTCTCTTTCTCTCTCTTTCTCTCTCTTTCTCTCTCTTTCTCTCTCTTTCTCTCTCTTTCTCTCTCTTTCTCTCTCTTTCTCTCTCTTTCTCTCTCTTTCTCTCTCTTTCTCTCTCTCTCTCTCTCTCTCTCTCTTTCTCTCTCTTTCTCTCTCTTTCTCTCTCTCTCTCTCTCTCTCTCTCTCTTTCTCTCTCTTTCTCTCTCTTTCTCTCTCTTTCTCTCTCTCTTTCTCTCTCTCTCTCTCTCTCTCTCTTTCTCTCTCTCTCTCTCTCTCTCTTTTTCTCTCTTTATCTCTTTCTCTCTTTCTTTCTCTCTTTCTCTCTTTCTCTCTTTCTCTCTTTCTCTCTCTTTTCTCTCTCTCTTTTTCTTTCTCTCTTTTTCTTTCTCTCTCTTTCTCTTTCTGTCTCTTTCTCTCTTTCCTTTCTTTCTCTTTCTCTCTTTTTCTTTCTCTCTTTCTCTCTTTCTCTCTCTTTCTCTCTCTTTCTCTCTCTTTCTCTCTTTCTCTCTTTCACTCTCTCTCTCTTTCTCTCTTTCTCTCTCTTTCTCTCTCTCACTTTCTCTTTCTCTCACTTTCTCTCTTTCTCTCCCTCTTTCTTTCTCTCTTTCTATTTCTCTCCCTTCCTCTATTATTTTTTTTTTTACGAAGGGTTTGACAAGGTTAAGGATCCCTAGCTTTATTGACAAGCTATTAACAGGTTAAGGATTCCTAACTTTATTGGCAAGCTAAGAGCTGTTACCTACATCAGCTCATTTGAAAGCATTTTTATTGTTATGAGACATACAAGTAGGGAACAAGATGAAATTGGAGCCATCTGTGGGCCAGCATTTTCATTTGATCAACTGACTTTATCTCGTTGACATCATTATGCTGTACGAATGTGTTCCGTACTCGAGTCATCCTGGGTATATATGATCTCAGATGGAGTGATGTTCTGGAGAAGGGTACAGCCAGAGTGAAGTTGCTGCTTTCTGTCCGTCTTGTGGCATAAAAGCTTGTTTCACGCTGTCCTCGAAGTGGATCCAAGTGTGGTATTTTGACAATATTGGCCTTGTACATAACAGTAAGGCCACCCACATCCCTCCTATGTTGAAGGCTCTGCTGAAATGACAGATCTATCCAGGATGGGTCCAGGCGAGAGATGAGACGTCTTGCTCTGTTCTCCACTGTCAAGCAGTCGCAGATGAGAGGGGGGGGGGCAGGCAAACCAAGAAAATGGAGCATACTCAAGGTGTGAGTGCACTTGTGCCTTGTACAGAATCTTGCAACCCCTACTGTCAAGCAGATGCGAGATACAGCGAAGTGCTGTAAGCTTCCTGGCTGCCTTGTTTGCTAGATTTACAACATGGTTCTTCATGGTTAGTTTGGAGTCAAATTTCACCCCAACGATATCAACTTCTTCTCCAGGTGCCAACACCCTCCCATTCATCCTTACTACTGCACCAGCATTACCATCATGGTGCCTAGAGACGATCATCATTTGCGTTTTCTCAGGTGCAAATGTTACTTGCCATCTATTTCTCCAAGCTGATATAGCTCTCAGCTGGTGATTGATGTAGCTTAGAGCAGCTGGCATTTCTTCTCTTGGATAAGTGAATGTCAGTGTACAGTCATCTGCATATGCATGTGATTCTGGGATAAGATGAAGAAGGTCATTGAAGTAGACATTCCATAACAATGGCCCCAGCACGCTTCCTTGTGGAACACTTGCCCCAATAGGATGTCTTGCTGATTCCGTTCCATTGAGAACTACACTTAGAAATCTACCATGAAGGTAAACACTGAGGAGACATAGCGTAGAGCATGCAATTCCCAGTGCTTGAAGGTTTGCTAAGAGGCCCTGGTGCCACACCCAGTCGAAAGCACCAGCAATGTCCAGTGCTACCACACAGCTGATTTTGGATTCATCCAGTGACTGGTGCCACTTAGTGGAGAGGTTTAACAACAGATCAGCAGCAGAGTAACCTTTCCTGAAGTTATATTGACTATCACAAAGTAGTGAGTGGTAGTCAAAAAACTGTCATTTGTCTTGAGATTATTGTCTCAAGGATCTTTCCAGTGATTGACAAGAGTGACACTGGTCTGTAGTTTCTGATTTCTGCTCTGCTCTTCTTTTTGTGAACAGGGACTACATTTACCTCTTTCCACAGAGAGGGCCATTTACACTGTACTAGGCAGTGCTGAAAGATGCGAGTTAGAGGTGCTGCTAGCTGGTCTGCACATCTCGGCAATCTTGGGCTCAACTTGTCTGGGCCCACAGCCTTTTCTTGGTCGAGCGATTTAAGAAGGAAATGCACCTCCTCCTGCCTTAATGTCACCACTGATAGTTTTGACACAGTTCTTGCAGCTAGCCAAGGAGGGTCCCTTGCTGGATCAGGAACTTGGATTTTGGTAGCAAAGTGTTAAGCAAAGAGGTCTGCCTTCTCTTGACTACTAGTAGAGGTGGTCCCATCCTGTTGATTTAGAGGTGGAATGAGTTCATCAGGCAGATAACCTTGTCTGTCCTTGACCAGGGACCACCTGGTTTTGGAGCCTACCCTACCTGATGCTAGCTTTCTTTTAGTGTCCACCTCCCATTTAGCAATAGCCCACTTTTGAATGTCACCCATATGCCTACAGGCTTGCCTGTGCAAGTTCCTGTTAGAGGTGGTAGGATGTCTCTTATACCTTCGCCATGCTTTGTACTTAGCAGTAGCAGCCTCTCTACAACGAAAGCCAAACCAAGGCTGATCTGTAGGCTTTGTCACATATTGCCAGTGAGGAATGTGTTCTTGTTGTAGATTAAGGATGTGTCCAGTGAAGGCTTTCACTTGGTTGTCAACATCCCCTTGGAGAAGATCATTCCAATTAGTGGTGGCAAGCTCAGAGCAAAGGGCTGGCCAATTACCTCTTTCCCATAGCCAGGTTGTGCGTGTGGACTCCTCACCTGGTTCTGTTGGGATCTTAAGTGTCGTAAAAACAGCCTTGTGGTCAGACGATCCATTGTAGCTGAGGGGTTGACAAGTGACTATGCCTTCTGCCAGATCACTCACTACTGGGTCAAGGGAGGAACCAGAGATGTGAGTAGGGAAATCAACAAAGTTTCTCATGTCAAATACTGCAAGAAGGTCATCAAAGTCCCTCTGTATAAGGTGTTGGTTGAGGTCACCAACAATTATGATATGTTGACAGTTGTGTTGTAGCAGAAGGGAGTCAGTATTTTCCATTAGGAAGTTGATGGGGTCTGCATGTTGCCACTGAGGTCTGTACATTGCACATGCTAGTACAGAGGTACTAGTGTTTATGCAGAGCTTGAACTTCATTTCAAGATGTGTAGGGGTGGCAACATCAATGTGCTGGGCATGAACACTTTTAGAGAAGCACACAGCAACACCTCCTCCATACCCTTGCCTGTCTCTTCTCATCCATGAGGTGTAGCCAGCAATTCTTGAAAAATTTTTCTAGAGTCCTGTCATCCAAAAATGTTTCAACAACAGATATCATTTCGGGATGTCGAGTGTTCACAAAACTGTGTGTGAGCTCTCCAACATTAGTAATGAAACCTCTAATGTTGGCCGACAGGATGCTGATAGACTGGCTCCTCATGATGTCATCAGCTTGAGGTGGTGGGTGTGTAGGGCATATAAGGTGCCTGCCCTTGAGAGGTAGGGTACTGAGGCAGCTGCAGGGATGTAGGTCTGTGGTCTTGTATAAGGCCCAATCCCACCTGCTGTACTGGGATAGGAGTAGCTGAGTGGGTGACGTGTGAGTGTGTTCACCAATTCAGAGATCCTGCTGGTTTGTTCTGAGAACAGGTCTCTAAACAGTTGGTTCTGTCTGTCAAGTTCATTTTTCTTCTGACACTGGTCCTCCTGATGTCCTTTCTTGTAGCAGTAATTGCACCTGGTATCTCGCAGGCAGTTGTTGGCGGTGTGCCCCTTCCGGTTACAGCGAGAGCAAAGCCTAGGTGCCTGGGAGGGTGGACTATGATTTGTTGCACCTCCTGTGTTTTGCAGATTTGTCCTCAGGTTCTGCTGCTGGAACTGTGTTAGTGGAGGGCGAGATGGCTGTAGATGTCTTCCTCCTCCACGTACTCTTCCATGTCCTCTGCCCCGTCCTCTACCAGTTCTGACAGATGTGTCCCTGCTGTTCGTACTTTGGCGCAGTAGGTGATCAGGTGAAGTGATAGTTCCCTGATTATTAACTGCACCAATCTCTGGTGGAGAAACTCCTGACTCAGAACTTGCTGATGAAGCACTGCTGCCAGATTCTGGAATGCAATCTGTGTGGCAGTAGTTGGAACAAGTAGGCTCCTTACATCTAAGAAGAATTTTGTCCCTTGTGGTATACCCACAAACACTGCAGTAACTATTGGGACAATAGCCAGATAGCGTAGATATTCTTGCTATTTTGTGATGTGAAGTCATCCCAGTGGAGGCTTGTAGGTTTGCAATGAAGTTCACAGGAGAGAGAGCGAGTGGGTGGTGGTATCATGGGTGGGTTGGAGTATCGTGGGTGGAGGTGTTTATAGCAGGGTGGGTAGTGAGGGCAGGCAGTGGGCCGACGAGCTGGAAGTGTTGCCTTCTCACTATCACTTAATAAACACTGTTTATGCTATCCACTTTTCTACTAAAGGAAGATGTTACACGAATCTCTGTTGCATTGTACCAGTCATGTTGTTATAAAGCACCAGAGGCTAGTACATAGCACAAAAGACATATAATATTATTAGATGCTCACTGTGCAGGCAATAGTGACATAACTCCTAAGGCCTGCTGCTGTCCCCTCACTCACACCATATCTTCACCATACCACACTTCAATATCACTGATATTGCTTATATTCACTTCAGTGGAGGAGTTGGCTTACTTGTACTAATGTGTTGTAGGTAGTACTTTGTCACTGAACAGTTTTTATCCTCGCCAACCCTCGTAGTTAAGTAATATTAAGAAAGTGTGTGGAGCACACTGTGACACGTCTTCACTCACTTAGTCTCTCTCTGTCTCACAACATGCGCACATATGCACGCTCTCTCTCTATCTCTATCTCTCTATCTCTCTATCTCTCTCTCTCTTTTACACAGGGTTTGACAAGGTTAAGGATCCCTAGCTTTATTGACAGCTATATTACAGGTTAAGGATTCCTAACTATTGGCAAGCTAAGAACTGTTACCTACATCAGCTCATTTGAAAGCATTTTTATTGTTATGAGACATACAAGTACGGGACAGGATGAAGTTGGAGCCATCTGTGGGCCAGCATTTTCATTTGATCAACTGACTTTATCTCGTTGACATCATTATGCTGTACGAATGTGTTCCATACTCGAGTCATCCTAGGTATGTATGATCTCAGATGGAGTGATGTTCTGGAGAAGGGTACAGCCAGAGTGAAGTTGCTGCTTTCTGCCCGTCTTGTGGCATAAAAGCTTGTTTCACGCTGTCCTCGAAGTGGATCCAAGTGTGGTATTTTGACAATATTGGACTTGTACATAACAGTAAGGCCACCCACATCCCTCCTATGTTGAAGGCTCTGCTGAAATGACAGATCTATCCAGGATGGGTCCAGGCGAGAGATGAGACGTCTTGCTCTGTTCCCTACTCTGTCAAGCAGTCGCAGATGAGAGGGGGGGCAGGCAAACCAAGAAAGTGGAGCATACTCAAGGTGTGAGCGTACTTGTGCCTCGTAAAAGATCTTGCAACCCCTACTGTCAAGCAGATGCGAGATACGGCGAAGTGCTGTAAGCTTCCTGGCTGCCTTGTTTGCAAGATTTACAACATGGTTCTTCATGGTTAGTTTGGAGTCAAATTTCACCCCAAGGATATCAACTTCTTCTCCAGGTGCCAACATCGTCCCATTCATCCTTACTACTGCACCAGCATTACCATCATGGTTCCTAGAGACGATCATCATTTGCGTTTTCTCAGGTGCAAATGTTACTTGCCATCTATTTCCCCAAGCTGATATAGCTCTCAGCTGGTGATTGATGTAGCTTAGAGCAGCTGGCATTTCTTCTCTTGGATAAGTGAATGTCAGTGTACAGTCGTCTTCATATGCATGTGATTCTGGGATGAGATGAAGAAGGTCGTTGAAGTAGACATTCCATAACAGTGGACCCAGCACGCTTCCTTGTGGAACGCTTGCCCCAATAGGATGCCTTGCTGATTCCGTTCCATTGAGGACTACACTTAGAGATCTACCATGAAGGTAATCACTGAGGAGACATAGCGTAGAGCCTGCAATTCCCAGTTCTTGAAGTTTTGCTAAGAGGCCCTGGTGCCACACCCGGTCGAAAGTGCCAGCAATGTCCAGTGCTACCACACAGCTGACTTTGGATTCATCCAGTGACTGGTGCCACTTAGTGGAGAGGTTTAACAACAGATCAGCAGCAGAGTAACTTTTCCTGAAGCCATATTGACGATCACAAAGTAGTGAGTGGTAGTCAAAAAAATCTGTCATTTGTCTTGAGATTATTGTCTCAAGGATCTTACCAGTGATTGACAGGAGTGACACTGGTCTGTAGTTGCTGATTTCTGCTCTGCTCTTCTTTTTGTGAACAGGGACTACATTTGCCTCTTTCCATGGAGAGGGCCATTTACACTGTACTAGGCAGTGCTGAAAGATGCGAGTTAGAGGTGCTGCTAGCTGGTCTGCACATCTTCTCAACAATCTTGGGCTCAACTTGTCTGGGCCCACAGCCTTTTCTTGGTCAAGTGATTTAAGAAGGAAATGCACCTCCTCCTGCCTTATTGTCACCACTGACAGTTTTGACACAGTTCTTGCAGCTAGCCAAGGAGGGTCCCTTGCTGGATCAGGAACTTGCATTTTGGTAGCAAAGTGTTCAGCAAAGAGGTCCGCCTTCTCTTGACTACTAGTAGAGGTGGTCCCATCCTGTCGATTTAGAGGTGGAATAAGTTCATCAGGCAGATAACCTTGTCTGTCCTTGACCAGGGACCACCAGGTTTTGGAGCCTACCCTACCTGATGCTAACTTTCTTTTAGTGTCCACCTCCCATTTAGCAATGGCCCACTTTTGAACATCACCCATATGCCTACAGGCTTGCATGTGCAAGTTCCTGTTATAGGTGGTAGGATGTCTCTTATACCTTCGCCATGCTTTGTACTTAGCAGTAGCAGCCTCTCTACAACGAAAGCCAAACCAAGGCTGATCTGTAGGCTTTGTCACATATTGCCGGTGAGGAATGTGTTCTTGTTGCAGATTAAGGATGTGTCCAGTGAAGGCTTTCACTTGGTTGTCAACATCCCCCTGGAGAAGAGCATTCCAGTCGGTGGTGGCGAGCTCAGAGCAAAGGGCTGGCCAATTACCTCTTTCCCATAGCCAGGTTGTGCGTGTGGACTCCTCACCTCGTTCTGTTGGGATCTTAAGTGTGGTAAAAACAGCCTTGTGGTCAGACGATCCAACGTAGCCGAGGGGTTGACAAGTGACTATGCCTTCTGCCAGATCACTCGCTACTGGGTCAAGGGAGGAGCCAGAGATATGAGTAGGGAAATCAACAAAGTTTCTCATGTCAAACACTGCAAGAAGGTCATCAAAGTCCCTCTGTATAAGGTGCTGGTTGAGGTCACCAACAATTATAATATGTTGACAGTTGTGTTGTAGCAGAAGGGAGGCAATATTTTCCATTAGGAAGTTGATAGGGTCTGCATGTTGCCACTGAGGTCTGTACATTGCACATGCTAGTACAGAGGTACTAGTGTTTATACAGAGCTTGAAGAACATTTCAAGATGTGTAGGGGTAGCAACATCTATGTGCTGGGGATGAACACTTTTAGAGAAGCACACAGCAACACCACCTCCTTGCCCTTGCCTGTCTCTTCTCATCCATGAGGTGTAGCCAGCAATTCTTGCGAAATTTTCTGGAGTCCTGTCATCCAAAAATGTTTCAACAACAGCTATCATGTCGGGACGTCGAGTGTTCACAAAGCTGTGTGAGCTCTCCAACATTAGTAATGAAACCTCTAATGTTGGCCGACAGGATGCTGATAGACTGGCTCCTCATGATGAAGTGGTCAGCTTGAGGTGGTGGGTGTGTAGGGAATGTAAGGTGCCTGCCCTTGAGAGAGGTAGGGTACTGAGGCAGCTGCAGGGATGTAGGTCTGTGGTCTTGTATAAGGCCCAATCCCACCTGCTGGGCTGGGATAGGAGTAGCTAAGTGGGTGACATGTGAGTGTGTTTACCAATTCAGAGATCCTGCTGGTTTGTTCTGAGAACAGGTCTCTAAACAGGTGGCCCTGTCTGTCAAGTTCCTTTTTCTTCCGACACTGGTCCTCCTGATGTCCTTTCTTGTAGCAGTAATTACACCTGGTATCTCGCTGGCAGTTGTTGGCAGTGTGCCCCTTCCGGTGACAGCGAGAGCACAGCCTAGGTGCCTGGGAGGGTGGACTAGGATTTGTTGCACCTGTGTTTCGCAGATTCGTCCTCAGATTCTGCCGCTGGAACTGTGTTAGTGGAGGGTGAGACGGCTGTAGATGTCTTCCTCCTCCATGTCCTCCTCCACGTCCTCTACCCCGCCCTCTACCAGTTCTGACAGATGTGTCCCTGCTGTTCGTACTTCGGCGCAGTAGGTGATCAGGTGCAGTGATAGTTCCCTGATCACTAACTGCACCGTTCTCTGGTGGAGAAACTCCTGGCTCAGAACTTGCTGTCGAAGCACTACTACCAGATTCTAGAATAGTATCGGCAGGTGTGCTGACAGGTGTAGGATCAGAGATGGTATGTGCACTGTCAAGTAGACTGGCAGTGGCTGAAGCAGAGATGTCAGGTGTAGGAGAATTAACAGATCCAAGGCTTCCCTCGTTGCTGGGAAGAGGATTTGTTCCCTCTGTGGTGGTCAGAGGAATTGTGTTAGAATTCCCAAAGGTAGTGTTTTGAACTCGGTCAGTCTGTGGGACCTTAGCGATGACAGAATTCCACCAGTTGTTTACCCCTGAGTTAAGCTCAGTGTGGGACTTCCAGTCTGTCAATAGTGTCACCATCAGCTGAGCAGCTTACGTCACTTGATGCAGGCTTGCACTGGCCTTCTACAATAGCTTGTAGGTTATCTAAGGATTTGAGGAGCTCATGAAGTGCTTCCCTGTGATGGATTATCTTAGCTGCAACTTTACAACACAGCCCAAGAGGGCAGTCTTGATCTTTGGACAGGAGTCCCTGAGGTAGGACTTCTGAACCTTCCTCCTGTAGCTCCAGGCTTGTATCCACATATACCACAGGATTATGGATATCCTTAAATTTTCTGAAATTTTCAACCTGGCTGCAACAAAATTCTCCTTCTGAAGTGCAATCTGTGTGGCAGTAGTTGGAACAAGTAGGCTCCTTACATCCAAGAAGAATTTTGTCCCTTGTGGTATACCCACAAACACTGCAGTATCTACTGGGACAATAGCCAGATAGCGTAGATAATCTTG
>NC_091357.1:5299224-5369224 GCF_038502225.1 Cherax quadricarinatus
GTTTCACTGTAAACACCTGGTCCACACACCCCCTACCTTTCCTAAAGCCTCCTTGTTCATCTGCTATCCTATTCTCCGTCTTACTCTTAATTCTTTCAATTATAACTCTACCATACACTTTACCAGGTACACTCAACAGACTTATCCCCCTATAATTTTTGCACTCTCTTTTATCCCCTTTGCCTTTATACAAAGGAACTATGCATGCTCTGAAGGAGGGGTGTTAATGTTGCAGTTTAAAAACTGTAGTGTAAAGCACCCTTCTGGCAAGACAGTGATGGAGTGAATGATGGTGAAAGTTTTTCTTTTTCGGGCCACCCTGCCTTGGTGGGAATCGGCCAGTGTGATAATAATAATAAAAAAAAAAAAAAAAAAAAAAATTATATATATAATATATATATATATATAATATATATATATATATATATATATATATATATATATATATATATATATATATATATATATATATATATATATATATATATATATTTATATATTTATATAATGTCTTGCCGAATATGTAAAACTGGTCAGTTAGCAAGAACTCATTTTAAATTAAGTCCGTTCTAAAATTTTCTCTTATACGTTTAAAGATATATTTTTTTCAAATATGTTAATGTAAAAAAATTTTAATTTTGCACCAAAAGAATCTTACAAAACTTACCTAACCTTATTATAACAAGAACAATTTATTTTAGCCTAACCCAACTAAATGTATTTTAGGTTTGTTTACAGTAATTTAATACTAAACAAACACAGTGAAATATATTTTTTTCGTTAGGTTCAGAATGATTTTGGCGATATTATTGCATACGCAAATTTTCACTTGTCCTATATGGCAAGATGAACGTTGCTATTTAAGCCAAGATCGCAAATTCTGCCTATTCGGCACGACATATATATATATATATATATATATATATATATATATATATATATATATATATATATATAATATATAATATATATATATATATATATATATATTTATATATATATATATATATATATATATATATATATATATATATATATATATATATATATATATATATATATATAGTATATATATATATATATATATATATATATATATATATATATATATATATATATATATATATATATATATATATATATATATACATGTATACATACACACGTCACAAAATCATCAAAGCTGTGTATTTGTGAATGATAAGGATTAAATTCATTTTAATAAACAGTTAAGACTGTAAAGTGATGGATCAGTCAACGCTGAGTGCTGTATGTTATCATATCTGTGTAACAATGAACTCAAAGTAAATTAGCGTTGATTATATTATGTGTATTTCATAAGCGGATATTTGAGCAATGAGCATGCATGCGCTCGTGCGTGAGTGGGGGTATAGTCTGCATGTTGAGAGATGATAAATTAGACACATGTGCAGCTCTTGGGTATCTTTATTGAGGAAACGTTTCGCCACACAGTGGCTTCATCAGTCCATACATAGGAGAAACTTGAACAGGAGGAGAATGAGGTAATCAGTCCCTCAACCTTGAGTCGATGTGTTCAGTCCATCAATCTTGAGTAGAATACGGCAGATGAGCGGAGAAGCAGCTTATAAACCGTATGGCAGGTTTATAAGCTGCTTCTCCGCTCATATGCCGTATTCTACTCAAGATTGATGGACTGAACACATCGACTCAAGGTTGAGGGACTGATTACCTCATTCTCCTCCTGTTCTTCAAGTTTCTCCTATGTATGGACTGATGAAGCCACTGTGTGGCGAAACGTTTCCTCAATAAAGATACCCAAGAGCTGCACATGTGTCTAATTTATCAACATGTCGGTCCTCTGAACCATTCATCTACAAATGTTGAGAGATGCAGTATATGTGATATATAGTATATCTATTCAGAAAATTAGTCTAGATGAATATTTCTGCTCTCTTCTGAGACTGTCTTCAGAAAAGCTCTGAACGGATCTGGACAAACTGCAAGATTGGTAGGATAAGTGGTGTCTTGAACTCAACCCCAGTAAAAGTTTAGTAATGAAGTGTTGGGAAAGAGCAAGAAAACCGGAAACGGGGTATGAACTCAGAGAGAGAGCGCGCGCGCAAACCTCGCTCAAAGAGAATGACCTATAGGTAAACATAGCTGAACCCGAGGCTGACATCAGCTGCATAATCTCTGCAGTCAGTGCTGATCTGTCTAATCCAAGAGCAGCCTCCAGGAATCTCGAGAAAGTCATTCCTTTCCCTTTGTACAAAGTATGGCAGGCCCATTTTGCAGCGTGCAACACCAGTATTTTTAACCTGCATCAAAAACAGCATTTTATAGTTACTGAAGAAAGTGGAAAAGTTATGCAACAAGGATGGTTCCATAACTTAGGAGCGTGAACTGTGAGGAGAGGCTAACGGAACTTAAATTAATGACATAGGAAGACTGAAGACACAGGGGAGACAAAATATTTAGGGAAATTCATAGGGTAGACAGAGACGGGCTGAGAGGTGAGAAACGGGTACTCAGGGACACATTTTATAATAATAATAATAATAATAATAATAATAATAATAATGTTTTATTTCTACAAGTACATGTACAAGGTATACAGGTCTAGCTGATATCAGTGACATACTACTATATAGAAAGCCGCTTGTTATGTAAGTTGAAAACGTAGATGTTCCACAGGGATGTCAGGAAGTGTTTCTCAGCCTCAGAGTGGCCGGGAAAGTGGAATGATCTCGCTGAAGGAGTGGAGGAAAGAGGCTGGATACACAGTTTTAAGAACAGGTACAACAGAGGTCCGCGAGGCTAGGAATTAGTAAATTTGGCAAGTTGAGAAGTGGGGCCAGGGCTGAGACTTTATCCTTGCAACCATAAATAGGCGAGTACATACGTATGTAAGCAAGCACTCACGCACGCATGAGTGCGTGCACACGAACACACACACGAGCTATGATTCGACCCCTGCAACCAAATATAGGTGGTTGCAGGGGTTTCTCTCTCTCTCTCTCTCTCTCTCTCTCTCTCTCTCTCTCTCTCTCTCTCTCTCTCTCTCTCTCTCTCTCTCTCTCTCTCGCTCTCGCGCTCTCTCTCTCTCAATCTCTCCCTCTCTCCATCTCGCCCTCTCTCCCTCCCTCCCTCCCTCCCTCCCTCCCTCCCTCCCAATCTTCACTTCTGACTTCAATTTATACGATGCTACAGACATCATTTCAAGGGTGCATCTTTCCAGGCCACACAGACATGCTCCTTAATACTTCTCTCATTTAGAGCCGGAATTCTCGTTCTCGACTTGCTCATACGACCTTTTTTTTTTTTCCTTGCTTGACAGCTGTCCTCTGAAAATTGTCATGTTGCAAACCGAGATTCCGGGGTAAATAATTTGTGTGGCAGGTGTGATGGTTGCGTTCTGCTGAGGTGGTGGTGGTGGCTGATGATGTGACCAGCAGACACTACTTACCCAAGCTCCTAGCTCATCTTTGACGCTACTGTTGTGAACCTCTTGCTTCGTAGTGATAATATATATATATATATATATATATATATATATATATATATATATATATATATATATATATATAGATATATTGCACAAAATTTATTGTGTTTTTCTTCTGAGGTCGCAGAACCCCACCGGTACAACAAACGGTCGCATTATATATGTCAGAGAGAGAAATATCAAAAGAAAATTACATACACTACCACTATTAAATCACAGCAAATCACGAAGCTCAAGGTGGTAAATTAAGTGACGAGCAGGTGTTGCTGATGTTGTACAGGTCAGTGTCGGCCTTAATTACCCACCTGAAGTCTCTAGATCTTGAACCACTAAACTTGGTGGAAATGGCATTATGACACAAATACATTACTGCTACGAGTCACTAAGGAAAGGTTTCTCCTCATGTTCTGTAATGAATTAAGTGCCTGGAGTATGCCTGGAGGGGCTTTCAGGGATCTACGCTCCCGCGGCCCGGTCCGTGACCAGGCCTGATCAACTTACACGTGCAACATCTGGCTATTTTGTAGACGTCTGCAAGATACCCATATGTTGTGCATGTGTCTAATTCGCCATCTCGGTACTGAATGTCACTGATATACAACTAGCTTATATAGACCTAATAGGACTAGCAGTGGGCTACCAAAGGTGACAGGTAAATAAGTCACAAGAGAAAGTCACGCACAAAAAATTAGGGTAGGTTTATTTAAGCTACGTTTAATGAGATTGTTAGATTGGATTGGTTTAAATCACGTTTGTTTTTAGACGCTTTAACACTGTCGAATCCAATTGAAAGCAATTATAAACTTTAGTAAGACGACGTTTCGCCTGTGCAAAAGGCATTATCAAGTGTGATCGCTTAGATCGCTCATAACTGATGATAACAGTGTATTGACAGAGGAGAGGAACATAGCCTCGTGTTAGCACAAGAAATAAAGCAAATATTAGATGATCGCCGCCTAGTGGGTTCATGCTAGGTAAATCTTAACAGATGTTGGTGGTGGTTGTAGCAGTATGAAAAGTGACACTTTTGTACAGTTCGGGACATTTATTAGAGGAGAGATTTAGCTCTACGGCTTTAGTCCGAAATACTCGTGGCGAAATGTTTCTTTTATTAAATATCCTGGCTTATACATAAGAGATAGTTTCCATATATTTACTGATGTAGAAGACGCATATGCAGCATTTAAGTATCTTTATTCCGAAACGTTTCCCCTATACAATAGGCTCCTTCAGTTGTATACAGAGGCAACAGAAATAGTATTCGATTGAAGAAGCCTACTATGTAGGCAATCGTTTTAGAAGACAGATGTCTAACTGTTGCACATGCCTTATCAACTTGTCGGTGTTGTTTGCCATCATATTCATACCATTTATTGCCGGTAGTTGGTAGTTCTTGTCGGTATACACGATGTGGAAAATTGCATTTATCTGAATGTAACTCATTATGTACATAGCAGTAAATAGTAACAAAGATAATTATTATTTATCAGAGTTACATAGACAAGTAGGAATTTGGGACACCTAGGTCACAAAAAATGTCCCCCTTCGATACCTACCACTGTCATATCCACAAGTTGCTCTGGACCTATTAATTATAAATAAAAGATACATCACCAGGAAGGCTGGTAAATATATAAATTTGTGGACTGTATATTAAAATTAAAAAAGGATTATATATACACACATTTACATAACAGAAAGAGAATATATCTTAATCATAACACACCAATTTGACTGGAGATTAATGTGTCATGTACAGGACCTCCCCCCCCTTTTGCCTACATTTATGAAAAATTTACTGGCCAGAATTTAAACATAAATTAGACAGCTTATCTGAGGTTCCTGGAGTTGTCCTGTCCTGTCGCCTGACATCTCAGGTTATGCAGGAATGCACATCCAACAATTTAGGCTCCTATTTGAGAGGTGTCAGCCCAAATTTAACCTCTAGAGCACGAAAATTTCTTCCCATTACTAATGTCTGTTACTCAATTCAAAAACAAAAATGGCGACTGTCCTGCGCAGGTGCAGAAAATTTCCCATTTTTCATGACAAATATTATTAAATACAGTATGGCCATCTATTTACATATAACTACTGTATTTCTGGAAAATATATACGGTATTTTCCACACACGATTTAGTATTTGTATAGTTACAGGTTTTCCCATTTGGAAGGTGACTTGATTGTGTGTGTGTGTGTGTGTGTGTGTGGTTGAAGTCATGATGAGAAAAGTCTTATATATTTTATTTTTTATTTTTCTCTTTCTATGAACAGTTTTAATTGGAAAATTTCATCAAGTGGTTGTGAGTTCCTACGTTGGAAAAACGTGTAATTCTCGTTACCAGTGTTGGTTGCATACTTATGCTTGTTGCGTTTACTGATGCTTCTGGCAGTTTCACCCACGTAAGTCTCGTCGCATCGACGGCATGGAATTCCGTAAACACCAGCTGCATCATCTATGTTATGCTCATTGTTTTACCATCAAGTTTTGTTATGCATAGAAGAGGTTATGACGGCTACGTTGTTGTCATCGTTCTAAATCTTCTTTATGAAGTGAATAAGAGGGTATACAATACCGAGAAGTAAGATACGTGCAACAGTTAGGTATTTTTATTCCGAAACGTTTCGCCTACGTAGTAGGCAATGTTAGATGTAGGGAAAATGATATATCAGTCTGCTTATTTGTTTTGGGTGTTTTCAACATTTTTATGACACGTTTTCTACTGTTGAGGATGAAAAATGTTCGGTATTGCAGTTCTGTAAAAATATACCCGATGTTTTCACACTATTCTTCGAGAAACACGGGCTTTAAATTCTGCATTCGTTTTGAAAAACCATGATAAATATACCTGCCTTTGTCTGTGTTGTGATGTGACTATAAATGGATAAAGCTTTCATAAGAAAGCCTACCTACACTTGAAATGAGCAGGAGTCATTTTTGTGTGCACATGGATGACTAAAAATTTTACTCCATTATTCACTTTCAGTTTTGAAGGTAATTAAGTAGTTATGTTGAGATTGTCCAGTACTAGTGAAGCTGGTAAGGTACATCGTAGACATACCTCTTCAAAGACGCATCGTTAAGAATTAAGTTGGCAGGTGATCAGTCTCCAGCGACTCCACGTACACGTTCGCGAATTCAGCACTTAACTATGAGCACGTGGCCATTCCGAAGAGGCCATACCGAAGAAATTGTTTGTATCAAGAGCCATCGTATGCGAATCAATTAAAATTGATACACGAGTCCACTAATTCAATTAAATTCGTTCGTGGAAGTTTGAGTTCTAAGTCGTTAGTTTCCTTCTGGTGTAGATGCGACATCAGGTCACCGGTGTGTTTCAGATAAGGGTTGCTGATGTAGACAAAGCTTTAGATACTTAGTATGATTTATCAGATCTTATATCTGCTGGGCAGGACAAATTTCGTCATGATAGTTTCCAATTGCTGTTTCTGTTTATTACTACACCTTGGCGGTATTCCTATACCATCTATTAAGAAGTAGGTTATGTACATGTAAATGGTATACAATACCGACAAGTTAATGAATAAGACGAAACTTTTTGAATGTGCAGCAGGCTTCTTCAGTCTAATACTGAGGTGATTTTAATTCTGAAGGCTAAGGGACTGAACACTTCAAAATTACCTTTTTTTTTTTACTTCCACTGTCTCGAGTATGAAAATCATCATTGACTGAAGAAGCCTGCTGTATAGGTGAAATGTCTCGGCAATAAAGATCTCAAATGTTGCATATGCTTTATCAAGTAGACGTGGGTTGGTAGCATCTGTTAGGGTGGGGGTCTCCTGCAGTGCTCCTTTGTGTACCTAGGTACCATTTAATGTTGGTGTCACAGCTTGGCCAGTTACGCACCGTAGGCCAGCAGTGAAGAGAGCACAGAGCTCTGCGACAGTATATACTTAAGCTGCCTGATATTCCTTGTGTGGTGGTGTTGATTGCTATCATGGTCGCTTCCAAACACTTTAGCCTGCGCAAATCATCATCTTCGCGAACTAATTGGCTTCGTTGAACTGTGTTGTATGTAGGCATTCTTTCCGTCGTCCTGGCTGCAGGCATATTGGGGTTGTTAGTCTTTACAGTGTTCTGGATGTTTTGCCCATGTACTTTTTGTTGCAAGCTCTGCAAGGTATGAATGATGTATACGTCAGCCATGGTGGTAGCATTGTTTTTATGCTTCATTTCTAGTTTTCACTAAATTAGGTTAGGACAGATGCTTCCTGACGTGGTTTTTGGTCATATGATGACCCAACACTTGAAGCTTTTGCCATTCTGATGGAGGCCTTCCGCTAGCTTGCATTTCTACCCCATTAAAGATGATATATATCCTTTAAGTCTTTGATGGAAGTCGAGGAATCGGTGGCTACTCTCGTATGCCCCTCATATCATTAGCAGTTATACACTTGAAGCGACATAAGTAACTGATAAAACGATGTATTTGCGGGTAGGTCTTTCGTGTTGCCAATTTTTTGCTGCTGCTGATGATCGTTGTTCTCTGCAGTCGTTGGTGTAGTGTGGTGGGAAATGAAGCTTGAGGAAGACCTGCTGAGGACATATTAATATTTTTCTTCCAGGTATTGCAGACTGGAAATCCTAAAAGCTCTAAGAACAAATCCTTTCACG
Source organism: Cherax quadricarinatus (assembly GCF_038502225.1). Lineage (NCBI taxonomy): Eukaryota > Metazoa > Arthropoda > Malacostraca > Decapoda > Parastacidae > Cherax > Cherax quadricarinatus. Next base: position 5,307,348 of record NC_091357.1, read on the forward strand.
ACGCTTCTTTTTATCCTGTTATTGGGACTTGAAGCGCATTATATTATTCTTATATGTGGAATTCCTGTAGAGTGGTAATAGAAGTCTCTCCATGCTTGTGGAATAATACATCGAGGAACTGTAAGCGGCTTTGTCTCTCTTGCAATAAATATGAAAATTGGTTCTAGGCTATTAATAGTGTTCAGAATATTTTCTATGCTGAACCTTCTTGGTGCAGTTACAAAAAAAATGTATCTACTTAGCGCATCCATTAGACAGTGCTAGGAATGTTGGATATGCTGCGAGTGAATTTGAGATGTTCGGTATGTTAATTAGTCAGGATTGCGTTAATGGGTGAGTCCAAGGCTAAATCACATTGTTGTTTGTATGTGCGTCCATCGAAGATGAAGCGCCAATTCTATTACGATAGTACAATCATGGCTCGGTAAGGAAGGTTCAGGTAATCTAGTTCATTGCGGGGTAGTCTTAAATGTGGTATAAACCTTGGTAATAAATACCGACAAGTTGGTTTAGAAAGACACGTAACAAACACTATAACATATTTATTAGAAAACGTTTCGGTCCTGGGACCTTGATCACGGTTAGAAGTGATCAAGGTCTCAGGACCGAAACGTTTTCTAATAAATATGTTATAGTGTTTGCTTACGTGTCTTTCTAAACCAGTCTTAAATGTAGCTTGATCTGTGGGTACATTTGTGAACCCGGCCGTCACCTCACAACTTGAGCGTTTTTTATCCTTGATATTGTGATCCGTGATGCAGCTTTTAGATCTCCCAAGTGTTGCAGGTGTGGTCGAATGATTTTGCCTAACTGTTTAGCAATGTGTTTAGCCAGACTCCTGCAACTCGGTGAGGGTTGCTGTCTTCCCTGCTGTTGAAGTCTGCAACTCTTCCACCACATGCTGTTGGTATCTACAACTGTACCCCACCTGCTTTTGGTATCTACAAGTGTGTCCCACAGTATGGTGTACCTATACATGCTACTTCTCACTTTATCATTATAAATTACTACTTTTTTCACCTCTCCGCCTTTCTTAACACTACACCTCTTCACCATGCTTAACACCCTTCACTCCCCACTACGTGTTAACACCCTGCACTTCCCATTACATGTTAACACCCTGCACTTCCCATTACATGTTAACACCCAGCACTTCTCATTATATGTTAACACCCTGCACTTCCCATTACATGTAAACACCCTTCACTACCCACTCCATCTTAACACCCTACACTTCCCACTCCACCTTAGCACCCTGCACTTCCTCACACCTCGCCTGGCTCCATAAAGCCATTGAAATGCGTCACTCCAATCCCTGTTTATGTGCATTCTCTTTCACTGTTCAGCTTTTCAATTTCGTTTTTAAATCCGTCCCATTATACTGCTGCAGACTGTTTCTCAGAGTCCCATTTTCTTCAGTAAGAACTTCTTGAAATATCAAATAAGGAGGCCTTGCCTTTCGTACCTCATAATAATAAGGTTCTCGAGTAAAAGTTCCCTTCCAAGACAACTCAAAATCTTTTTTCATATTTCTTGAATTTCTTTGTACATATTTAATTATTTTTTTTAATTCTTCTCATATTCATTATTTCTTCAACCTCTCTTCTCATACACATTATTTCTTGAACCTCTCTTCTCATATACATTATTTCTTGAACCTCAATTATCATATACATCACTGCTTTATTTCTTGTACCTCTCAAATCATACACATTTCTCGAACCTCTTCTCATGCGCATTTCTTAAACCTCTATTCTCATACAAACCATTACATTATTTCCTGAATTTCGTTCTTCTTACATTCATTACAATATATTTCTTGAATTCTATCCTATACATCACTACATTAATTCTCGAATCTTAAGCCTCGTACACTTAACAAATTGTTTTAATTATCGAAATATTCTAAAGCATCGTTATCAGTGTCAAAATGACTGTTCACTGTTTAAAAGTCGTAGGGTAATACAGTGTGTTTTACTCGAAGGAGGCCCCGAGTTATTATTTACTAGACATAAGGAAGACGGTTACAACTACGGGAGAACCACCTCGGGGCCTCCTACGAGTGAAACATCCTATATATGCAGTTACATAGCGTCGTTAATGCAACGGTACTGTTAAACGGTAATTGTGTTTTCTACGAGATTAATGTTGCTCCATTTTGTCATGTAAATTTTTTGGGTCAATATGGATAACATCTGTGGTTAAAACTACGCTGCGCTGCTCGGCTGAGTTGGTTAATACTTTACAATTTAAAGTTACAATGTTAGGTGCTGTAATGTGTTTTGAGGAAATTTTTCCCTCCAAAAATGGTTTTGGGTATTTGATGTTGGGTTTGGTTATAATGGGTTACTAAAATTAACCTAATTTAAAACAGTTAATGTTTTCGTTAAAAAAAATTGTACTCAACTTTCAAAAATCCTAACTATATATATACACGCTTCTTTTGTAACTACTGAAATTGTTCTGAGAATTCTTCTCGGAGAACCAGAGAACCCTGCCAGCATAGAATGATCCTCCCAGAACAGATATCGTTCTCAAAAAATCAGCAAAGAAAACAGTTTGTTAGGTAAGACACATAGTCAGGAACTATCTGAAGATCTTGATCTTCAGATAGTTCCTGACTATGGAACTGAACTTCTCCAGGCCGAGGGACTGACAACCTCAAATTCTACGACTACAAGGGTGATGGACTGATTACATCGTCTTCACATCTCTACTGTTCCTGCCTATTTTCTGTATTCGACTGAAGAAGCCTACTGTGTAGGCGAAACGTTTCGGAATAAAGTTGTCTAACTGTTGCATATGTGTCTTACCTAACAACCTGTCGGTATTGTATACCATTTTGATGTTCAAAGAAAACAGTGGCTACTCTGTCCTCTGAGAAAGCTTATGGATCCCATATTTAGCCCTTTCAATTCACATAAATATATAACTCTACAAGCAATATTTTACCCTGACAACCTTCTGCGATCTGCAGAGTATAGCTTAGCTGAAATATATAAATATAAATGACCTCAACTGTACACAAGTGTTTTTTCCACATAACGTGTGTTTACCGCGCTTGTTAGCGAGACTGAGATGAAGCAATGTGTTCACTTTTCTCTCTCTCTCTCTCTCTCTCTCTCAGCCCAAGGGGATATTCCATCTGTTTCAACTTTTTTTTTTTCAAGTGTTAATTTACTTTGCTTGCTGAGACTCCTCTCCTCACGTAAACACTGAACATTTCATAGTTGATATTTTACACATTTTCTCGTTTGAATAGACTATTTTACACATTCTGCTGTATGTCTACTACACATAAACTCATTTTTTTGTTTAATTGTTTTTGTAAATAAAGTTTTACTCTTCTCCTAATTCACTTTTCAACTTCCTCGCAGTCGCCCTTCATGAAAGGATGGAAGTGTACTCGCCTAATTGTGGTTATGTATAGTTGAGGACATTAATTAGAGGAAACGTTTCGCCCCGAGTGTCTTCATTAGGGCTGAAGAAACCACTCGTGGCGAAACGTTTCCTATAATAAATGTCCTCAGCTGTACATAAGTGTCTTTTTCCACAACGTAGACAAGAGTTCTTGATCCTTGTAGCTTGTCTCTCGTACAGGTAGATTGTAAAGTTTTTTTTTCACGACCTTACATTAATACTATTGTCTGGCTGTTGTTTTACCTTCTTTATAACTAGGAATTCTCTATATTGATTTTTTTGGCTTGTTTTCTAATTTGTATCACTGAAGTCTCCAAATTCAGTTATTCTTTTCCTTGTTATCTGCCGGATTTAACTAATTGTTATTTCCTGCGGTATTAACTTGCCATCTCGAAAGGCATAAATTGATTAATGAATCTCAGCATGATTTTACAAAGGGGCGTTCCTGCCTTACGAATTCACTGACTTTCTTCATTAAGGTGCTTGAGGAGGTAGATCATGGTATTGAATATGATATTGTGTATATGGACTTCAGTAAAGCTTTCGATAGAGTTCCACATCAGAGGTTATTGAGGGAACTTAAGGCACACGGAATAGGAGGAGAAATTTTTTCCTGGGCTGAGGCGTGGTTGACGAATAGGCAGCAGAGAGTTTGCATATATGGGGAGAACTCAGAATGGGGGCACGTCACAAGCGGTGTTCCACAGGGGTCAGTGTTGGGCCCCTTGTTGTTCACAATCTACATAAACGACATAGATGAGGGAATAAATAGCGACATAAGTAAATTTGCTGATGACACCAAAATAGGCCGTCCAATTCATTCTAATGAGGACATTAGAGCACTCCGTGATTTAAATAAACTCATGCAGTGGTCGGAGAAGTGGCAGATGCAGTTTAATATAGACAAATGCAGGAGTTCTAAATGTTGGACAGGAAAATAACCATGCCACATATAAACTAAATAATATAGATCTTAATATTACGGATTGCGAAAAGGATTTAGGAGTTCTGGTTAGTAGTAATCTGAACCCAAGACAATAGTGCATTAGTGTTCGCAATAAAGCTAACAGAATTCTTGTAATAAAGTTGGTAGAATTACCGACAATATGTAAAGTAAAAGGACACAAGTGCAACTAATGTGACATTTATTGTGGCAACGTTTCGCTCTCCAGGAGCTTTATCAAGCCATTACAAACAATATATGGACACAGAGGGTATATAAAGGCTCAGAGTGAAGTGAATACTAGTGAGGTACCATTTCGATGAAAAACTTGTCGGTTTTTCAAACCATTCATCACAACTGTCAGACACTGCAGCATCATGGGATCTTCTTACAAAGAATTCTTCAACGCTTGTTCAACCTTTGGACAAAGACCTACTTCGACTAGTGGATGGTACCACTATGATCCCGCCTCCGTCTGCTTCAAGTCACCTCACTACAGTATATAAGCCACGTCTACGGCCCTATGCTGTACATTCTACAAGATTGATGGACTGAACACATCGACTCCAGGCTGAGGGACTGATTACCTCATACTCCTCCTCTACTTACGCCTTCCTCTTTGTATTGGACTGATGAAGCCACTGTGTGGCGAAACGTTTCCTGAATAAAGATTCCCATATGCTGCATAAGTGTCTCAATCTTCAACTTGTCGGTTTTTCAAACCATTCATCACACACTAGTGGTAGTAGTAGTAGTAGTAGTGGTAGTGACAAAAGTAATACAATATGGTAGAGCAATTAATTCGTACATGAGTAAAAGGATATAAAAGCTATTACTTGGGTAACATAAAAATAGGATGGACAAATATAAACTGGAATGAGGCAGCTTGTTTCAGTGTTCACTCTCTGTGCTTTGTGTAGTATAACAGGAGAGACTATGTGATGGCAGGGTTTACTGTTTTCAGGAGGATTCTTGCTAAGACTTCGGAGATGGTGAAGCTGCCGTTGTTTTGTTTAGTTGTATTCGAAACAGCGATCAGTGCTGATTCGAGGCACTTGCGTCTGCGGAAATTAGTTTCTTTGATCACTAATTGGGCGTCTCTGAATTTCATGAGATGATTGGTGGAATTTCGGTGTTGTACACAGGCGTTGTTCAGGTTATCGTTCCTACATGCGTAAATGTGTTCATTGAGGCGGGTGTCGAGGTTTCTGGCTGTTTCACCTACGTAAATCTTGTCACAGCCTCCACAGGGTATAGTGTAAACTCCTGCATTGACTGGTTCGTGGTGCTTGGATTTTGTCCTGGTTATATCCTTTATTGAAGTACTTGATAAAGCTCCTGGAGAGCGAAACGTTGCCACAATAAATGTCACATTAGTTGCACTTGTGTCCTTTTACTTTACATATTGTCGGTAATTCTACCAACTTTATTACAATCTGTCGGACACCGCAACATAATGGACATTTCATGCAGACGTTATTTGGACACCCTTCTTCGTGCTCACAGCTATCGCAACAGACACAACTTCCTACAAGATTTCCTGGCAGAGAAGGTGATCCCTAAGTCTACTCCTGCACAACTCTCCAACTCCAAGCACCCCTTCTCTCCAGCTACCCAAGCTTACTTAACTGAATGTGCCGAAGAACTTTCTAACATCGCTAAGGAAACCTTTGAAACTGCAAGGAATATGAGGGCCAATCTTCAGATTGACCAACACACTGCTGAGCATATTTTCAGCACAGTCACCACAGCTAACCTCCAACAGAAGATCAAACTCAATCGCAAACTTCATTACCTCTGCTCTAACAGTCGATGGAAGGAAATGGGACGTGAATCCCTGATAAACAACTTATCGTCACGCACCTTAACCGACTACGAAAAACAAGCACTGAGTCTGGGACTCAAATTTACCACCAACATACGCAAACCTAACTATCAACTTAATCTGGTTACCAGGAACCATAGACACAGTGACAGCAACTTCCAGAAGGGTTATATACAGGGCCTTCTCACTGCAGCTTTATGTGAACCTTCTACTTCTAATCTTCCTAGACGATACATCACTGCCCTTAAGAACCTCGCCAACGACCCCAACATTATCGTCACCACCGCCGACAAAGGAGGTGGAGTCGTCATCCTCAACACCAGTGACTACAACACTAAAATGATGGACCTTTTGAATGATCATTCTACATACGAACCCATCAGCACTCAACAGTGGGAGACGCTCACCAAAGATTTTCTATACAAAACCAGACAAATACTCAAACGCACTAGAGAAGGGAAGAAACTTCTGTACTTGTTACCAAGCAACCCTAAACCAGCACACATGTATGGTTTACCCAAGACCCATAAACACAATATTCCTCTCAGACCAATCACGTCAGGAATAGGCAGTGCTCCACACAAACTAGCCGGAGTTCTTGCCAAACATCTTTCCTGCCTTCTGGGGACCATCAGCCCCGCTCATCTTAAACACTCAGGTGACCTTCTCAACCGCATCCGTAACCTCTCCATCCGTAACAAGAAACTAAGCAGTTTGGATGTGACTTCCCTCTTCACAAAAGTACCTACCAAAAAAGCCATCGAGGTTCTACGACGTAAAGTCAATCAGGACCTTAATCTTCCTCTACCTCCCGGAGATTTTGTTGACTTAATTGAACTCTGTGTTAATTTCAACTGTTTTTCTTTCAATAACAAGCTCTACAAACAAACTTACGGCATGGGAATGGGGTCCCCCATCAGTGCCGTCCTAGCCAACTTATACATGGAACACCTAGAGTCCGAACACTTCGCCAACATCATCCCTTCAAGCGTCACTTGGTTACGTTACGTGGACGATGTCCTCGTAATAACTCCAAAACGTTTTGATGTACGGGATCTTCAGGCAAGGCTCAACGCAGTTGAACCGGCGATCCAGTTTACACTAGAAGAAGAGTCCAATGACAAGCTACCTTTCCTCGACGTCCTCATTCACAAAGTAGACAACAACCTAAGATTTCAAGTTTATCGGAAACCCACCAATAAAAATGATCTCACACACTTCTATTCCAGTCAAGATACCAAGACCAAAAGAGGCATCATCATCGGGTTTTTCCTAAGAGCATACCGAATTTGTAGTCCTGAGTTTCTTGACGAGGAGTGTACATACATTCACCAAACATTCACAGAGTTACATTTTCCTTCTTTTTTCATCAAAGACTGCAAGAAAAGAGCTCTTCAGATCATAAATTCTTCACGCATCAACACCACTCCCAGCAAAGTTATAATTCTTCCCAACAGTCAGGTTGCACTGAACGTCTCAAAAGCACTTTCACAAGCTAACACCAGAGTCGCCATCGCTTCTAGCACTTCAATAAAGGATATAACCAGGACAAAATCCAAGCACCACGAACCAGTCAATGCAGGAGTTTACACTATACCCTGTGGAGGCTGTGACAAGATTTACGTAGGTGAAACAGCCAGAAACCTCGACACCCGCCTCAATGAACACATTTACGCATGTAGGAACGATAACCTGAACAACGCCTGTGTACAACACCGAAATTCCACCAATCATCTCATGAAATTCAGAGACGCCCAATTAGTGATCAAAGAAACTAATTTCCGCAGACGCAAGTGCCTCGAATCAGCACTGATCGCTGTTTCGAATACAATTAAACAAAACAACGGCAGCTTCACCATCTCCGAAGTCTTAGCAAGAATCCTCCTGAAAACAGTAAACCCTGCCATCACATAGTCTCTCCTGTTATACTACACAAAGCACAGAGAGTGAACACTGAAACAAGCTGCCTCATTCCAGTTTATATTTGTCCATCCTATTTTTATGTTACCCAAGTAATAGCTTTTATATCCTTTTACTCGTGTACGAATTAATTGCTCTACCATATTGTATTACTTTTGTCACTACCACTACTACTACTACTATTACTACTACTACTACTACTACTACTACTACTACTACTACTACTACTACCACTAGTGAACATCGAAATGGTACCTCACTAGTATTCACCTCACTCTGAGCCTTTATACACCCTCTGTGTCCATATATTGTTTGTAATGGCTTGATAAAGCTCCTGGAGAGCGAAACGTTGCCACAATAAATGTCACATGAGTTGCACTTGTGTCCTTTTACTTCGCAGCAATGGCTTTAAATTGGAAAAAATTCAGTCAGTATGGATATAGGAAAGCACTGGTTTGGTAATAGAGTTGTGGATGAGTGGAACAAACTCCCGAGTACCGTCATAGACGCTAAGACATTGTGTAGTTTTAAAAATAGGTTGGATAAATACATGAGTGGGTGTGAGTTGGACCTGACTAGCCACTAGGACGGATGCAGTGCTCCTCCCTTAAGTGACGTGTCTGACCTCACTAGGTCAAGGCATTGGCTTAAGCCGGTGGGGAGAATTGGAGCTGCCTTGCATAGACCAGTAGGCCTGCTGCAGTGTTCCTTATTTCTTATGTTCTTATGAGGGCAAATATTCTATTAGTGGGATGGATCTGTGAAGGACCTGCCTAGTATGGGCCAACAGGTCTGCTGTAGTGTTCCTCCTTTCTTATGTTTTTATGTTGTCTCGTTTAAAGACCAGCAGCTTAACACAAATATGTGATCAATGGGTTTCAAAACCGACAGGTTGAAGATTGAGACACTTACGCAACATGTGGGAATCTTTATTGAGGAAACGTTTCCTTAATAAAGATTCCCATATGTTGCATAAGTGTCTCAATCTTTAACACAAATAATTTGATCTGCAACCTCTTCAGAATTTCCATGACATTACATCTGTGACCAGATTAAGTTTTAAACACACAAACACACACACACACACACATCCTTAGCGTTGTAAGGCGTGCAATAACAGCTAGCAGTAATCAGTGGTAGTGGAACGTCAGTGAACAATACTACGAGTGATAATTAAAGTTATTAGTTAAAGAAAGTGAGAGGAAAGCTGAAATCATAATTCAAAGCGCAAACCGTTGGGGGTCTTAGGCGCTGTTGCCACATTGGCAGCGGTAGGCCTGAAGAAGTGACGTCACGACAAGTTGTGTGCCATTATACATATAAAGTGAAGTGTATATAATGTGAAGTGTATACTATCATCAGTGAAGAGTGAAATCGCGTGAGGAAGCGGGATGTATGAGAATATATGGTTATAAACATCACGGGTGAAGGTTTTTTCCAGGTCTATAGAACAAAAGTTAGAGATAAGATAGGTCCCCTTAAAAATAACTGTGGGCATCTTACTGACAAAGAGAATGAAATGTGCTCGATTTTAAATAATTATTTTCTCTCGGTTTTTACACAGGAAGACACTAATAATGTTCCAGTAATTAATTTTTATGGTGGGCCAGAGGAAGATAAATTATGTAACATCACAGTCACTAGTGAAATGGTTGTGAAGCAGATAGACCGACTGAATGTGTACGAAATGGTATATAATACCGACAAGATGAGAGTAAGACACATGTGCAACATCTGGGTATCTTTATTGTAGACGTTTCGCCATCCAGTGGCTTTATCAATACAAATTCTAGGACATAACTTGAAGACAGTAGAACTATGTACAGAAGATGAGGTAATCAGTCCCTCAACCTAGGAGTAGGTGCGAACAGCACCATAGTCGTGGAGATTCTGAATCTCCACGACTATGGTGCTGTTCGCACCTACTCCTAGGTTGAGGGACTGATTACCTCATCTTCTGTACATAGTTCTACTGTCTTCAAGTTATGTCCTAGAATTTGTATTGATAAAGCCACTGGATGGCGAAACGTCTACAATAAAGATACCCAGATGTTGCACATGTGTCTTACTCTCATCAGACCGACTGAAGCATAATAAGTCACTGGGTCCTGATGAGGTTTTTTCAAGGGTTCTTAAGGAATGCAAAATGGAACTCTGTGAACCATTAACTAATATTTTTAATTTATCTCTTCAAACAGGTGTAGTGTCTGATATGTGGAAGATGGCTAATGTGGTTCCTATTTTTAAAACAGGGGACAAGTCGTTACCATCTAATTACCGCCCAATAAGCCTGACCTCAATAGTAGGCAAATTACTAGAGTCAATTATAGCTGAGATTATAAGAAGCCATCTCGATAAGCATAGCTTGATTAATGATACTCAGCATGGATTCACAAGAGGCCGGTCTTGTCTAACTAATTTATTAACTTTCTTCAGTAAAGCTTTTGAGGCTGTTGACCACGATAAAGAATTTGATATTATTTACTTAGATTTTAGTAAGGCTTTTGATAGAGTTCCGCACCAAAGACTGTTAAAGAAAGTGGCAGCTCATGGCATTGGGGGAAAAGTGCTCTCATGGATCGAGTCATGGCTCACAGACAGGAAGCAGAGAGTGTCCATCAATGGGGTTAAATCCGAGTGGGGATCTGTAACAAGTGGCGTTCCACAGGGATCAGTCTTGGGCCCGTTGTTGTTTATAATATATGTCAATGATCTTGACTCAAGAAATCGTAATGACACGATTGCAAATAAACCATACCCCCGGCCGGGATTGAACCCGCGGTCAGAGTCCCAAACTCCAGCCCGTCGCGTTAGCCACTAGACCAGCTAGCCACAATAAGATTCATCCAACTAGGTATATTTCTACATCATAGGAAAGTTAGCACAGGCACCTCTGTGACCACAAATGCAAGTGGCTAGCTGGTCTAGTGGCTAACGCGACGGGCTGGAGTTTGGGACTCTGACCGCGGGTTCAATCCCGGCCGGGGGTATGGTTTATTTGCAATCGTGTCATTACGATTTCTTGAGTCATGTTGACGGCAGTGAAGGGACTTGAGCTAGAGTTCGTCACGGCCACGCTAACTGGAGATTCGTCTGTAAAAAACTTGCATTTGTGGTCACAGAGGTGCCTGTGCTAACTTTCCTATGGTGTAGAAATATACCTAGTTGGATGAATCTTATTGTGGCTAGCTGGTCTAGTGGCTAACGCGACGGGCTGGAGTTTTGAGACTCTATGACCGCGGGTTCAATCCCGGCCGGGGGTATGGTTTATCAATGATCTTGATGAGGGTGTTACTAGTGATATGAGCAAATTCGCCGATGACACAAAGATAGGAAGGATAATTGATTCAAATGTAGACGTTAGGGAACTTCAGGAGGATTTAAACAAACTGTATTCTTGGTCAGAAAAGTGGCAGATGCAGTTCAATGTAGATAAATGCAAGGTTCTGAAGCTCGGGAGTGTCCATAACTCTAGCACTTATAAGTTAAATGATGTAGAACTTAGCCATACAGATTGCGGAAAGGACTTGGGGGTTATGGTAAGCAGCAACCTTAAACCAAGACAGCAATGCCTAAGCGTACGTAATAAGGCAAATAGATTACTGGGATTTATATCAAGAAGTGTAAGCAAAGTAAAAGGACACAAGTGCAACTAATGTGACATTTATTGTAGCAACGTTTCGCTCTCCAGGAGCTTTATCAAGCCATTACAAACAATACATGGACACAGAGGGTATATAAAGGCTCAGAGTGAGGTGAATACTAGTGAGGTACCATTTCGATGTTCACTAGTGGTAGTAGTAGTGGTAGTGACAAAAGCAATTAATTCGTACATGAGTAAAAGGATATAAAAGCTATTACTTGGGTAACATAAAAATAGGTTGGACAAATATAAACTGGAATGAGGCAGGTTGTTTCAGTGTTCACTCTCTGTGCTTTGTGTAGTATAACAGGAGAGACTATGTGATGGCAGGGTTTACTGTTTTCAGGAGGATTCTTGCTAAGACTTCGGAGATGGTGAAGCTGCCGTTGTTTTGTTTAATTGTATTCGAAACAGCGATCAGTGCTGATCCAAGGCACTTGCGTGTGCGGAAATTAGTTTCTTTTATCACTAATTGGGCGTCTCTGAATTTCATAAGATGATTGGTGGAATTTCGGTGTTGTACACAGGCGTTGTTTAAGTTGTCGTTCCTACATGCGTATATGTGTTCATTGAGGCGGGTGTCGAGGTTTCTTGCTGTTTCACCTACGTAGATCTTGTCACAGCCTCCACAGGGTATAGTGTAAACTCCTGCATTGACTGGTTCGTGGTGCTTGGGTTTTGTCCTGGTTAGATCCTTTATTGAAGTGGTAGAAGCGATGGCGACTCTGGTGTTAGCTTGTGAAAGTACTTTTGAGACGTTTAGTGCAACCTGGCTGTTGGGAAGAATTATAACTTTGTTGGGAGCGGTGTTGATGCGTGGAGAATTGATGATCTGAAGAGCTCTTTTCTTGCAGTCTTTGATGAAAAAAGAAGGAAATTGTAACTCAGTGAATGTTTGGTGAATGTAAGTACATTCCTCGTCAAGAAACTCAGGACTACAAATTCGGTATGCTCTTAGGAAAAACCCGATGATGATGCCTCTTTTGGTCTTGGTATCTTGACTGGAATAGAAGTGTGTGAGATCATTTTTATTGGTGGGTTTCCGATAAACTTGAAATCTTAGGTTGTTGTCTACTTTGTGAATGAGGACGTCGAGGAAAGGTAGCTTGTCATTGGACTCTTCTTCTAGTGTAAACTGAATCGCTGGTTCAACTGCGTTGAGCCTTGCCTGAAGATCCCGTACATCAAAACGTTTTGGAGTTATTACGAGGACATCGTCCACGTAACGTAACCAAGTGACGCTTGAAGGGATGATGTTGGCGAAGTGTTCAGACTCTAGGTGTTCCATGTATAAGTTGGCTAGGACGGCACTTATTGGGGACCCCATTCCCATGCCGTAGGTTTGTTTGTAGAGCTTGTTATTGAAGGAAAAACAGTTGAAGTTAACACAAAGTTCAATCAAGTCAACAAAATCTCCGGGAGGTAAAGGAAGATTAAGGTCCTGGTTGACTTTACGTCGTAAACCTCGATGGCTTTTTTGGTAGGTACTTTTGTGAAGAGGGAAGTCACATCCAAACTGCTTAGTTTCTTGTTACGGATGGAGAGGTTACGGATGCGGTTGAGAAGGTCGCCTGAGTGTTTAAGATGAGCGGGGCTGATGGTCCCCAGAAGGCAGGAAAGATGTTTGGCAAGAAAAAAGTTTGTTTCACTTAAGTCATTTTGAGTGTACGGCAGTAGCGTGAAACCTGACCTGTATATAAGTGGGACCCTCCTGTATTTTCTACTTATTACGGGACCCCTCAAGGAAGGTTCCTTGATGTTGGTGAGGGGCTCTTGATTTAGGGAATTGGATCTGTGCTCCAGTTCCCCGAATTAAGCCTGAATGCCTTCCACATCCCCCCCCCAGGCGCTGTATAATCCTCCGGGTTTAGCGCTTCCCCCTTGATTATAATAATAATAATAATACTCATTACGGGAGGTAAAGTAACACCATTTTAGCAGTTCTACCTTCCTACCCTTTAAATAGGTATATGAAATCTTCGATGGTTTGTAACTTGTGGAAATATATAAAGCAAAATGCAAAGTGGAACTACACCTCCCCCTCCCTCCCTCCTTTCTTCCTCCATAATCTCATTCTCTCCTCCTCTTCTCGTATTCCAAAAATGACAAACCAAGCCCAAAGCCTGAAAACCAATTTCCCTCAAATCCTGTGTCTCAGATTTACTGGTTATCTAAAATTCAATCCATTCAAGTTGCTGTATCTTATCCTAAACCAATTGTATATAGGTAGAAGCCATGAATGTTGATTGATCCGAGGGAGGGAGGGAAAGGGAGAGAGAGAGGAAGAGGGAGAGAGACACACACAGAGTACACATGCAAAGAATTTCTTAAGGCAATTCATGGTATATTTTCTCATTTGCTTCCGATCTTTAGCACAAATTTACATTTTTTTTATACTTCTGCCCATCCGAACACCCCCTTCTTTTGTTTATTATAAATCACAGCAGACACAAAATTATCACTCATCACTATTCATTCATTGGACAGAACATTAATGTCATTCTTTGGACAGAAATTGTCAAACGATAACACGACAGATACCTCTTGAAGCACTGAAGATCACAGATGCTAGGAAGATCTCTCCTTACATCCTTCTTGAAGCACTGAAGATCACAGGTAATACTGGGGATACCACTCTCAGATCACTGACGTACAGAGACTAGAGTTGTGTCTTGAATCTCGCAACGACTGAAATCAATCTAGTTGCTGTTGTTTTGGTAGTCTTATTAAAACCTGTTACTGACTAGCACACCTGTTTTGTAGTACTAACCTCTTGTCTACACACATGTGCTTGCTTATCCCCGCTACCTGCTATTAGCCTTGAAGAACAGATACAGTACATGGTTGGGTGGCCGGCTTGGCCTGCCTCTATCCTCTTGCTGCCTGATGAAATCTGAGTTCCATGTCAAGTTTGATCTTCGTAGGCCGAGGAAAAGTGGATGATACACCTTATTGGATCCCACAACCTGTCTGTACCATCACCACCACCGCTGCCGCTGCCACCGCCGCCGTCAACACTGCCACCACCTCCATTGCTGTCAACACTGTACGCAGTTCCTCTTTTGAGTATAGTAACTGTGTCTCCTACAGTAACTGTCGCTCCTACAGTTATTCTGGGTACAATAACTGTCGCTCCTACAGTTACTCTGGGTATAGTAACTGTCGCTCCTACAATTACTCTGGGTATAGTAACTGTCGCTCCTACAGTTACTCTGGGTATAGTAACTGTCGCTCATACAGTTACTCTGGGTATAGTAACTGTCGCTCCTACAATTACTCTGGGTATAGTAACTGTCGCTCCTACAGTTACTCCGGGTATAGTAACTGTCGCTCCTACAATTACTCTGGGTATAGTAACTGTCGCTCCTACAGTTACTCTGGGTATAGTAACTGTCGCTCCTACAGTTACTCTGGGTATAGTAACTACAGTTACTCTGGGTATAGTAACTGTCGCTCCTACAGTTACTCTGGGTATAGTAACTGTCGCTCCTACAGTTACTCTGGGTATAGTAACTGTCGCTCCTACAGTTACTCTGGGTATAGTAACCGTCGCTCCACTTGGGACATTAATAACCAACAGTGTAGATATGGTCTTCATTGTTGTCTTTTAAGGCAGTGATAAGAGCAGTGGAGGAGGTAGTGGTGGTGGTGGTAATGACTGTGATAATGACTGTGATAAGAGTAATGACTGTGAGGAAACACACAATGGGAAGGGGAGAGTCTGCTGTAGCTCTGGGGGAAAAATACTGAGGAAATGTTGATGCTTGGTTGATAATGTTGATAAAATATGTCGGTATAGATAATTCTTATCTTTACTGATAAAGCATTTTTACAATTCTTATTAATGTAATGATAATTAGTGTTGATAATCGTGTAACTCTATGTGCAGTGAAAGTGGCGTCTTTTGGGTTAGTTTATTGGGTTTGAAGCCTGTCTACTACACGAGGGTCATTCAGGTTGCATGTCACCTGTTCACCACCAGTGAAGAATACTTTAAATACCTAAAACATCAATTAAATAAATTTAGCGCATATACACCGAGAGATATACACCTCTCGGTGTATATACCCTAATACACCTCTCGATGTATATACCCTAAGACATATACAGTATACTTCTTAATGTATATACCCTGAGCTACACACCTTAATATATTTGTCGGGAGATAATTATCTTTCTGCATTTAACCTGAGATGTATATACCCGAGATACCTCTCGATGTTTGTACATAGTATATACGATGTATATACAATTGAACTCCCAGTGTTTATACCCTAAAATGTATTCCTTTCAGTGTTTATACACAGCTCTCGATGTATATACTATTCGTGTAGGAATGTATCATTGAATATATGCTATCAGTTGTGCTGTTGCCATGGTAACACATACGTAGTTACGGCGGTGACAAATAGTTACGGTAGTAACACAGTTACAGTAGCAACACAGTTACTGTAGTAACACACTGTATATTCGGCCATAAAACAAATCTGAACGACGTAACTTTGTGGAACAACTTTGAACCTCATGGGACAATTTCTGACGACTTCAGGTGAAGCTTGAGTTCCGAGAGAGAGCTTCAGGTGAAGCTTGGGTTTCGAGAGTGAGCTCCAGGTGAAGCGTGAGTTCCGAGAGTGAGCTCCAGGTGAAGCGTGAGTTCCGAGAGTGAGCTCCAGGTGAAGCGTGAGTTCCGAGAGTGAGCTCCAGGTGAAGCGTGAGTTCCGAGAGTGAGCTCCAGGTGAAGCGTGAGTTCCGAGAGTGAGCTCCAGGTGAAGCGTGAGTTCCGAGAGTGAGCTCCAGGTGAAGCGTGAGTTCCGAGAGTGAGCTCCAGGTGAAGCGTGAGTTCCGAGAGTGAGCTCCAGGTGAAGCGTGAGTTCCGAGAGTGAGCTCCAGGTGAAGCGTGAGTTCCGAGAGTGAGCTCCAGGTGAAGCGTGAGTTCCGAGAGTGAGCTCCAGGTGAAGCGTGAGTTCCGAGAGTGAGCTCCAGGTGAAGCGTGAGTTCCGAGAGTGAGCTCCAGGTGAAGCGTGAGTTCCGAGAGTGAGCTCCAGGTGAAGCGTGAGTTCCGAGAGTGAGCTCCAGGTGAAGCGTGAGTTCCGAGTTCCGAGACTGAGCTCCAGGTGAAGCGTGAGTTCCGAGAGTGAGTTCCAGGTGAAGCGTGAGCTCCGAAAGTGAGCTCTAGGTGAAGCGTGAGTTGCGAGAGTGAGCTCCAGATGAAGCGTGAGTTCCGAGAGTGAGCTCCAGGTGAAGCGTGAGTTCCGAGAGTGAGCTCCAGGTGAAGCGTGAGTTCCGAGAGTGAGCTCCAGGTGAAGCGTGAGTTCCGAGAGTGAGCTCCAGGTGAAGCGTGAGTTCCGAGAGTGAGCTCCAGGTGAAGCGTGAGCTCCGAGAGTGAGCTCCAGGTGAAGCGTGAGTTCCGAGAGTGAGCTCCAGGTGAAGCGTGAGTTCCGAGAGTGAGCTCCAGGTGAAGCGTGAGTTCCGAGAGTGAGCTCCAGGTGAAGCGTGAGTTCCAAGAGTGAGCTCCAGGTGAAGCGTGAGTTCCGAGAGTGAGCTCCAGGTGAAGCGAGAGTTCCGAGAGTGAGCTCCAGGTGAAGCGTGAGTTCCGAGTGAGCTCCAGGTGAAGCGTGAGTTCCAAGAGTGAGCTCCAGGTGAAGCGTGAGTTCCGAGAGTGAGCTCCAGGTGAAGCGTGAGTTCCGAGAGTGAGCTCCAGGTGAAGCGTGAGTTCCGAGTGAGCTCCAGGTGAAGCGTGAGTTCCGAGTGAGCTCCAGGTGAAGCGTGAGTTCCGAGAGTGAGCTCCAGGTGAAGCGTGAGCTCCGAGAGTGAGCTCCAGATGAAGCGTGAGTTCCGAGAGTGAGCTCCAGGTGAAGCGTGAGCTCCCGGTGAAGCGTGAGCTCCAGGTGAAGCGTGAGCTCCAGGTGAAGCGTGAGCTCCAGGTGAAGCGTGAGCTCCGAGAGTGAGCTCCAGGTGAAGCGTGAGTTCCGAGAGTGAGCTCCAGGTGAAGCGTGAGCTCTGAGAGTGAGCTCCAGGTGAAGCGTGAGCTCTGAGAGTGAGCTCCAGGTGAAGCGTGAGCTCCGAGAGTGAGCTCCAGGTGAAGCGTGAGCTCCGAGAGTGAGCTCCAGGTGAAGCGTGAGTTCCGAGAGTGAGCTCCAGGTGAAGCGTGAGTTCCGAGAGTGAGCTCCAGGTGAAGCGTGAGCTCCAGGTGAAGCGTGAGCTCCGAGAGTGAGCTCCAGGTGAAGCGTGAGTTCCGAGAGTGAGCTCCAGGTGAAGCGTGAGCTCCGAGAGTGAGCTCCAGGTGAAGCGTGAGTTCCGAGAGTGAGCTCCAGGTGAAGCGTGAGCTCCGAGAGTGAGCTCCGACAGAGTTGAACATCCTGGCACTGAACAAATTCTCATAACGATTTGGAGTTTCTCTGAAGGAAGGAAATAGTGGGTGTGATTTTGGAAATAAATTCTTGGGCAATTCGGTCGTTAATTGGTCATTACAGCGGCATTGTCCACTGTGTCAGTATCTCTGGAGTATCTTGTACATCGTGGTCATATCTCCTCTGACTCCTTCGATGTCAGGTTTGATATCTTTTTTTTTGGGGGGGAGGGGGTTCTATTTTTTTTTACCGATAGTTTCTCTATTCCCATCGTCTCTTCATTCATATGTCGTGCCGAATAGATAAAACTTGCGAATTTTGCTTAAATAGCAACACTCTTCTTGCCGAATAAGGCAAGCTAAAATTTGTGTATAAAATAATTTCGCAAAAATCATTGTGGACCTAACGAAAAAAATTATTTAATTGTGTTTATTATTAAATTACTGTATTGTAAACATACCTAAAATATATTTAGTTGGATTAGGCTAAATTAAATTGCGCTTGTTATAAAAAGGTAAGGTAAGTTTTCTATGGTTCTTTTGATACAAAATTATTAATTTTTACATGAACATCAATGAAAATAAATACTTATGTCTTTAAACGTATAAGAGAATATTTTAGAAAGGACTTAATTTTAAATGAGTTATTGCTAGTTGACCAATTTTGCCTATTCGGCACGACACACATATAAACATAGGAATCTGGACTGGGGACCCTCATCCTCAGAGAAGAGAATAAACGCACTTCATATGTATGTATGTATATATATATATATATATATATATATATATATATATATATATATATATATATATATATATATATATATATATATATATATAATCAATAACAACACTGCACTAGCCAAGGACTCGAACCCATGCTGCTTTGGCCTGCCTCATGCTGGGCGAAAACACATGACGCCCTTATCCACTGAACCATACAATCCTTAAGAGTAGAGCATCCAGCGGAACTGGATGTGGTACTCCCTACCCAAGGACGCACGATGGTGTGGATGACTCTAGGCTAATTTCATTCTAGTCCCTGTTTGGTGTACTAGTACAACGAGCAGTATTTTATATTATTGTGACCACGAACGAGTGGTATTGATCAATACCACTCGTTCGTTATTGATATATATATATATATATATATATATATATATATATATATATATATATATATATATATATATATATATATAATGTCGTGCCGAATATGTAAAACTGGTCAATTAGCAAGAACTCATTTAAAATTAAGTCCTTTCTAAAATTTTCTCTTATACGTTTAAAGATATATTTTTTCGTTAATGTTGATGTAAAAATTTATAATTTTGCACCAAAAGGAACTTAGAAAACTTACCTAACCTTATTATAACAAGCGCAATTTATTTTAGCCTAACCCAACTAAATATATTTTAGATTTGTTGACAATAATTTAATACTAAACAAACACAGTGAAATATATATTTTTCGTTAAATTCAGAATGATTTTGGCAAAATTATTGCATACACAAATTTTCACTTGTCCTATATGGCAAGATGAACGTTGCTATTTAAGCCAAGATGGCAAGTTCTGCCTATTCGGCACGACATATATATATATATATATATATATATATATATATATATATATATATATATATATATATATATATATATATATATATAATACACATGATAACAGCTTTGTGAATATATAATTTACTATTTTAATTAGCATTTCAACATATCCAGGCATCCTCGTATAATTTATTTCATTGATCTACCACTCTGTGAAGAAAAGTGTGTGTGTGTATGTGTAAAGTGGGTGGGCAAATTTATATAATTTTCTGAAACGTCTGTATGCAGCTTGAAGTGCAGCAATATAACCGACTTTGGAAACTAAATCCTCACAGTTTACACACACACACACACACACACACACACACACACACACACACACACACACACACACACACACACACACACACACACACACACACACACACACAAATGCAAAGTCATGAAGATAGGGGAAGGGCACAGAAGACCACAGACAGAGTATAGGCTAGGTGGCCAAAGACTGCAAACCTCACTCAAGGAGAAAGATCTTGGGGTGAGTATAACACCGAGCATGTCTCCGGAAGCACACATCAACCAGATAACTGCTGCAGCATATGGGCGCCTGGCAAACCTGAGAACAGCATTCCGATACCTTAGTAAGGAATCGTTCAAGACACTGTACACCGTGTATGTCAGGCCCATACTGGAGTATGCAGCACCTGTTTGGAACCCGCACTTGATAAAGCACGTCAAGAAACTAGAGAAAGTACAAAGGTTTGCGACAAGGTTAGTTCCAGAGCTAAGGGGAATGTCCTATGAAGAAAGATTAAGGGAAATCGGCCTGACGACACTGGAGGACAGGAGGGTCAGGGGAGACATGATAACGACATATAAAATACTGCGTGGAATAGACAAGGTGGACAAAAACAGGATGTTCCAGGGAGGGGACACAACAAGAGGCCACAATTGGAAGTTGAAGACACAAATGAGTCAGAGAGATGTTAGGAAGTATTTCTTCAGTCATAGAGTTGTAAGGCAGTGGAATAGCCTAGAAAATGACGTAGTGGAGGCAGGAACCATACACAGTTTTAAGAGAGGTTTGATAAAGCTCATGGAGCGGGGAGAGAGAGGGTCTAGTAGCAACCGGTGAAGAGGCGGGGCCAGGAGCTAAGACTCGACCCCTGCAACCTCAAATAGGTGAGTACAAATAGGTGAGTACACACACACACACACATACATATATACATACATTCGTCAGTCTTGGTCAAGACTTTTTTTACGTTTTTAAAAAGACCTGCTGGTTGGCAGAGTAAATGGAAGAGCTTTGATGTCAATATTAGAGTTGAGTGAGTGAATATATTGATGCTCGCAGAGTTTGGCTGGACGTTTACTGATGGTGGCTAGCCAGGGCAGCCAGTCCTTTTTAGCGAGCCAGGCAGCCAGTCCTTCAACGAGCCAGACTTTCAGCCAACCAAACACAGGATCCTCTTCTCCGAACTAGAGAGCCAGTTCTTCAACGAACCAGTCAGCCAGACTTCTTCAGTGAGAGAGGCAACCAGACCTTTTCAACGAGCTAGTCAACCAGACAGTTTCAACGAGCCAGTCAACCAGACAGTTTCAACGAGCCAGTCAGACGTTTTGAATAAGCCAGTGAAGAGGATCCTTTTCAATGAGCCAGCCAGCAGTCAGCCGGCTAGCCTTTCAACAACCTGCCAGCCAGCTAGAGTTTTAACAACCAGCCAGCTAGCCTTTCAGAAACCAACTAGCCGGCTAGCCTTTCGACAACCTGCCAGCCAGCTAGAGTTTTAACAACCAGCCAGCTAGCCTTTCAGAAACCAACTAGCCAGCTAGCCTTTCAAAAACCAACTAGCCGGCTAGCCTTTCAACAACCTGCCAGCCAGCTAGAGTTTTAACAACCAGCCAGCTAGCCTTTCAGAAACCAACTAGCCGGCTAGCCTTTCAACAACCTGCCAGCCAGCTAGAGTTTTAACAACCAGCCAGCTAGCCTTTCAGAAACCAACTAGCCAGCTAGCCTTTCAACAACCAACCAGCCAGTTAGCCTTTCAAAAACCAATTAGCCGGCTAGCCTTTCAGCAACCATTATGCCACCTCTGTCTGACACTACTGAAGTCTGCCACCTCTGACACTACTGAAGTCTGCCACCTCTGTCTGACACTACTGAAGTCTGCCAGCTGTGACTGACAGTAGTGAAGTCTGCCAGCTGTCTGACGCTACTGAAGTCTGCCACCTCTGTCTGACACTACTGAAGTCTGCCACCTCTGTCTGACACTACTGAAGTCTGCCACCTCTGTCTGACACTACTGAAGTCTGCCACCTCTGTCTGACACTACTGAAGTCTGCCACCTCTGTCTGACACTACTGAAGTCTGCCACCTCTGTCTGACACTACTGAAGTCTGCCACCTCTGTCTGACACTACTGAAGTCTGCCACCTCTGTCTGACACTACTGAAGTCTGCCACCTCTCTGACACTACTGAAGTCTGCCAGCTGTGACTGACAGTAGTGAAGTCTGCCAGCTGTCTGACGCTACTGAAGTCTGCCACCTCTGTCTGACACTACTGAAGTCTGCCACCTCTGTCTGACACTACTGAAGTCTGCCACCTCTGACTGACACTACTGAAGTCCGCCAGCTTAGGCTGACGGATATCATTACTGTATGTGACCCATCCTGAGTGATGGAAGATGACAGAGAAACGTAGCTTTTATTGTCACCGTAATGTACACTGCTAACGTATCCAGTTTTAATTTTAAAAAATGCTATAGTCATACTGCTTGACCAGGGAGTTCACTTTCCGTACTGGCAGATAACTTGTAATCTGGAAGAGCTCTTGATGCTTATATTTTAAGAAATAAAACCCGTCACACCCATTCACCCCCCCTCCCGACACAAAAGTACGCTGCTTATTACTACAATCCAGACATTCCATAGGTGTTTTAGCAGGGACAGTCGGGTGTATGAGAAACTCTTCCACAGCTGGAGATGAAGATTAGGTGGAGAAGGTTACAGGAACCTGGGGCACGTATCGTGGGGTTAAGGCAGTGAAGGGGGAAATCTGTTCTCTCAAAGGGAAATCTGTCCTTGAAGTCTGGAGGAGGCGGAGAGAAGGGTGATTAACGAACAAGAGAGAGTGAATGGAAAGTTTAGTAAGTTTAAGGAAGAAGCGAAGAAAAGAGAGAGATCTGACTGAGATGATTCATGCAAGAAAGGATGAATCATTGAAGAGAAGGAACTTGTATAAAGTGAAGAAGCTTAAAGACAGAGTAGAATAGCTAACATATGTATTAGATGGAGGTAATCCAGAGGTAGGAAAGGACATAAAACAAGACAACACAGGTGACCAGCAGACAATTTCTCATTATAAACATTCCATTTATACCTCCTAATCTGAGCATTGAACTCTGTTTCAGATGTGTTGGCTGGCTGTGTCCTCAAGGATACATTACTGGTAAGTACACAGTTTTGGATATGTTGGCTGGCTGTGTCCTCAGGGACACATTGTTTAGTACGCTATTGTAATTTCTTGACATGTTGCTGTTATTGGGAAACCTGTTTAGTTATTAATTAGCTGTATACAGTGGCTGAGTTAGTAGCGTCCTCAGCTCATATACTGAGGGACCATGGTTCGATCTTCGGAACAGGTGGAACCGTTGGGCATGTTTCCTCGCCCATGCTGCCCGTGTTCACCTCTGGGTCGCAGACACGGGGTGGTAGCATACTTTGGGGAATTTTTTCTGTTCGGTTTAATTTACAGAGTAAAAAATGGCATCCTACCTCACCTCATTTCATATTGATTTTTCTGAGTGAGCGTTAAACCCTTATGGATCATACAGTACAGAGAAGAATGGTTGACGATCAGGAGTTGGTGGTAATTAGTTCCTCACCTGGAATCGATGTGATCAGTTCGAGATTGATGGACTGATCACATTGGTTGAGGGACTGAGCACCTTATATGCCTGATCTTCAAAAGGTTCTTCTCTGTACTGGACTGAGGAAGTCACGGGTTGGCGAAACACGTTTCCACAATAAAGATACCCAAGTGTTACACAAGTGTCTAGCTCATCATCTTGTCGGTTATCTGAACCAGTTGTCTACATGGAGTAAACTCATCATCCTGTCGGTTATCTGAACCAGTTGTCTACATGGAGTAAACTCATCATCCTGTCGGTTATCTGAACCAGTTGTCTACATGGAGTAAACTCATCATCCTGTCGGTTATCTGAACCAGTTGTCTACATGGAGTAAACTCATCATCCTGTCGGTTATCTGAACCAGTTGTCTACATGGAGTAAACTCATCATCCTGTCGGTTATCTGAACCAGTTGTCTACATGGAGTAAACTCATCATCCTGTCGGTTATCTGAACCAGTTGTCTACATGGAGTAAACTCATCATCCTGTCGGTTATCTGAACCAGTTGTCTACATGGAGTAAACTCATCATCCTGTCGGTTATCTGAACCAGTTGTCTACATGGAGTAAACTCATCATCCTGTCGGTTATCTGAACCAGTTGTCTAAATGGAGTAAATCTTACTTTAAATGAGCTGTGTCTTGTCTCTCTTGAGCAGGTAGTGCTGGTGAGGGGCTCTTGATCTAGGGCATTGGATTTGAGCTCGAATTCCTTGAATTAAGCCTGAATGCCTTCCCCCCTCCCCACCTACAGGCTCTGTAAAATCTATACGGGTTTAGCGCTCCCAATGATAATGATAACTAAGCAAGTTGTGTGGTGTTCATAGGTAATCACTAAGCAAGTCTTCCCAGATACTGGTACTTTGAACGTCCTAACCAACTCTCCTCCATCTTGTTTTCTGTGCTCTACCCGGACTCCGTTTTCTGTTCCCTTTGAAGCCTCTCTAATTGTTCTCCTCAAACTTGAATCAAATCGAAAAACTATTTGAGTAAAATTCACGCAGAAGTTTTTAAAAATTTTGATTTTCCTTTTTGATTCAGTGCAGCTCTTGAAATGTTAATTAACGGCGCAAATAACGGAGAGGCGTTTTGACTAATGTAAAAATGAAGTTAACAGTTTTTCTACACAGAAATAGTCTCTACGGGCAAAAATACATTATCTTTCACACTGCTTTTTAAACCTATCTCAGCCTTTTCTCGTATTTATGAGAATTTTTGGTGGTAAAATATGATGACCTTTCGTGGTTATTGAGATGTTTCTTAGTGTAGAGTTATTGAGATGTCTCTTAGTGTAGAGTTATTGAGATGTCTCTTAGTGTAGAGTTATTGAGATATCTCTTAGTGTAGAGTTATTGAGATATCTCTTAGTGTAGAGTTATTGAGATATCTCTTAGTGTAGAGTTATTGAGATATCTCTTAGTGTAGAGTTATTGAGATATCTCTTAGTGTAGAGTTATTGAGATATCTCTTAGTGTAGAGTTATTGATATATCTCTTAGTGTAGAGTTATTGAGATGTCTCTTAGTGTAGAGTTATTGAGATGTCTCTTAGTGTAGAGTTATTGAGATGTCTCTTAGTGTAGAGTTATTGAGATGTCTCTTAGTGTAGAGTTATTGATATATCTCTTAGTGTAGAGTTATTGAGATGTCTCTTAGTGTAGAGTTATTGATATATCTCTTAGTGTAGAGTTATTGATATATCTCTTAGTGTAGAGTTATTGATATATCTCTTAGTGTAGAGTTATTGAGATATCTCTTAGTGTAGAGTTATTGAGATGTCTCTTAGTGTAGAGTTATTGATATATCTCTTAGTGTAGAGTTATTGATATATCTCTTAGTGTAGAGTTATTGAGATTTCGAGATATCTCTTAGTGTATTTAATGCACCTCGGCTTCTCAGTGGAATATTTTCCACTAGTTATATTCCGCCCTGCGTCATTAATTGGTTCCAAAAGCCGTGACGTAACCCGTTTTTTATGTAAACCGGACAAAATATCTTAATGCCTTGAAATGACTGTAAAATTAGCATAAATAACTCGCTAAAGAATATAATTATTGCTAAACCTTAAAGAACACTAAAAACACATTTTAGTCGTATTTTTTTAAAGAATAATGAACACAGAAAAATTATAACGTAGGTGACGTTGGTGAATGACGTAAAGTCGGACGTAATGGTGTTCGCAGAACTGAACTTTACTCTAGAAAAGTGGCGTAAAGGCGAATTTGACGTAGGCCGAAATGACGTAAAGTGGGGTATGAGTGTGTATTTCTTTCAGTTCTTATAAGGGGTTATTTCAGTGTGCAGATTTGGAATCAGTCCCTCGAGTATTTTCCATGTGTTAATTATGATGCATCTTTCTGGTCTGCACTCTAAAAAGTCATGCTGGAGGAACTATATCTACTTACATAAATGTACTCACAGTTAAGAAACCTAACCTAACCACTACCTCCACCAAATGTCAGATCAAGCAGGTTGTAATGGCTATGGGGGCCAGCGGGACTCTAACAGCAACACTTTGGTTGAACAAAAAGAAGGAAGCTTGGCCGAAGGGTGGACTGGTTGATATAATCTCCCGCCAGCGGAAAATTCGTCTGTAAAAACTTAGATTTGTGGTCACAGTGGTGCCTATGCTAACCTTCCTATGGTATATAAATATACCTAGTTGGATGAATCTTATTGTAGCCAGCTGGCCTAGTGGCTAACGCATCGGTCTGGAGTTCTACGATTCTCTGCCGCGGGTTCAAGCCCCGCCCGTGGTATGGTTTTTTAGAATGGTGAGGTCGGTAAACGAAGAGGTGGTGGAGACAAATACTATACTCCAATTTCAAAAGTAGGGAGTAGGTATGATTGGGCTGTGGAGGCCAGGAACTAATATACATATCACAGCAGGATTCGAACCTGCGCACTCTGCATCAAAATACACAGTCCCCAAGATCCTTTTCCTTCAGTGAGGTTTGCAGTCTTTGGTCACCTAGCCTATTTATGTCTGCGGTCTTCTTTCCCCTTTTCCGATCCTCATTACTTTGCACTTGGCGGAGTTAAATTCAAGTAACCATTTGCTGAACCAGTCTTCCAGCCTCTCCAAACCTCTTTGTAGTTCTACCTGATCTTCGTCCGATTTAATTCTCCTCATTAACTTCACATCATCTGCAAACAGGGACACTACTGAGTCTACCCCTTCCGTCATTTCATTCACATATACCAAAATAGCACTGGTCCTACGACTGACCCCTGTGGAACCCCACTCGTCACAGGTACCCACTCTGACACCTCGTCCCTCAGCCTTCTCCAGGCTGAGGGACTGACCACCTCAAAACTACGTCTTCAAGGGTGATGGACTGATGGCATCGTCTTCACATTTCTTCTGCTTCTACCAGCTTTTCTGTACTCGACTGAAGAAGCCTACTCTAGGCGAAACGTTTCGAAATAGATACCTAACTGTTGCATATGTGTCTTACCTAACAACTAGGCTATGGTGGGCCAGTGGGCCGCCAACCTCAACAGCCTGGTTGACCAGGCAAGAATGGAAAAGCCTGTCCACAGGGCGGGCTGCCATGAAATTAATACTAAAACAGCTCACAGGTATATCATCAGAATATACTATATCCTCCCCTTGCCTCTGTCTCCTTTCCTCCCTCTTTTTACCTTCCTCCTCTTCCCTTCTTTTCTTTCTTCTCCTCTTCTCCCCTCTCACTTCTTCCTTCTCTCCCACAAGACAATATTACCTACAGTATTGTGTATCACCAGCTGACTCACTAATCCCAGGATGTACAATGCTTTATGTTAGGCTGTGTTCATTTTCAGTGTGGCGCTGCAGCCTCGTATTTCAGCTAAGCTGCCACCCTGTGTGAACCACCAAATTACCTCAGCTTTGTCTCCTTTTGCCTGCTAAAATGGTTCCTATTTTGTTAGTCTTGTTTAACACACACTTAGTACTTTATGTAAATATATACGTGTGTGTGTGTGTGTGTGTCTGTCTGTCTGTCTGTCTGTCTGTCTGTCTGTCTCGTGACCGATTCGTAAATCACTTAATATTTTCTATTTGTTTTACTTCTACTGAAACACTATAATATATTCCCTAGAACCTGGTATGAATAAATGTATTCTGTTTTTGATGTGGAAAAAAGAGTTAGCGTTTAACATTTATTTACTTTTATTGAATTATGAAATGGTTGGCAGTAACAGCCAGTGAAGTGAGGGAGGCAGTGTGAGAGAACGTCAGGGAGGCAGTATACCAGGAGGGTGTTCCGGGGGTCAACGCCCCCGCCGCCCGGTTCATGACCAGGCAGATCAGGGCCTGATCAACCTGGCTTTTACTGCCGGCCTCACGTAATCCAACATAAGACCCACAGCCCGGCTGGTCAGGTACTGACTTTACGTGTCTGTCCAGCGCCTTCTTAAAGACAACCAGGGGTTTGTTGGTAATCCCCCTTATGTATGTTGGGAGGCAGTTAGTCTTGGGCCCCTGACACTTACTGTGTTCTCTCTTAGTATACTCTTGGCACCCCTGCTTTTCATTGAGGGAAGAGGATGTTGCACCGCCTGCCGAGTCTTTTACTCTCGTAGGGAGTAATTTCCGTGTGCAGATTTGGGACTATCCCCTCTAGGATTTTCCGAGTGTATATTATGATGTATCTTCCTTGCCTGTGTTCCATGGAGTATAGGTCAAGGAACTTCAGCAGTTCACAGTAATTTAGGTGCTTTATTGTACTTATACATGCAGTGAAAGTTCTCTGTAAACGAGGTCCGACACAGAGAGACTGTGCCTGTAACTCCTTTTATATAACAAATTAAGAAAATCAGCTACGATCACCTTCAAAATAGTTCGCTTCTGAGTTGACACACAGCTGCATGCGATGCTGCCAACGTTCAGAGCAATTCCGCAGATAATTTTCTGAAAGGCTGTTGAAGACTCCATCGTATTTGCTTTCACATCATCTGCCGACAAGAAATGGATTCCTTTGAGCACCGACTTGATCTTTGGGAAGTGGTAGAAGTAGCAGTTTTTAGTTAATAATTACATCACTGTGCTCAAGCACAGTAATGTAATTATTAACTAAAAACTGCTTCATAGGCAAAGCATTGTAGGCTGGCACGTTGTCTTGGTACAAAATCCACCCTTTTTCCACAATGCTGGTCGTTTCCTTCTCACGCAATTTCATCAAGACCTCAGTGTAACGCTGGTGATTTACCGTCTGGCCGCTGGGAACCCACTCTGCCATCAAGATACCCTGGATATCGAAGAAAACAATCAACATGGCCTTGAACTTCGAGCGACTCCAGCGTGCTTTTTTTTTTTTTGGTCTTGGAGATGATGTTGACTTCCACTGAATTGATTATCGCTTGGTTTCCGGATCATACATAAATATCCTAGTTTCATCACAAGTAATTACCGAATTCAATAAATCTTGGTCATCCTCAGTGCATATGATCGGCTAAGTTCTTCATTATTTAGCTGATAAGTGCTAGGGGTTATGAACATTCCCAAGCTTCAGAACTGCATTTATCTACATTGAACTGCATCTGCCACTTTTCTGACCACGAATTGAGTTTGTCTAAATCCTCCTGAAGGTCCGTGACATATACGTCTGAATCGATTATCCTACTTTTCTACGTGTCATCAGCGAATTTGCTCATATCACTAGTAATTCCCTCGTCAAGGTCATTGATATATAAACAAGAATGGGCCTAAAACTGATCCCTGTGGAACGCCACTTGTTAGAGATCCCCACTCCGATTTTACCTCCATTTATGCACACACTGTTTCATGTTGTTGAGCCATTACTCGATCAATGACAGTACTTTTCCCCCAGTGCCATCGAGTTGCCACTCAAGTCTCTGGTGTGGTACTCTATCAAACGCCTTATTAAAATCCAAATAAACATTATCGAATTCTTTATCGTGATCAACAGCCTCAAAAGCTTTACCGAAGAAAATAAATTAGGCAGGAACGGCCCCTCGTGAATCCATGCTGAGTATCATTAATCAGATTGTTTATCAAGACGACTTCTTATAATATCAGCTATAATTGACTAGTAATTTGTCTTCAATTCAGGTCAGGCTTATTGGCCAGTAATTTGACGGTAACGACTTGTCCCTTGATTTAAAAATAGGAATTGCATTGGCCATCTTCCACATAACAGAAACTACACCTGTTTGAAGAGATAAATTGAAAATGTTAGTTAATGGTTCACATAGTTCCATTTTGCACTCCTGAGGAAAGCTTTTGAGGCATCAGGGCCCGGGGATTTATTTCCTTTTCATCGGTCTACTTGTTTGATAACCATATTGCTAATAACTGTGATATTACATAATTTATCTTCTTCAGGCCCACTATAAAAGTTATTGGGATATTGTTAGTGTCTTCCTGTGTGACAACCGAGAGAAAATTATTAAAAATCGAGCACATTTCATTCTCCTTGTCAGTAGGATGCCCAGAGTTATTTTTAAGGGGACTTTTCTTTAACTCATGTTCTATAAACCTGGAAAAAACTTTTGGGTTAGTTTTCAAATCCCTAGCAACTTTAATTTCATAGTCCTGTTTAGCTTTTCTTATCCCCTTTTAAACCTCCGTCTTAATATGAATACATTGATTCAAAAGATGACCCTCACCTCTTTTGATGTGCCTATAAATTACTTTCTTCTGCCCTAAAAGATGTTTGAGCCTATTATTTATCTAATTATCTATTAGAACTAATTTCTTTATTCAGAATAAATGTTCTTTGGGCAGCATGTATAGTGTTTAGAAAACTGTCATCTGATAGCTCTCTTTGTTACCCCAGTCCACAGATGATAGGTGTTCTCTATGCCCATTGTAATCTGCTAAGCGAAAACCTGGGACCGTTACTGAGTTATCCCTACTATCATACTTCCATTCAGTGCTGAAGGTAATTGATTTGTGGTTGCTTGCGGCAAGTTCCTCTGTAATTTCTTAATTATTAACAAGAGTTTCCTTGTTTGCCAAAACCAAGTCAAGCAGGTTATTTCCCCTTTTAGTTTTTGTAGCAAACTACTATAAAAAACAATCCTGAACTATCTCTAATAAGTCGTTACTCTAAATTCCCAGTCAAGGAATTCCAATCAATATTACTAAAGTTAGTCCCCTATAATTACTACGTTATCGTGCCTTGTGGCCCTAACAATGTCCTCCCACAGTAGTCTTCCTTTCTCCCTATCCATATTTGGGAGACGGTAAATCACGCATAAAATCAATTTTTTCGTGCCCCTCTGAAAATTCTACCCAGACACTCAGTATGTGTTATTTCAGAATCTCTACCCATTTTTATGCAGTTCAAGCGATCTCGGACATACAGTGACACCCTTTCCCCATTTCCGATGTTTCTATCTACGTGGAACAATTTAAAACCCTGAATGTGACACTGAGCAGGCATGTCCCTATTTTTCATATTAAACCACTTCTCAATTATTACAAATACGTCAGTGTTATCCACACTTGAAACTAATCTCAACTCATCCATCTTATTTCTAGCACTACCACTATTAATATAATATAAATTCAGAAACCCTTCCTTCTCTTTTTCCTTCATGCTCATTTCTGTTCTTCCACTATTCCTATTACTGTCCTTTTCATTTAGTGTCACTGGCCCTTTAATATTCACCAATAACTCTACCTCATTCTACCTATAACTGGTTTCCTTAAAACTCTCACAATCGCTACACTGAGAATTTATTGCTTTTCCACAAAAACCCATACCACTAACAGTACCTAGTTTAAAGACCTAGCAGTTCCCTCCACTGCATTGGCTAGTGCCCCCACCCTGGACCTAGATAAGTGAACCCCATCCCTGCTATACATGTCATTGCTGCCATAGAAGAGGTCCCAATTGTCTATGAATGTCACTGCATTTTTCTTAGTGTTTATCCAGCCAGCAATTGACACCAGTTGCCCTGGACAACCATTCATTTCCAACTCCTCTCCTCGGCAAAATGCCACATATCACAGGTGTCCCACTCTTCATCCTAATTATCTCTATTCCTTTCGTATACCTGCTAATCAGGTTATCACTTCTAGGTCTGTCAACATCGTTCCCTCCAGCAGTGAGACAATAGGATTGCTCCTATTACCTCTCATGATGTAGTCCAGATGGCTAATATCCTCCATCCCAGCCCCTGGAAAACACACCCGCTACCTCCGCTTATCTCTAAGACAAAAGGTCCTATCTATATACTTGACCTGACTGTCCCCAACTAAAACCATGTTCTTACTTTGACTGGTGGTGTGCATGGCGTTCTCGACGGGCTTTGTAGAGTTGGCTTTTGCTGGGATGTCCTCATTGGCATATTTTGCTGGATCGTTAACAGTGTTCCTTGTTGGAACTGTCTTCATTGGAAGGTTTTGGATGGTTGATTCACATTCGTCTGCTAACAAGGAAAAGAAGTTACTGGTTTTTCACAGCAGTCTCCTGGACCTTCTTCAGCTTCAGCTTCGTCCCTTCAGTTCCAACTAGCATCCATTCGTTGGTCCGGTCACCGATGATGTTCCAGGGATAATCCTTGCACATCCCTTTAGTCGTTGGATTTCTCTCCTTGCTTCTTTTAACTCTGCCTTAAGCTGGAGATATAGCTGCTCATAGTCGAGGGAAGCCATCATCACAATCTCAGGTAGCCAAGTTTCCGTCGCAGATTTCTTAAGTTTCACTCGCTGTTCACCTTTGCACTCCAACATGACCGAGGGACAAGAAAACGTCAATATTTGAACACGCGTCCACTCGTGCTGAGTGAAGCGACCGAGTGCAGCCTTGTCTCACTCTGACAGATTAGAACATGTTCTATAATCATCTCTTTGTCTCTCCCCTCCCACTCTTGGTTCCCCAACTAGGGTTAGTCTCGTTCTGCAGTTTTGCCAGCCTTGAAAGTGAGATCCTCTGACATCACTCCCAGTCAGGCTGGCAGTGTGAGGGACTGTCAGGCTGGCAGTGTGAGGGACTGTCAGGCTGGCAGTGTGAGGGATTGTCAGGGTGGCAGTGTGAGGGACTGTCAGGGTGGCAGTGTGAGGGACTGTCAGGGTGGCAGTGTGAGGGACCGTCAGGGTGGCAGTGTGAGGGACTGTCAGGGTGGCAGTATAAGGGACCGTCAGGGTGGCAGTGTGAGGGACTGTCAGGGTGGCAGTGTGAGGGACTGTCAGGGTGGCAGTATAAGGGACCGTCAGGGTGGCAGTATAAGGGACCGTCAGGGTGGCAGTATGAGGGACCGTCAGGGTGGCAGTATGAGGGGCCGTCAGGGTGGCAGTATAAGGGACCGTCAGGGTGGCAGTGTGAGGGACCGTCAGGGTGGCAGTATAAGGGACCGTCAGGGTGGCAGTATAAGGGACCGTCAGGGTGGCAGTATAAGGGACCGTCAGGGTGGCAGTATAAGGGACCGTCAGGGTGGCAGTATAAGGGACCGTCAGGGTGGCAGTGTGAGGGACCGTCAGGGTGGCAGTATAAGGGACCGTCAGGGAGAGAGATAGGCAACTGTTTCAACAGCGGCCATGATGAATGACACTGCTGGAATATGACCATTAACGTGGCTGTGCTTGCAGTGAGGGCCTCTGGTAGGCGGAGTCACAAGGCTCATAATCCTCACCCTCAACACGTGCCTCACCACCTAACCGCCGCCACGTGGAATGACTACATTATGCCCCAAACTGTTTCATACACCGCCTCCGGGGGCAATCTATCACACACTAGACATTCCATAATTGAAATCAAACAGTTTTGATAATTTTTTTACAGCAATCATCATTTTGGGAAATTAGAAGAGGTACAGACCGTGACTTGGTGCCCCTCCGGGTGGCAGGAACGTAAGAGCATAGGACACATGTGCAACACTTGGGTGTCTTTATTCAGGGAACATTTCTCCACTCTGTGGCTCCGTCAGTCCAGTACAGAGAAGAATGATGACGATCAGGAGTTTGAGGTAATCAGTCCCTCAAACTCCCTCCGAGCTTCATCATTCTTATTTGTATTGGACTGATGAAGCCACACTGTGGCGTAACGTTTCCTCGGTAAAGATACCCAAGAATTAAACATGTCTAATTTATCAACTTGTCGGGTCTCTGAACCATTTATAGACATAAGATAAGAATGGAGGAGCACTGAAGCAGGCCTACTGGCACATACAAGGCAAGTTGTTCTCAACTCCAACCATTCCTACCCAAGTATTTGTACACTCTTTTGTTAGGTAAAAGGACACATGTGCAACTAATGTGACATTTTATTGTGGCAACGTTTCGCTCTCCAGGAGCTTTATCACGCCGTTGTACAACCTGTTCGTAAAGTTACCCAGGAATTTGCTTCAGTACCTCAGGTACTAATCAGACCCAGCCCTTTTCACTCGTATATTTGTCCAGTCTCTTTTGAAAGCTAACCGAGGTCTTAGCCTCTGTTACCCTCCTCGGCAGATTGTTCCGCGCATCAACTCTTGTTTGAAAACTAGTGCTTATCTACCTCCTTTGTAAATCTAATTTTCTTTTACAGCAGTCATCACGTTGGGAAATTAGAAGTGATACAGATGTGTGCCCTTCCGGGTTGGGAGGAATCGGTAGAAGCGACCAAATATTTCATTAGAGATATTCAAGCGACATTGCATCAGTCAGCTTCAGGCGGGGTGGAGACTCTCCCACTGGCTAGCCTCTCGTACACATCCCACGATACAATTTAATATTAATCTGCCAATAATTTACACTTGACAGATCCGGCATCAATTAGCTCTTTTGCCGACGTGAAAATTATTGCTGCGTGAGATCAGAGGCGAGAGATGTATGTCAACATGTTAGTGTGTACTGAGGTCGCCAGGAACTAGTTGCGTCTAGCGTACACTCAAACTCACCTGCTGATACTCGCCGTATATGTTATGTAATATTACTAGCAGAGGTCACATGTAATACTACCAGCAGAGGTCACACGTAATATTACCAGCAGAGGTCACGTAATACTACCAACAGAGGTCACATGTCATACTATCAGCGCAGGTCACTTGTAATACTAGCAGAGGTCACGTGTAATATTGCCAGCAGAGGTCACATGTAATACTTGAGTCAGAGATACAGAGGACATCCTCAACTTCGTTGCTGCACTACAAGTTATGAGTGAGAGTTAGTTTCGAGGACCTGACTAGCATGGACAATAATAGGTTTGCTGTGTTGCTGCTTAATTCATGTATCCTTACTAACACTAGTGGCCCCCACCTCTTGTGACGTCGTCCCTACTACCACATATAGCAGTATATAGAGGGCATCTTTCTCATGTTTCAGCTTCGCCTTCTGTTTCCTGACGAATCTTGGCTAACCAAGCTTAAGCTTCACATTCATCTAAGCTATGGAGCCGAATACACAGAAGGCTGAGGAAGTGATAGCTTCAGACACACTTCTCCAGCCTGAAGGAATAAACACCTTATACCTACAGCTATGTTAATTTTATCTCAGTATTAGGATTAAAAAAGTCTGTCAAGCAGGCGAAACGTTTCACCTTTACATATACGATACTATTGCATATGTTTCTATATATATATATATATATATATATATATATATATATATATATATATATATATATATATATATATATATATATATATATAGTATCAATAATCTTGTAAAAGGACTCTGCGGTTCCCATATAAAAGAAAAGGACTGACAAGGGCTAAATTACATGTATATTTACATGTATATTATCGAAAATTTTGGAAGTCTCTTATTTTTTGCTCTAAAAAAGTACTGGAGCAAATGGAGGAGAGAAACTTTGTGAAAGAAAACCATCATTGTTTTAGGGATGGTAAATCCTGTCCTGCAAACTTGCTGGAGTTTTACGACATAGAGATAAAGCAATGACAGGGGTGGGTGTATCGAACTTCGCTGGACTGTAAGAAAGCATTTAACACAGTACCACACCAGAATCTTGAGCCGAAAATTAGATGATGCATGAATTAAAAGCAGAATGCTCAGCTGGACCAGGGAACACGTGGGACGCCAAAGACGGTAAGGGATGAGACAGTATGGGGGGAAGTAATGAAGGGAGGGGTCCAAGATGTATCAGTACTGGGACAGCCAGTGTTATTAATATAGGCGACATGCTAGAAAGGATTTCCTCTCACAGTCTGTGTGTGTGTGTGTGTGTGTGTGTGTGCGCGCGCGCGTGTGTGTGTTCGTGCGTGTGTGTTCGTGCGTGTGTGTTCGTGCGTGTGTGTTCGTGCGTACGTGCGTGTTCTGACGATAAAGAAACGATGAAAAGGATGAGAACAGAAGACCAAATATAAGATCCAGAAAGATTTATGCAGACAAAGTATGGTCCAACACGTTTCTTTTGGAGTTCAGTTCAATCACATGCAAATTCATGACGACTGGAGGGTGTGGGAACACCGGTTACAGAGTACAACCTAACACACTCTCTCTCTCTCTCTCTCTCTCTCTCTCTCTCTCTTTCTCCACATCACCCTGAATAAGTCAGAATGGTAAGGAAATTAGACTGAATTAAACTTTCTGACAGTTTTGGGCTCTGGCTCCAGACAAGTTGGCCCAACTTTCTCTCTTAGTTGTCTATGAGTTTTGCTTTTTATCCTAAGTATTCCTTTTGTCTCGGTAAAATTCCTCTTTTTATGGGATTCAGCCAAACATTTCGTACCCTGAATTAATCCATTTATTTTCAGGTATATTTCAATCTCTTGAATTTTTCCCTCACTCTACGCCTGTCTTTGGCAGTATAGGTTTTTCTTTGTATTTGTATCTGTGTACGCTTTTGCATTTGCTTCTGAATGTCTATATTTTTTTTCTGTATTTCAATGTCTGTATATGACTATCTTAATTTCTGTCTGTATATGTCAATCTGTATGTTTTCATTTCTTTGTCACTGTCAGCATGTGTGTGTGTGTGTGTGTGTGTGTGTGTGTGTGTGTGTGTGTGTGTGTGTGTGTGTGCGTTTCTCTTTCCTCTCGTGTATCTTCTGTATCTATTGCATAATACTGACGACTTACCTTGCATGACAACATAACGGAGGACATGCTAAAATAATTTCGTATATTACCTAAGCACCTGTTACTCATAACTGCGATTTTAGGGCAAGCGAAAATTTGTGTGTGCAATAATTTCGCAAAAATCATTCTGAATCTAACGAAAAAAATATATTTCATTGTGTTTGTTTATTATTAAATTATTATAAACCTATATAAAATATATTTTGTTGGATTAGGCTAAATTAAATTGCGCTTGTTATAAGGTTAGGTAAGTTTCTTAAGGTTCTTTTGGTACAAAGTCATTAATTTTTATATTAACATAAATGAAAAAAATATATCTTTAAATGCATAAGAGAAA
This sequence comes from Cherax quadricarinatus, assembly GCF_038502225.1. NCBI lineage: Eukaryota > Metazoa > Arthropoda > Malacostraca > Decapoda > Parastacidae > Cherax > Cherax quadricarinatus. Next base: position 5,344,224 of record NC_091357.1, read on the forward strand.
ATTTTAGAAAGAACTTAATTTTAAATGACTTCTTGCTAATTGACCACTTTTACTTATTCGTCACGATGGTGGATGAGTTTGGTTGGGTATGTAAAAGAAAATTGAAAGTGAATATAGGAAAGAATAAGGTGATGCGGATAACAAAAATTAGGTTACGAAAGATTGGATATCAGGTTGGAGGGAGAGAGTATGGAGGAAGTGAATGTATTCAGATATTTAGGAGTGGACGTGTCAGCAGATGGGTCTATGAAAGATGAGGTGAATCATAGAATTGATGAGGGGAAAAAGGTGAGTGGTGCACTGAGGAGTCTGTGGAGACAAAGAACTTTGTCCATGGAAGCGAAGAGGGGAATGTATGAGAGTATAGTTATACCAACGCTCTTATATGGGTGTGAAGCATGGGTGATGAATGTTGCAAGAAGGCTGGAGGCAGTGGAGATGTCATGTCTGAGGGCAATATGTGGTGTGAATATAATGCAGAAAATTCGTAGTTTGGAAATTAGGAGGTGTGGGATTACCAAAACTATTATCTAGAGGGCTGAGGAGGGGTTGAGGTGGTTCGGAAATGTAGACAGGATGGAATAAAATAGAATGACTTCGAGAGTGTAAAAAATTCTAGTGAAGGGAAGGCGGGGTAGAGGTCGGCCTAGGCAAGGTTGGAGGGAGGGGTAAAGAAGGTTTTGTGTTTGAGGGGCTTGGACTTCCAGCAAGTATGTGTGAGCGTGTTAGGAGCGAATGGAGACAAATGGTTTTTAGGACTTGATGTGCTGTTGGAGTGTGAGCAGGGCAATGTTTATATGTTTATGAAGGGATTCAGGGAAACCGGCAGGCCGGACTTGAGTCCTGGAGATGGGAAGTACAGTGCCTGCACTCTTAAGGAGGGGTGTTAATGTTGCAGCTTTATAACTGTAGTGTAAGTGCGCCTCTGGCAAGACAGTGATGAAGTGAATGAAGGTGAAAAATTTTCTTTTTCGGGCCACCCTGCCTTGGTGGGAAACGGGGTGCGTTGACCCCTGAAACCCTCTCCAGGTATATTATAAAGTGGCGATAGACTTATTGCATGGAATTTGCAAATGTTGAAGTAAGATGAGCATCAGTGTAAGACAATCTCTGTTATGACTGAAGATTGGCAATAACTTATTACATCCTGAGTCTCACTAATAAAGAAGAGAATATTCATAATATCCTTAATAAAATACAATGGTGTAGTTCACTTATAGACAAATGTTTAACAACATTCACTGGCAGAGGTGTGAACCACGTGAATCAGTAAGAGCAAAGTCAAGACGAAAGTTTCGTTTAAGATTAAACGATAAAATAAGAGCATCAAGGATAACAAAGTCTTGAGAGTTCATAAGAGAGCAATAAATAACTTCAAAGATTGCCTCAAATAGAGAGACTTAACAAGAGTCTGGTAACAAAGGCACCGTTGTAATGATGTTTTATTCTGACAGGTAAAAGAAAGACACACTTTTGCAACAGTTTGGTAACTTTATTTTCAACTCCAGATTCACCTCTGTATTCGAATGAAGAAGCCTACTGTGGTGGCCAAAAGTTTCGGCAATAGATAACTGTTTCATATGTCTTACAAGTATTCAATATCAAGTCAAACATTACACAAATAACCCGCACATAAAAGACAGAAGCTTACGACGACGTTTCGGTCCGACTTGGACCATTGACAAAGTCACACTGTGTGTGTGACTTTGTCAATGGTCCAAGTCGGACCGAAACGTCGTCGTAAGCTTCTGTCTTTTATGTGCGGGTTATTTGTGTATCGTTCCAGTCACGGTATTGTGCCTTTTTGTTATTTAAGTCAAACATTGGTTTATTTCTATCAGAAGAGACATTCTTAAGTTGTAATAAAGTTGGTAGAATTACCGACAGTATGTTAAGTAGAAGGACACAAGTGCAACTAATGTGACATTTTATTGTGTCTTTTTACTTTACATTCTTAAGTTATTTCACGGAAACTAATAAAATTGGTACATTGCAACTAACTTTCTCTGCGGAAAACACATCATCATTGAAAGTTTAAAGCCAACCAGAAGAGGCATTCTTTAGTTATTATACAAAATCCAACAGTGTGCACCTACACAGCATAACCCCCCCCCCTAGGAAAACGCTAGCCATTCAGATTCGATCCAGAGAAGGAGAAGATAAGTCCAGTTCCTTGAATCAAGAGCCCCCCTCATCAGCATCGAGGCAAAATATTGCATAAATTTAAAGTAAAACTACGTAGGTGTACAAGTACTGCTTTTCCGAGTTGTCGATGCGTGGAACAACCTGCCGAGTACGGTAATAGAGGCTAAAATCTTGGGTAGCTTTAAAAAGAGATTGGGACAGTTTTTTTTTTGAAGATTGAGACACTTATGCAACATATAGAAATCTTTATTAAGGAAACTTTTCGCCACACAGTGGCTTCATCAGTCCAGTAGAAAGCAGAGAGGGGGTAAGGAGAGAGAGTTTGAGGTAATCAGTCCCTCAGCCTGGAGGGGCTGGGGCTTAAGCCCCATCCTCGCGAATATGCTGTACTTTTGTCAAGACTGATCACGTCGACTCCAGGCTGAGGAACTGATTACCTCAAACTCCTCCTAATTTTCTAACTTTCTCTGCATTGGACTGAAGAAACCACTGCGTAGCGAAACGTTTCCAAAATAAAGGTTCCTAAATGTTGCACAAGTGTCTCATTTATCAACTTGTCGGTTTTCTGGACCATTTATACACAGGGAATAAAGTGGTCCACGTGTGATCGAGAGTTGAAAATGTAATCCCAATGTGTTATTAACCTTGGTAACAGATACCGGCAAATTGGTTTAGAAAGACATATAAGCAAACACTAGGACATCCTAGAAAACGTTTCGGTCTTGGGAGCTTGAAATGATCAGGTCCCAGGACCGAAACGTTTTTTAATAAATATGTCCTGGTGTTTGTTCACGTGTGTTTCTAAACCAAAGCCAACGTCAACAATGTGATCAAATAAAGGCGTATCAAGCCGAATGAAACATCCAATTACGAATCCATCATTTAGTATCATTAAGGAACACTCGCACACCTTTGATCACCACATTGTTGACGATAGATGTGACATTCTCCAGTAATTGTTATGAATCTAACGATTTCAACTTTTTTTTTTAAACAATGTCCATAAAATTTTAAATTTGCACCTACACAGTCTAAACTTGCAGGTTATTCTTTTGAGATGCTTTATCGTTCAATATTTTGAATCCAATCAGAAGAAAGGTTCTTTCGTTATTGACTGGAAGTCAACATAACTTTTCATTTACACCAGGGGTCCCCAAACTCTTCACTTCATCGACCCCTTCACGAAGTTTCAGGTTGGTAGGTAAGTCACAGAGGCAACAGTTAGGCAACTTTATTCCGAAACGTTTCGCCTACACAGGAGGTTTCTTCAGTCGGGTACAGAAAGTAGGCAGGAGCAGTAGAGATGTGAAGACGATGTAATCAGTCCATCACCCTTGATTTGAGGTTGTCACTCCCTCAGCCTGGAGAAGAATTCTGTTCCATAGTCTGAAACAGATTGTTTCAGACTATGGAACAGAACTCTTCTCCAGTCTGAAACAACAGAACTCTTCTCCAGGCTGAAGGACTGACAACCTCAAATCAAGGGTGATGGACTGATTACATCGTCTTCACATCTCTACTGCGCCTGCCTACTTTCTGTACTCGACTGAAGAAGCCTACTGTGTAGGCGAAACGTTTCAGAATAAAGTTGCCTAACTGTTGCCTCTGTGTCTTACCTACCAACCTGTCGGTATTGTATGCCATTTTAATATTCAAGTTTCAGATTGTTCATCGACCCTTGAACACCAGCCTCCTTCATGTTAAGTCTGTTCCTCTGCTTACGACAACGTTTCGGTAGAAAGCTCCTCTCTTCTGTGTGCGGGTTGTTTCTCTGCTTAATTAGAATTACATCTGAATGGCTAAAACCAACTTCAACCATGTACTGACCCCATTTTGACCACCCAGCCATTTATCGACCCCTTCGTTAGTATCATCGACCCTGATATTGACCACTTTGGGGAACCTTGTTTTACAGTGTAAATTCCGTGTCTCATCCTTATCATAGAATGCTTTATCGTTCAATATTTTGAAACCGATCTGAAAAATAATTCTTTAGTTATTGATTGGAAATTAAAGTAACGGTTTATTTAATAAAACTGGCAGATTGGGACTCGTACAATCAACAACGCAGACCCAAAAGTCCTGGAAAACACACCAAGGCTGAGAAATCTCGTTGAGGAATAAAGGCCAACTTTTAGACCTTTGAGTGTGTGGAAGTGAGCGCAAAATATGAGCAGACAGCAGCATGGGCAGCGGAAATTGACGTGGAAGGTCGCGCTGTGCAGAAAGGAACAGAAATATTTCGAGAGCAAAAGAGAGAGTACAACTTTTGCTTCGGTTTTGATTTCATGGACTTGCATGTGCCATGCGAAGCATGACACAAATTGGAGAGGCGAAGCAGCACTGTCTGTAGTTAGTGATAGTTACCATTTGCCAAAGGTTCTTGTCAGTTAGACACTTGGTCTGTTTAATGTGAGTGTGTGTGTATTTGTATTCACCTAATTGTTGCAGTGGTCGAGTCATAGCGCATGGCCCCGCCTCTTCACTGATTGTTACTGGGTCCTCTCTATCCCTGCTCCATGAGCTTTATCAAACCTCGTCTTAAAACAATGTATGGTTCCCGTCTTTACTAAGTCACTCTCTAGGCTATTCCACTACCTGTTAACTCTGTGACAGAAATACTTCCTAACATCCCTTTGACTCATCTGAGTCTTCAACTTCCAATCGTGACGTCTTATTTCTGTGTCCCATCTCTGGAACATCCTGTCTTTGTCCACCTTGTTTATTCCGCGCAGTTATCATGTCTACCCTGACCCTCCTGTTCTCCAGTGTCGTCATGCCAATTTCTCTTAACCTTTCTTCGTAGGACAGTTTCCTTAGCTCTGGGACTAGTCTTGTTGCAAACCTTTGCATTTTCTCTAATTTCTTGACGTGCTTGACCTGGTGTGGATTTCAAATTGGTGCTGCATACTCCAGTATGGGCCTGACGTATATGGTGTACAGTGTTGAACGATTCCTTACTGAGGTATCGGAACGCTATCCTTAAGTTTGCCAGATGCCCGTACACTACAGTAGTTATCTGATTGATGTGCGCCTCAGATGTGCTCAGTATTATACTCACCCCAAGATTTTTTTCCTTGAATAAGGTTTGAAGACTTTGACCACCTAGCCTATACTCTGCGGTCTTCTTTGCCCTTCCCCGATCTTCATGACTTTGCATTTGGCAGGGTTAAATTCAAGGAGCCAGTTGCTGGACTAGGCTTGTAGCCTGTCCAGGTCTCTTTGTAGTCCTGCTTGATCATCGACCGATTTGATTCTCCTCATTAACTTCACATCATCTGCAAACAAGGACACTTCTGAGTTTATCCCTTCCGTTATGTCATTCACTTATACCAAAAACAGCACAGGTCCTAGGACTGACCCCTGTGGAACCCCGCTTGTCACAGGCGCCCACTGTATGTGTGTGTGTGTGTGTACTCACCTAGTTGTACTCGCCTAGTTGTACTCACCTAGTTGAGGTTGCAGGGGTCGAGTCCAAGCTCCTGGCCCCGCCTCTTCACTGGTCGCTACTAGGTCACTCTCCCTGAACCATGATCTTTATCGTACCTCTGCTTAAAGCTATGTATGGATCCTGCCTCCACTACATCGCTTCCCAAACTATTCCACTTCCTGACTACTCTGTGGCTGAAGAAATACTTCCTAACATCCCTGTGATTCATCTGTGTCTTCAGCTTCCAACTGTGTCCCCGTGTTGTTGTGTCCAGTCTCTGGAACATCCTGTCTTTGTCCACCTTGTCAATTCCTCTCAGTATTTTGTAAGTCGTTATCATGTCCCCCCTATCTCTCCTGTCCTCCAGGGTCGTCAGGTTGATTTCCCTTAACCTCTCCTCGTAGGACATACCTCTTAGCTCTGGGACTAGTCTTGTTGTAAACCTTTGCACTTTCTCTAGTTTCTTTACATGCTTGGCTAGGTGTGGGTTCCAAACTGGTGCCGCATACTCCAATATGGGCCTAACGTACACGGTGTACAGGGTCGTGAACGATTCCTTATTAAGATGTGTGTGTGTGTGTGTGTGTGTGTGTCTGTCTGTCTCTGTCTGTCTGTGTCTGTCTAGCGGACTGACTGACTTTTTTCTGGCTTCGGAAATTGAGCTACATTTGATTTCTCCTCCCCACCACCACCTCGAGGTTTCCCTTGGTATACAATATTCTAAATGATTTTGTTCTGGATGCGGCTCCAAGGTACCAGAGGAGCTCCATGGATCCTCAGTGTTGGAAAGTAGCTCCAGGATTTCCAAGGGAGAGCTCCAAGGAAGCGGTGAAGAGCTTCAACTCTTCGTTGTAACATTCAGTTACCTTACTTTCACCCAGACATCCTTGAGTTTACCGGCGAATACCTGTCTCTGTATTACTCGCACCAGTCACCATTGAGATGACACCCACTTGTCGGATCGTTTTTATTGTCTGCGCATTTTTTCTTCCTTTCATGTCATCCTTCATGTTTGTGTCCTCATAACTCGGTCATCGGTGGTGGTGAAGGCATCGATCCTCCTGTCAGCTTAACCATAGTAGGAAGTGACTGACTCGTGAACTCCACGCATCTTTCTCTGATGTTTTCGTAAGCCGCCGCCTCTTTTTTTTTTTTTTTTTTCTAGTGCAGTACTCATCCATTAAAACAACCCCTGTCGCCTTCATCCTGTGTCCAGTTCATAAATTAATTTCGTGCAGCAGATAACTTCAAAAGTCTTTGGAAAGTCTAGGAATATGCATCATGTTTAATTGTCCATCTTTCCTTGTGCTGCAAGATTTCAGTAGTTCTATCGTGTAGCATAATTGGATTTGTAAGGTAAGATTGTCAGTCTGTTAAAAAAGGATCGAGAGATGTAAAGGTAATGTCTATTTCTCAACTAGAAATGTTCTGGAAGTTGTCCCTTTTCTTTCGTGAAAAATATGTTCAATCAATACAAAAAATAATAAAGAAGGCATGTTGATAATGATAAAAATCTAAATCATTATTTTTATATAAAAATTAAATAGCTAAAATAATATTTGACCTGTATTAAGAAAAATGACAAAACATGTAAAGCCCCAGAAAATAACTGATATTTCTTTATTTCAAATATTTTCATCCAGCGTCTTATAATGTTTCAGCAGTAATCGCACATGCCCCGGCAAACTAAATTTGGGGGCTGGAATGTGCTACGCAAGCCTGATATAATGCTAGGTGCAGGATAGGTCTGAAGGCCCGTTGACGGCTGGGCTCCCGTAGACTTTGGTGGTGCATATGTCAGATTACGTCAGTTAAGTAATTAAATGTGGCCAGAACAATTATTGAACCTCAGAGGGAAAAACAAGTGTCAGAATAGACCAAGGGACATGAGGTACCCCGGTAATCACACAGATGACACATTCAGTGGAACACGGATGGTAAAAATGTTCGCTTGGTGCATTTGACAACGTGACTTGGCATATGTATGTATTTGTATACTGTGTGTGTGTGTGTGTACTCACCTAGTTGTACTCACCTAGTTGAGGTTGCGGGGGTCGAGTCCGAGCTCCTGGCCCCGCCTCTTCACTGATCGCTACTAGGTCACTCTCCCTGAGCCGTGAGCTTTATCATACCTCTTCTTAAAGCTATGTATGGATCCTGCCTCCACTACATCGCTTCTCAAACTATTCCACTTACTGACTACTCTGTGGCTGAAGAAATACTTCCTAACATCCCTGTGATTCATCTGTGTCTTCAGCTTCCAACTGTGTCCCCTTGTTACTGTGTCCAATCTCTGGAACATCCTGTCTTTGTCCACCTTGTCAATTCCTCTCAGTATTTTGTATGTCGTTATCATGTCCCCCCTATCTCTCCTGTCCTCCAGTGTCGTCAGGTTGATTTCCCTTAACCTCTCCTCGTAGGACATACCTCTTAGCTCTGGGACTAGTCTTGTTGCAAACCTTTGCACTTTCTCTAGTTTCTTCACGTGCTTGGCTAGGTGTGGGTTCCAAACTGGTGCCGCATACTCCAATATGGGCCTAACGTACACGGTGTACAGGGTCCTGAATGATTCCTTATTAAGATGTCGGAATGCTGTTCTGAGGTTTGCTAGGCGCCCATATGCTGCAGCAGTTATTTGGTTGATGTGCGCTTCAGATGTGCCTGGTGTTATACTCACCCCAAGATCTTTTTCCTTGAGTGAGGTTTGTAGTCTCTGACCCCCTAGAGTGTACTCCGTCTGCGGCCTTCTTTGCCCTTCCCCAATCTTCATGACTTTGCACTTGGTGGGATTGAACTCCAGGAGCCAATTGCTGGACCAGGTCTGCAGCCTGTGTGTGTGTGTGTGTGTGTGTGTGTGTGTGTGTGTGTGTGTGTGTGTGTGTGTGTGTGTGTGTGTGTGTGTGTGTGTACTCACCTATTTGTATTCACTTATTTGTGGTTGCAGGGATCGAGTCTTAGCTCCTGGCCCCGCCTCTTCACTGGTTGCTACTGGGTCCTCTCTCTCCGTGTGTGTGTGTGTGTGTGTGTGTGTGTACTCACCTAGTTGAGGTTGCAGGGGTCGAGTCCAAGCTCCTGGCCCTGCCTCTTCACTCGTCGCCACTAGGTCACTCTCCCTGAACCATGAGCTTTATCGTACCTCTGCTTAAAGCTATGTATGGATCCTGCCTCCACTACATCTCTTCCCAAACTATTCCACTTTTTGACTACTCTGTGGTTGAAGAAATACTTCCTAACATCCCTGTGATTCATCTGTGTCTTCAGCTTCCAACTGTGTCCCCTTGTTGCTGTGTCCAGTCTCTGGAACATCCTGTCTTTGTCCACCTTGTCAATTCCTCTCAGTATTTTGTAAGTCGTTATCATGTCCCCCCTATATCGTAGGGGTTCTTAAATGGAGATATCGAGGGTTGAAGGTAGACACACTTGTTGGATGGTAACATATATTGTCAGACTGTGATGATGAACGTGGAGCCCAGCCTCTGCCTGTCTTAGCCTGTCTAGGTCTACACGCCGTCTGAGCCCGGGGCAGAGGTACGAACGTGCACATGCGCATCCCGTGACGTCACACAACAGTCACAGGCCTAAAAGGGATCTCCTATCTAAAGCACATGGATGATACTATATGCTATGCTATATAACACAGGGATCAGCAACTATGCTGACAGCTCGGTCATGTTACGTATGTCGTCTCGACATACACTACTATCTATAGGCTGAACAGGCAGGTGGTTCTGGGCTGATTCTATACAATAACAAATTCATATATAACTTAGAACTAATGGATGGTATCATAATGGATGTTAACAAAATGAGTTTTACGTAATGGGTGTTAACATAATCACTTTTAACGTAATGAGTTTCAACGTAATGCATTACAAACTATAAGAACAAATCATTGTACAATATGGATGGAATTGATCGATCGATCTGTATTCATGCACTCTACGGATTCTGAGGAAGAATAAATATATACAAGGTGAAATTAACAGCAAAGGCATCTGGTGCACTCGGACTATTACTGTCAATTCTCAGAATACGGAGGGAACGTGAATACGAAAAAAAAAATTCTGAAAAAACTAATCAGTTAATAACAAACAGTTGACAATTTACTTCATCTCGGACATCTAGTTGTACAGACTATGTACATTTAAACCCAATTCTGCGAGGGTGAGGTTTACATATGCAGAATGGTTATCATCTCTGGGAGGATCAAATTCCTCTGCAATGGCTAACACATGCCTTGACTGAGGGAGATCTGAATGAGTATCTACAAAAGATACTTGTGGGTTTCTCATTACTTGTCGAGTACGCAAGGAGTAACGACATTCAGGTTGGTTATCTGACTGAGTACTTGAGGTAGAGGGTGCAGAGTCAATAGGACTTTCAGCATCTGTCACATTAGTCTGGGTAGCAATATCATCAACATCGCATACTAATTTCATATGATCTACATGCGATTCTTTGTACTTGCCAGTACTAATTTCTCTAACCTTATACTTATTACCAGAGATATGTTCTACAACTCGATAAGGTCCGACAAACTTTTGATCGAGCTTAGGCATTTCGGATGTTTTGTTGAAATTTGTCAGCATTACTCTTGAACCTACTTTGACTTTTGATGGCTTAGCACGGCTATTAGTTACTCTAGTAAATTCTGCTGTTGATTTGTGAAGTGTTTCACGGATTCTTCTAAAAACACTTTGAGCCATGCTGGTACGAGTTGCTACGAAATCATCAGGGTTATAATTAGGTTTCGGAGTGGAATATAACAACTCATAGGGTAAACGCTTGTCTACACCATACAATGCATAATGTGGAGTATCAGAATTTATGGCATAATTTATGGCAGAATTTATGGCACATTGAACATCTGGTATGACTTCATCCCAAGTTTCACTATTGGGGTTGATAGTGACTCTCAGGACATCAAGTACTTTCTTATTGGTTCTTTCGGCTAACCCATTGCTGGCAGGATGATGAGGAACAATGGTGGATTTAGAGATCTTGTACAAAGTACACAAATTTTCAAGAATCTCATTACAGAATTCACCTCCATTATCTGTTACTAAGGACTTAGGGGTGGTATGCCTGCAGATAATGCGTTCTTTAAACGCTTTAGCTACTGTCTCTGCAGTCTTATCTGCAATAGGAACTAACTCACAATATCTGGTGAAATGGTCTACCATAACACACAGATGTTTGTTGCCTTGAAGGGAACATTTAAAATTGGTTAACAAGTCAAGGGCAACTCTTTCCCACGGTTCGCTAGTGGTTGGGTATACTTGGATTGGATTAGGACCATTGACATTCCCTTTATGTTGCATACAGACACTACATTTCTTAACATACTCAGAAATGTCAGTTGCCATACGTGGCCAAAAGTATTTCATTCTGGCTTGTTTCACAGAACGATCCATACCAGGGTGTGCAACACCTGGTGCATCATGAACTAGCTGTAGAGCTACGTTCACTAGTGACTGTGGAATTACTAACTGGTAAACTCTTCTACTTGGAGTACCCAACTCGGCTGTTCGATACAGTAATTCTTGGCTCATTACAAAGTCACTAATGGGTGCTGGTGGCTTCACAGCAAGAATAAGATCTTCCTGGAGCAGGAATCGAATCACACCAGACCACAAGGGATCGGTTATTTCTTACTGGAGGAATGAACAAACTCGGTGGAGTGGATGACTCCCCCCGGTTGAAAAAAATAATGCTATAACACGCAATATGAGCAAAGGAGAACGAATCTAGTATCTCAAACTGCAAGCACAGGAGAAAATAAGTGAACACGGTCAACAATGCTGATATTCAATCTGAGTCGCACACAGTGACACGAGGTATCAACTATAAAGAAACTACACTTACAAACGTTAACATGTGAAAGTTACTCGAGAAATAACGTCTAACAATGCACTGATTACTGTCAACTAGGACGTTATCACCATCTGGAACATTAGGAACAACAACAGACACTCTAGTGAGAGCACTAGCTGTAACAGAGACGTCTTTCTGCAGACAGCATGTCACATCAACAAGAGATGGCATTACTAGTTTCAAGTAATCGTTTTCTGACAAGGCATCCCCTGTGGAGAAACTACTACTCGAACTAGCAGTCATTGCAGGGATAGGCTGTGCACTCAAGGCAGTCTGAGTGTCCCCGGACACTTGAGGCAACGGAACACTATCCTGCAAGTCTGAAGGTGTAGGTGGAACACAGATGGGAGTGACAGAGTTACTAGTGCCTGACCGCTCGGCTACGTTAATAAGTAATTCACGGATCTATAGGAACTTAATCTGAACTTCACATTTCGCAGCACTTTAACAAATCTCAGATACAAGCTGTGAGAACAAACACATTGCTCAAGGGCTAGGTATTGTCTTCCAGTCAGTAAGGAAATGTTGGTACTGTGGACTGATTCATATTGACTTTGACTGGCATGATACACTAAGTGAACATTCAAAAGTGACTGGGACATCTTCTCAGTGAACTTACTGAAGGGCATAAAGACAAGAAAAATGGAGAGAAAGACACAATAAGCTTAAACGGGAAGAAAATGCTTAACGATTCTGCATAAGTAATTAAAAATTGACAGATCACACAGTAAGCAAAGAACTCTCACAAGAAAAATACTCAACAAATAACACTTTGAAAATCAAGCGAACTTATACTTTACTCAAATCTGATTTGCTTAACTTTTACTTTAAATTGAATGAATGGCACAGTGAGTTGTCTTTACTTTCAATGCAACAGGGAAATACACAACAAAATGATAAAATGGACTCAATAAAGCTTGAATAAAATAAAATGGCACAGAAGAATAAAATATTATGCACAGAGCAGAGCATAAGAAACTGCACTGAAATAAACTGTAGCAATATTGCAAATAATTGCTAATCAAAAAAACTCTGCTTAGAATCTCTGCAAGAAAAACTTTAGTGGCAACACAATATTTGCACAAGAATTATTGCAAAATGAGTCAATGTGCAATAATAAAAAAAAATTATTACACACACAAGAAAGAAATATATCAAGGAATGAACACTTTAACTCTTAACTGCACTCAAGCAACACTTAACAAACAAAAGAACAATTTACTCTAAAAGAAGAACTTAAAAATTGCACTAAGAGTGAATTTGTTCAATGAAACATGAAAAGCAATAGGTGCTAAAACACAGAACAAAAAAGTTTGAACACTTACAGTGATGCAGAACACAACACATCAACATAAACACAATACTAGAATTTTCTTGCAATGAAACTTGATGTGTGAAAAATTGATGTGTGAAAAATTTTGTAAAAATTATTTCTTGCTTGCACAAAATAATGGCACTATTGTCTGTGGAAATAAGACAAATTAGACACTGGCTAAATGGAAGAATATGAACACAGGGAACAAAACAAAAATACACAAATGCTGGGAAGAAAAAAAATATAACAGACAACACTGAGTTGTGATGCAGAATACATATAACTGAGACAACACTGAGTTGTGATGCAGAATAAAGCTGATAAATTACTGAAATACTTCACTGGAATACTGAGAACACAAGGTGATTCTGAAGTATAAACACAAGTTCTATACTGCTCATATGTTGCACACACAACAAAGGAAAAACACTAAGGTACTTACTTCAAGTGTATAAAAAGACACACAACACAACAGACATAAGATAATGCACGAAAATTAACACTGAATTAAGGAAATAAAAAGATTATTGCAAACAAACACTGAGTCTGATCAAGAGTCACTGAATGTCACTAAGAGAAAAATCACTGGAAACACAAAAGAAATGTCTCAACACTCGCAAATGTCTCTATGAAAAAAAAAAAATTAATTATCGCTGTAACGACTTGGTGAAGAATGAGGTAGATGGTGGAAGGTTGGAGGATTGTTTATGTGGTCTTGCTACTGTCCTCTGCACACGTGATCGTAGAATTGCGCTTACATCGACAATGAACTCACACAGGAGGGTTTTAACAGTGGCGCCACTGTCGAAGACACACTCTAGCTCTTGACCCCCTATGTGGTCCTTAAAATATGGTACTATTACCCGTAATAAGAGTACAATAACACAGTGGTAGTGGTTTGGTGAGTGGGCTGAGCAGGGCTGAGGCCGGTGTCGAGTGAGTGGGCTGAAACAGGGCTAAGACCGGCAATGGTGAGACACACGTGGTCGTGGGTGGTTGGGTCTATGGGTTGAACGGCGTAAGCCCCACTGAGGACAGCCACACTGCCGCGAAGATAATTCTAAGCTGACTGGCTTAAAAACAACCCACAAAATACCACAACACCACAAGGATGAAAAAGAGCACTCAGAATTGCTTGGAGCTTGAATCACAAGCGAAGACTACTCATGTGGCTTGCTTGAATACTGGGGTAAGACACCTGGGTTAGTTGCTAGCTGGCTTATCTTAACCCTTCACACAGAATGGCTTGACAACCTCACACGATGAGCACATCAGAGGTGGAAGCTGGCTTGGCAGGCAAAAGAATTGGATGAAGTAGACTAGGCTCGACTGGGCTTCCTCACCACAGACTGGAAGCTGGCTTATTTTGCAAACTCGGGCCAACCCCTCGGGAGTGATGCAAATAAGCAGATAAACACTAATACAAAGAGACTGACCAGTGAATGGTGTAGAAGCTGGTAGGAGCTTGAGAGAGTAGCTGACTTGAGGTAGCAGGCTGGCTAGGTCGGCCTACTGGTGACGCGAAATGGCGTCTTGCTGGTCGAAAGAAATCGGCGTAATTATCAATTTTACGCCCACACCGCTGGCACCATTTATCGTAGGGGTTCTTAAATGGAGATATCGAGGGTTGAAGGTAGACACACTTGTTGGATGGTAACATATATTGTCAGACTGTGATGATGAGCATGGAGCCCAGCCTCTGCCTGTGTTAGCCTGTCTAGGTCTACACGCCGTCTGAGCCCGGGGCAGAGGTAAGAACGTGCACATGCGCATCCCGTGACGTCACACAACAGTCACAGGCCTAAAAGGGATCTCCTATCTAAAGCACATGGATGATACTATATGCTATGCTATATAACACAGGGATCAGCAACTATGCTGACACCTATCTCTCCAGTCCTCCAGTGTCGTCAGGTTGATTTCCCTTAACCTCTCCTCGTAGGACATACCTCTTAGCTCTGGGACTAGTCTTGTGGCAAACCTTTGCACTTTCTCTAGTTTCTTTACATGCTTGGCTAGGTGTGGGTTCCAAACTGGTGCCGCATACTCCAATATGGGCCTAACGTACATGGTGTACAGGGTCCTGAACGACTCCTTATTAAGATGTCGGAATGCTGTTCTGAGGTTTGCCAGGCGCCCATATGCTGCAGCAGTTATTTGGTTGATGTGCGCTTCAGGAGATGTGCCTGGTGTTATACTCACCCCAAGATCTTTTTCCTTGAGTGATGTTTGTAGTCTCTGGCCCCCCTAGACTGTACTCCGTCTGCGGTCTTCTTTGCCCTTCCCCAATCTTCATGACTTTGCACTTGGTGGGATTGAACTCCAGGAGCCAATTGCTGGACCAGGTCTGCAGCCTGTCCAGATCCCTTTGTAGTTCTGCCTGGTCTTCGATCGAATGAATTCTTCTCATCAACTTCACGTCATCTGCAAACAGTGACACCTCAGAGTTTATTCCTTCTGTCATGTCGTTCACAAATACCAGAAACAGCACTGGTCCTAGGATTGACCCCTGTGGGACCCCGCTGGTCACAGGTGCCCACTCTGACACCTTGCCATGTACCATTACTCGCTGCTGTCTTCCTGACAAATATTCCCTGATCCATTGTAGTGCCTTCCCTGTTATCCCTGCTTGGTCCTCCAGTTTTTGCACTAATCTCTTGTGTGGTACTGTGTCAAACGCCTTCTTGCAGTCCAAGGAAATGCAATCCACCCACCCCTCTCTCTTGTCTTACTGCTGTCACCTTTTCACAGAACTCCAGTAGGTTTGTGACACAGGATTTCCCATCCCTGAAACCATGTTGGGTGCTGTTGATGAGATCATTCCTTTCTAGGTGTTCCACCACTCTTCTCCTGACAATCTTCTCCATGACTCTGCATACTATACGTGTCAGTGACACTGGTCTGTAGTTTAGTGCTTCATGTCTGTCTCCTTTTTTAAAGATTGGGACTACATTTGCTGTCTTCCATGCCTCAGGCAATCTCCCTGTTTCGATAGATGTATTGAATATTGTTGTTAGGGGTACACATAGCACCTCTGCTCCCTCTCTCAGGACCCATGGAGAGATGTTATCTGGCCCCATTGCCTTTGAGGTATCTAGCTCACTCAGAAGCCTCTTCACTTCTTCCTCGGTTGTGTGTACCGTGTCCAGCACCTGGTGATGTGCCACACCTCTCCGTCCCTCTGGAGCCCCTTCTGTCTCCTCTGTGAACACTTCTTTGAATCTCTTGTTGAGTTCCTCGCATGCTTCACGGTCATTTCTTGTTGTCTCTCCTCCTTCCTTCCTTAGCCTGATTACCTGGTCCTTGACTGTTGCTTTCCTCCTGATGTGGCTGTATAACAGCTTCGGGTCAGATTTGGCTTTTGCTGCTATGTCGTTTGCATATTGTCGTTGGGCCTCCCTTCTTATCTGTGCATATTCGTTTCTGGCTCTACAACTGTTCTCCTTATTCTCCTGGGTCCTTTGCCTTCTATATTTCTTCCATTCCCTAGCACACTTGGTTTTTGCCTCCTTGCACCTTTGGGTGAACCATGGGCTCATCCTGGCTTTTTCATTATTCCTGTTTCCCTTGGGTACAAACCTCTCTTCACCCTCCTTGCACATTGTTGCTACATATTCCATCATCTCATTAACTGGCTTCCCTGCCAGTTCTCTGTCTCACTGAACCTCGTTCAGGAAGTTCCTCATTCCCGTGTAGTCCCCTTTCCTGTAGTTTGGTTTCATTTGTCCTGGCCTTCCTGCTTCCCCCTCCACTTGTAGCTCTACTGTGTATTCGAAGCTCAAAACCACATGATCACTGGCCCCAAGGGGTCTTTCATATGTGATGTCCTCAATATCTGCACTGGTCAAGGTGAATACTAAGTCCAGTCTTGCTGGCTCATCCTCTCTTCTCTCTCTTGTAGTGTCCCTTACGTGTTGGTACATGAAGTTTTCCAGTACCACCTCCATCATCTTAGCCCTCCATGTATCTTGGCCCCCATGTGGCTCCAAGTTCTCCCTTGTGGTTAAAGTCGCCCATGATCAAGAGCTTTGCCCTGCATGCATGAGCTCTTCTGGCCACTGCAGCCAGTGTGTCAACCATCGCTCTATTGTTCTGGTCATACTCATGCCCTGGTCTCCTGCTGTTCTGTGGTGGGTTATACATCACTGCAATTACCACCTTGGGACCTCCAGAGTGAAGCGTTCCCGCTATGTAATCACTTTCTTCTCCGCTGTCTCCTCTCTCCAGCTCATCAAAATTCCATCGGTGTTTGATCATCAGTGTCACTCCTCCACCCCCCCCTGTTCCTTCTGTCTTTCCTCAGGATCTGGTATCCCGTTGGAAAGATGGCATCTGTTATCATACCTGTAAGCTTGGTTTCTGTGAGCACTATGATGTCCGGTGATGTCTCTGACTCTTTCGTGCCACTCCTCCCACTTGTTTGTTATTCCATCAGTGTTTGTGTACCATACCTTCAGTTTCCTTTCCAATACTGTGGTTTGGGGGGCCTCGGGGGGTGGGAGATCTGGTAGCATACTGTGGGATTCTATGATTGGGGGTTGGGTGGAAGCTGTGGGTATGGATTGTAGTTTGTGTTGGGATGGTGTGATAGGTTGTGGGGTTCTGAGGATAGTTGTGTGTGTGCTTGCCCTTGCTTCTCTGTTCTGCTCTGACTGACCTCTGCTGGTTCCATCCTTGTTTCCTTCCTATCTCCTTTCGCTTTTTTTGTCCTCTCCCTCAGCTGCTGTCTCTGTGTTCTGTCTCTGTCTAGGAACACCTTCTTGTACTCTTCCGAGTTTTTCAACCTTGGTTTCTCTTGGAGGATCCTGTTCCTCACTGTTTCTGTCCTGAGAATCAGCTTGATCGGTCGGTTTCTCCCCTTCACGTACCCCCCTATTCTCTGAAAATTTACAATCTCATCCATGTCTTCTCTCCCTATTTCCGTGATGATTTTCCCAATCTCCTTTCTTCCTGCCGTCTTTCAGTGTGTGTCTTTTCCTCTCTCTCCCGAAGCCCATGGATAAACACTGATTTTGCCCTTTCCTCCTCCCATTGCTTCTCCCTCTGTGACTCTGGTTCCTGTCTGTATATGGTCATTTTCTCCCTTGATTTTTCCAGTGGCTCTTGGTAGCATGGTTGTGCCTCAGCATTCGACTTATCTCCCTCTCTATCTGCACCCAGCTGCTCTTTCCTTTTACTCCCTGACCCTTCTTTGCAGGCTGATATGACCTTAGCATAATTCATATCTCCTTCCTTCCTGTTCATCCTCTCAGCTTCATATGCTGTGTCTTCTCTGGTCACTGCCTCTGAGACTAGCTTCAGCCTGTTTACCTCAAACTCTAGGACCCTTACCCAGTCTACTGCAGTTTCGACTTTTGCCTCCCATTTCTTCGTCTTCTTCTCCAACCTCTTTTCCCATTTTGCAGAGAGCTCTTTCTCCATTTTTTCAGAAAGCTCTCCTAATTTTCTCTCCCATTCTTGCTCCATCCTTCTCCACTGCTCCTCCATCCATTCCTCCCTACCAATACCATTGTCATCTGATCCCTGATTCCTACGAGTCCCAACCATTTTTTTTTTTAGTAAAGGAAAGAGAGAGAGAGAGAGAGAGAAAGAGAGATAGAGAAAGAGAGAGAGAGGGGAAAGGTAGAAGGAGAGAGAGGGGGAGAGTGAAAAGGAAAAGGGGGGAGAGTGAGAGAAAGAGAGGAGAGAAGGGAAAGATAGGAGAGAGGGGAGAGAGAAGGGAAAAGAGAGAGAAGAAGAGAGAGGAAGAGAGAAAAAGAGGAAGAGAGAAAAAGAGGAAGAGAGAGAGAGGAAGAGAAAGAGAAAAAGAGAGAGGAAGAGAGAGAAAGGGAGAGAGAGGAATAGAGAGAGAGGAAGGGAGAGAAAGATTAAGAGAGAGAGGAAGAGACAGAAAGAGTAAGAGAGAGAGAGAGAAGAATAGAGAGAGAGAGAGAGAGGAAGAGAGGAAAAGAGACAAAGATGGAGAGAGAAGGAAGGGTTAGAGGGTCAATTCACATAAAGGTGTGAAATCCTGTATATGTGTGTGTATGTATGTGTGTGTGTGTGTGTGTGTGTGTGTGCTACAGCTATTCAAGTGCCTAACAGCAGATCCTGTTCTCACCTAGTGTGCGTGTATGTGAGTGTGTATGCGTGCATTTATGTAAGCAGTCCTTATTTCCCTCGTATGTACTACATATGTTTTGCATATGTACCCTATCTCTTGGTTTCCACTGTTCTGTCTTGTGTGCCTAAAATTACGTAAATTCACATAAAGGTGTGAAATCCTGTATATGTGTGTGTGTGTGTGTGTAATTAGCCATTTGAAGATGATTGATAGGTTTAGTTGTTAGTAGTAGACACTACTAAACCGTTATGCTCAGATCTCAGTAGATCATCGCTGCTAACTCTCAAGTGCCTGCAGAAAGAAGTTAGTAATTCCTTCTTTCTTGGTTGTTAGATGAAGATGCGAGTGAAAGGTCGTGAGGCCATATTTACTAATGGGCTTCTTGCCAACAGGCACTTAGTCATATAAACTTTTTAAGAAACCCACTCGCAAGCATGGCCTCAGGCTCCTTTAGTCACATCATGACCTAGCAAACAAAAGAGTATTTAATGGTTTCCTTCTGGTTCTTAAATTTTGCGGTGATCAGCTACTAAAATCTGAGCAAGGCTACAGAGAAAACTTTAAATAAATTCCCTAGTTAATTTTTTTTCCGAAAGGCCGCTCCGATGCACAATACTAATAGAACCCGAAGTAATATTGAACGTAGACTCATTTTACCACCGCCACAGGAGCCAGCATAGTCTCTCTCACCCTACGTAACGCCAACATTGATGTAGCTGTAATTACTTTCAAGACTTATCAGAGACTTCACAAAATTCTCCACAATAAACACCACGCCTAAAGAGGCAGGGTGGTGGGGGAAGGGGTTACAGTTTTCCTTGTGGAGGATACGACAGGGCCTATAATGAGGAAATCCCTAGAGGTTCTTCGACGTGCGAATATGATAATGGTATATAATACCATTATCATTTTCGCCTATACAGTAGGCTTCTTCAGTCGAATACGTTACTCCTATACAATAAGCTTCTTCAGTCAATGCGGAGGAGGTATCAGAAGCAGTAGAGATGTAAAGACGATGTAATCTGTCCAACACCCTTGATAACGTAGACATGATGGACTGATTACATCGTCTTTGCATCTCTGCTGATGCTTCTGCCTCGTCTGTATTCGACTGAAGAAACCTACTATGTACGCGAAACGTTTCGTAATAAAGATACCTAACTGTTGCACATGTCTTACCAATCATCCCACACGACTACAAGAGCATAAATATGCACGTAGAGTTGACAACACCGTGAATGTTTGTGTACAGCACCACATCTCCGGTGCTCACACAGCGTCGGATACTGCTGCAGTCTTGCCTGAAAATTACAACATTAAGCGTATCTGGAGCTTTTCAACTTTGAAAGTATCCAACACCATGAATCAGCATATCGACATGTTCACTTTGGCTCTATGCTGCTTCTCATGGAATCTCCTTCCGCCTGAACAAAAGAATGGAAAAATAAATCAATGAGTGACTTGAGGAATAATAACGAAGATAATTTTCTTAGGATTTTAATTAAAAATAAAATAAAAATTGGCCTCCGTGGTTCCAGTAGGATGTTGGGACAGGAGTATCTTATACTCAGGGATGTTGGGACAGGAGTATCTTATGCTCAGGGATGTTGGGACAGTAGTATCTTATGCTCAGGGATGTTGGAACTGGAGTATCTTATGCTCCGGGATGTTGAGACAGGAGTATCTTATGCTCAGGGATGTTGGGACAGGAGTATCTTATGCTCAGGGATGTGGAGACAGGAGTATCTTATGCTCAGGGATGTTGGGACAGGAGTATCTTATGCTCAGGGATGTTGGGACAGTAGTGTCTTATGCTCAGGGATGTTGGGACAGTAGTGTCTTATGCTCAGGGATGTTGGGACAGTAGTGTCTTATGCTCAGGGATGTTGAGACAGGAGTATCTTGTGCTCAGGGATGTTGGGACAGGAGTATCTTATGCTCAGGGATGTTGGGACAGGAGTATCTTATGCTCAGGGATGTTGGGACAGAAGTATCTTATGCTCAGGGATGTTGAGACAGGAGTATCTTATGCTCAGGGATGTTGGGACAGGAGTATCTTGTGCTCAGGGATGTTGGGACAGGAGTATCTTATGCTCAGGGATGTTGGGACAGTAGTATCTTATGCTCAGGGATGTTGGAACTGGAGTATCTTATGCTCAGGGATGTTGGGACAGTAGTATCTTATGCTCAGGGATGTTGGAACTGGAGTATCTTATGCTCAGGGATGTTGAGACAGGAGTATCTTATGCTCAGGGATGTTGGGACAGGAGTATCTTATGCTCAGGGATGTTGGGACAGGAGTATCTTATGCTCAGGGATGTTGGGACAGGAGTATCTTATGCTCAGGGATGTTGGGACAGAAGTATCTTATGCTCAGGGATGTTGGGACAGTAGTGTCTTATGCTCAGGGATGTTGGAACTGGAGTATCTTATGCTCAGGGATGTTGAGACAGGAGTATCTTATGCTCAGGGATGTTGAGACAGGAGTATCTTGTGCTCAGGGATGTTGGGACAGGAGTATCTTATGCTCAGGGATGTTGGGACAGGAGTATCTTATGCTCAGGGATGTTGGGACAGAAGTATCTTATGCTCAGGGATGTTGGGACAGGAGTATCTTATGCTCAGGGATGTTGGGACAGGAGTATCTTATGCTCAGGGATGTTGGGACAGGAGTATCTTATGCTCAGGGATGTTGGGACAGGAGTATCTTATGCTCAGGGATGTTGGGACAGGAGTATCTTATGCTCAGGGATGTTGAGACAGGAGTATCTTATGCTCAGGGATGTTGGAACTGGAGTATCTTATGCTCAGGGATGTTGAGACAGGAGTATCTTATGCTCAGGGATGTTGGGACCGGAGTATCTTATGCTCAGAGATGGAAATATAAACACAAATGCAGTATAATGTGATCCTTTATTGACAACGTTTCACCCACGCAGTGGGCTTTTTCAAGTCACACACGGATCTACCTGGGGTTGGAAGGTACGGGAGTATTTATAGTTCAGAACGTTGAGGTCAGGTGAAGATTGCTGCATCAGATGATCTACCGGGTGGGGTTGTACAGTCTTGGGTAGCTAGGCGGGGATATTGGACAAGTTGTGAGTAGACCTTCTGCAGTGTTCTATGTTCTTATGTGGGATAGCGATGAAGAAGTTTCTTGGCGAGTGGTTCAGCTATGTTATAGAAGCCATTGTTCTGGTTGAAATTGTTGGTTATAGATATAAACGATGATTCCAGGATTCTTCTGTATTGAGTGTTGTCTTCTGTGGCTATAAGTCTTGAGTTTCTGTAGTTAATTAAATGGTTGTGTGAATTGCGATGTTGTACACAGGCATTCCTTGTATCGTCAGTCCTGCTTGCATATTGGTGTTCTGAAATACGTGTTTGGAGGTCTCTTGATGTTTCGCCCACGTATAATTTGTTGCAGTCATTACAAGGGATTATGTATACCCCTGCAGAGGATGGAGGCTTGTCCTGTCTACTACTGGTGATGTCCTTGATGGTCGTGGTTGTGGAGGTAGATACTTGGAATGATGTTTTGGCAAAGATGTTGGAAACATGTTTGGCAATGGAGTTGGTGGGAAGGACTATGTATCTCTTCTCGGCAGTGTCTTCTCTGGGTGTGTTGAAGATGTTTAATGCTCGCCGTCTGCAGTCTCTGATGAAGTGACGAGGATAGTGGAGTTTGGAAAATACTTGTTCAATTATAGTGCATTCTTCCTCAAGGAACTCGTTGCTGCAGATTCTGAGTGCACGCAGGAAGAAGCCTATAATTACACCACGTTTGGTTTTGGTGTCGTGGTGAGAGTAGAAGTGGAGAAGATCGTTTTGGTTGGTGGGTTTTCGATAGACTTTAAAACGAAGTTCGTGGTCAGCTTTGCAGAGTAGAACATCAAGAAAAGGAAGAGTGTTGTCGACTTCTTCTTCAAGTGTGAATTGGATTGAAGGCTCGACCTGGTTGAGCTTGTCTTGGAGAGCTTGAACGTTGAAGCGTTTAGGAGTTATGAGGAGAATGTCGTCAACATAACGGAGCCAGGTGACAGACGAAGGAATAATGGTGGAGAAACGTTCGGCTTCTAGATGTTCCATGTATAGGTTCGCCAGGACTGCACTGAGTGGCGAACCCATGGGTAGTCCAAAAGGATCACATTATACTGCATTTGTGTTTATATTTCCATTGTGTCGGTATTTTATACCATTTATTTCCATGCTCAGAGATGTTGGGACAGAAGTATCTTATGCTCAGGGATGTTGAGACAGGAGTATCTTATCCTCAGGGATGTTGGGACAGGAGTATCTTATGCTCAGAGATGTTGGGACAGAAGTATCTTATGCTCAGGGATGTTGGGACAGGAGTATCTTATGCTCAGGGATGTTGGGACAGGAGTATCTTAATGCTCAGGGATGTTGAGACAGGAGTATCTTATGCTCAGGGATGTTGGGACAGAAGTATCTTATGCTCAGGGATGTTGGGACAGAAGTATCTTATGCTCAGGGATGTTGGGACAGGAGTATCTTATGCTCAGGGATGTTGAGACAGGAGTATCTTATGCTCAGGGATGTTGGGACAGAAGTATCTTATGCTCAGGGATGTTGAGACAGGAGTATCTTATGCTCAGGGATGTTGGGACAGGTGTATCTTATGCTCAGGGATGTTGGGACAGGAGTATCTTATGCCCAGGATGATCCTCTGATGATGTTTTAGAAGAAATGGTGTTGGTTATCCTGGGTGGCGGTGTTCGTCCCATGTTCTGGAATTCCTGTCACTACTTGGTCGAAGTACCACAATTCAGATTTCAGAGGTGAGGAGTCGTAATGTCCCACTACGTATTGTAGACAGGGATCTTCCTCCAATTAACTAGCGTCTACCCTGGTTGACCAGCCCAGTAGCAGAGCTGATAGTAAAAAAAACAACAACAATGGTTACATAAGGATTAAATAAGTATAACATTGAAGAAAGACTAAGGTGGTATTCTACTTCAGTGTCATTACTGGTAACCAGGTTAATCAGTAACAAAGAACAGAAATTCTCCTTGTAGATCACCTTACCTGATCAGGAGAAGAGTGGAGGTGAAGTGATTCTCCAAACTTCAAGCCATACCGGTAAGGTTAATACTGCCAGGAGTAGAAATTAAAGCAAATCAGACCCGAGGAACTGAAGTTTAGCCTCAGCCCGCTAGATGGTCTACCTGGAGTCTCCCTGAAGGCCATTCCGGGGATCAACGCCCCCGCGGCCTGGTCCATAACCAGGCCTCCTGGTGGATCAGGGCCTGATCAACGAGGCTGTTACTGCTGGCCGCACGTGGTCCAACGTACAAACCACAGCCCGGCTGATCTGGCACTGACTTTAGGTATCTGTCTAGCTCCCTCCCCTTATGGCTGGTGGAAGGCTGTTGAACAGTCTTGTGCCCCGGATACTTATTGTGTTTTCTTTTAGTGTACCAGTGGTGCCCCTGTTTTTCACTGGGGGTATGTTACATCGCCTACCAAGTCTTCTGCTTTCGTAGGGAGTGATTTCTGTGTGAAGGTTAGGGACCAGTCCCTCCAGAATTTTCCAGGTGTAGATTTTGATATCTCTTTCTCGCCTGCGCTTCAGTGAGTACAAGTCAAGTGCATCATGTTCAATTGTCCATCTTTCCTTGTGCTGCAAGATTTCAGTAGTCCTGTCGTGAAGCATAATTGGATTTGTAAGATAAGATTGTCAGTCTGTTGAGAAAGGGTCGACAGTTGTAAAAGTAATGTCTATTTCTCCACTAGAAATATTCTGGAAAGTTGACCCTTTTCTTTCGCAGTAACACGCTAATGGTTCCTGGGTGTCTGAACAACCATAACCCCCACACTGCTACTACATCATCTTAGAACAACACATACCTAAAACACGACGTCTCCTGCGTTGCTCATCTGATCCTTCACATGCTGATCTTTCAGCTGCCCTCAGTCGTCCCATATATTATATATTAAGCGGGTCATCTTAGGATTAAGACCCGTGTCAGGATACAGTTCCTGACTAATCAATAAACATCTGTGTACTGGATGAAGATCATCCCTGGCTGCCTTTAGTGTCTTCCAACCACGTAATTGATTAGGTTAGTTAAACGGCCAGTTTTCACCTTCACAGCCTAAACTTAAATGGC
>NC_091357.1:5371724-5401724 GCF_038502225.1 Cherax quadricarinatus
AGCAGATGTAATCCTAATTTTTTAAGAATGGAAACAAGACACGCAGCATTAAATTACAGACGAGTGTCACTGACGTGTGCAGTATGCATAGTCATGGAGATTATCAGAAGAGTGGTGGAGCACCTAGAAAGGACTGAGCTTATATACGACAACCAACAGGGTTTCAGGGAATGGAAATTCTTTGTCACAAACCTAATGGAGTTCTATGACAAAGTGATTGAAGACAAGAAAGAGAGAAAGAGAGGTGGGTAGATTGCACTTTCCTGGACTGCAAGATCTTAGTGCAAAAGCTAGAGGATCAGACAGGTATAACAGGAAAGGCACTGCAGTGGATCAGAGAATACCTGACAGGAAGACAACAACGAGTCATAGTACGTGACGAGGTGTCAGAATGGGCGCCTGTGACGATTGGGGTTCCACAAAGGTCAGTTTTAGGGCCGGTGTTATTTCTGTGAATGACATGACGGAAGGGATAGACTCAAAAGTGTCCCAGTTTGCAGATGATGTGAAGCTCAAGAGGAGAATTCAGTCGGATGAGGATCAGACAGGACTACAAAGGGATCTGGATAGGCTGCAAGCCTAGTCCAGAGACTCTCTCCTGGAGTTCAACCCCACTAAGTGCAAAGTGATGAAGATTGGGGAAGGGCAAAGAAGACCGCAGACAGAGTACAGTCTAGGGGGCCAAAAACTGCAAACCTCAAGGAAAAGGATCTTGGGGTGAGTATAATACCAAGCATATCTCTTGAGGCACACATCAACCAAATAACTGCTGCAGCATACGGACGCCTGGCAGGCCTAAGAATAGCATTCCGACACCTCAGTAAGGAATTGTTGAAAAGACTGTACACCGTGTACGTCAGGTCCATACGGAGTATGCAGTACGAGTTTGGAACCCACACCTGGTCAAGCAAGTGAAGAAATTAAGAGAAAGTGCAAAGGCTTGCAACAAGACTAGACACACACACACACACACACACACACACACACACACACACACACACACACACGGGACAGCGAGCAGGCTAGTCACGCCGTCGGTGCTCCGGGGATTTAAGTGTTTTTGAGGGCTAGAAGTGTTCTGCAAGGGTTGCTAAGTGTGTCAGGGTAGTCAACAATCCTAGAAGTGTTTTTTTTTTAATTGCCTGAGCCACACAAGTGTGGGGAGAGCCACAATTTTGAAAGTGATCTGGAAAATAAAAGCGTTGTGGCGCAGGCTAGTGTGAAGGCGGCGTTGCCAAGTGTCACCCAAGATTTTAATAAAGTGAAACAATAGTGTGACCAGTGAAAGAAATACAGTGAATAGGGTACATTATTAACGAGAAGAAATTGAGGTGGATCTAGCCAGGACGTACATCGAGCTGGATCTACCCAGGACGTCACATCGACCTGGACAATCTACACTGCTACAGCTGCAATACAAGTACTGTATCACCTATGAGTGGTTGTTTGGGTGTGGGGTCCAGGTTCCAATTTAACCGCCAAGCTGAATGTGAATGGTCTAACTCTCATAGCACGATAAAGAATAGGCACTCAAGTATTCAATAAGGTTTAGCAAATGGTAATCCATTGAACAAGGCGATTAAGTCACTATAAGCAGGCGATATAGGCAACACTGCAAGGGAGTCAGGTCACATAGGTTGTGGACACAAGGACAACTGAGAATCTACATTACACTCCAAGCACAAGCCACCTACTTTTCAGACACATAATAATCCCACACATAATTCGACACATAATTACACACACACACACACACACACACACACACACACACACACACACACACACACACACACACACACACACACACACACACACACACACACACACACACACACACACCACATACACACCCCCCCCCCACACACACACACACACATACACACACCCACATAAAGCACAAGCCTACCTTTCAGTACATAATAAACCCACACATAACACACACACACACACACACACACACACACACACACACACACACACACACACACACACACACACACACACACACACACACACACGCACACACACACTGTAAGTGCGGTAAATCCCAGGAGGTTGGTCAGGTCACAAGAAGGTGTGGGCAGCCAAGGACCACTGAGACTTACCTTAAAGCACAAGCCACCTACCTTTCAGTACATAATAAACCCACACATAATTCCACACACAATTACACACAAAATTTACACACACACACACACACACACACACACACACACACACACACACACACACACACACACACACACACACACACACACACACACACATATCCAGACACACACACACTCCCCCCTCACCACCGACATCTCACTACTTCCCCTGATCCATCACCTCCCTCGATCACCCTCCCCTCCCCCATTCACCCCAAACCCTCCCCACCCCTCCCCCCTCAGCTCCCAAATAGCCACAGTTCCTCCCCTACTTCCCCCCCCCCCCACACTCTGACACACACACTACTAACCTAACATACAGAACTACATAGGTTTCCCACTCTGAGGCAATCAGGATAAAACAAAAATGGGTTGCCAGAGAGCAACAAGAAAAACCAAGGGACAGGAGGAGGAAAATGCAAAGGAAGATTGGGCAGCAGAGCTCATAAAAAGGGATCATGAATGGGAAAAGAAACTAGAAGAACTTAGCATGAGAATGGAAGAGAGGATAGATATGGAAAGCAGGAAGTGGGAGGTGCATGTCAAAACAGCAGAAGCTAGGATACAGAGTTTAGAAGAGGAACTGAAAAATCTGAAACAGCATAAAGAACTAAAGAACATTTTGGGATTGACATCAGAGACTGCTACCTCAGCCACAAATAAGGGGACTGTAGGGAAAGAAGGGGCACAACTGCATGGAGATGCTCTATCAGAGGAGACTGTAGCAAATGAAAGAGCTAAGCTTTATGTGGAGGCCCTAACAGACAACAACAGAGCCCAAGGAAAGCCGAGAAGGGAAAATGACAGGCCACTGAGCCCAAGTACATTAGCCAGTGAAACTGATGAAAGGAAAGCTGCAGTGGAGGAAACCAAATTAAATGAGGGGATACACAGGGATATGCAGTGGGAGAATGAAAGGGTGAGGTCAGTCTTTGTGTATGGGCTCCAGGAAGTCGAAGGGGAAACATATGAAGCAAGAAAACAAGGGGAAAAAAAAGCAATTGAAAGCATCATGAAAGCAATAGGAGAAGACGATATGACCCAGCTGGAAAATTTTCGGAGAATAGGGGGGTTTGTAAAAAAAAGAACCCGGCCAGTGAGAGTGACCTTCAAGGCAGAAGCAACTCGGACCAGGATACTGCAGGAGAAAGCACGATTAAGGGACATGACGGCATACAGGAGGGTGTATCTCGACCGCGACAGAACACAAGAAGAAAGGAAGAAACTGAGAGAGATGGTACAAAGGCGAAAGGAGGAAAGAGAGGGGATGGAGAAGACAGACAGGAGATCCCAGACCCAGGAAGAAGATCTAATACAGCCTCCCTCACAACTTTCTATAGAAGCCTCCCAACCAGGTCAACCCCAGTGCAACCAAACACTCTAAATCAAAACACCCATGCCACATCCAATGCCCCCACCCACTACATTACAAACTTCACCCCCACAGCAACAACCCATAGTTCCTTACCAGGTCTCCCACTTCCCCAACCCCAATATACTTCCCAGACTACAGTCTTAGAAAAGAAGTTGAAGGTGTGGTATACAAATGCAGATGGAATAACAAACAAGTATGAGGAGTGGCACGAAAGAATCAAAGAGACATCCCCAGACATAATAGCACTCACAGAAACAAAACTCACCAGAATAATAACAGATTCAATCTTTCCATCCGGATATCAAATCTTCAGGAAAGACAGAGGGAGGAGAGGGGGAGGAGGAGTTGCACTGCTCATTAAAAACCAGTGGGGTTTTGAGAAAATGGAAGGAATGGATGGCATGGGCGAAAGGGACTACTTAGTAGGAACAATCCAGTCTGAGGGACATAAGGTGATAATTGCAGTAATGTACAACCCACCACAGAACTGCAGGAGGCCAAGAGAAGAATACGATGAGAGCAACAGAGCAATGATCAACACACTAGCCGAGGTGGCCAGGAGAGCACACATGGGGGGAGCAAAGTTACTAGTTATGGGTGATTTCAATCACAAGGAGATTGACTGGGAAAACCTGGAGCCCCATGGGGGTCCCGAAACATGGAGAGCCAAGATGATGGATGTGGTACTGGAGAACCTCATGCATCAACATGTTAGAGACACTACCAGAGAGAGAGGAGAGGATGAACCAGCAAGGTTGGACCTTGTATTCACCATGAGTAGTTCGGACATCGAGGGTATCATGTATGAAAGGCCCCTGGGAGCTAGTGATCATGTGGTTCTGTGCTTCGACTACATAGTTGAGCTCCAAGTGGAGAGAGTAGCAGGAATAGGCTGGGAAAAACCAAACTACAAAAGGGGGAACTACTCAGGCATGAGGAACTTCCTTCAAGACATTCAGTGGGAGAGGGAACTGACAGGAAAACCAGTACAAGAAATGATGGACTATGTAGCAACAAAATGCAAGGAGGCAGAGGAGAGGTTTGTTCCCAAGGGAAACAGAAATAATGGGAAGAACAGAACGAGTCCTTGGTTCACCCAAAGGTGTAGGGAGGCAAAAACTAGGTGTAATAGAGAATGGAAAAGGTACAGAAGACAGAGAACTCAGGAAAATAAAGAAATCAGCCGAAGAGCCAGAAACGAATATGCACAGATAAGAAGGGAGGCTCAGAGACAATATGAAAATGACATAGCATCAAAAGTAAAGACTGACCCGAAGCTGTTGTACAGCCACATCAGGAGGAAAACAACAGTCAAGGACCAGGTAATCAGACTGAGGAAGGGTGATGGGGAATTCACAAGAAACGACCGAGAGGTATGTCAGGAGCTCAACACAAGATTTAAAGAGGTATTTACAGTGGAAACCAGTAGGACTCCAAGAAATCAGAACAGGGGGGCACACCAGCAAGTGCTGGATGAGGTACATATAACCAAGGAGGAGGTGAAGAAGCTGCTATGCGAACTTGACACCTCAAAGGCGGTGGGACCAGACAACATCTCTCCATGGGTCCTTAAAGAGGGAGCAGAGATATTGTGTGAGCCATTAACAAAGATCTTCAACACATCATTTGAAACTGGGCAACTCCCTGAGGTATGGAAAATGGCAAATGTAGTCCCAATTTTTAAAAAGGGAGACAGACATGAGGCACTAAACTACAGACCTGTATCTCTAACGTGTATAGTATGCAAGGTCATGGAGAAGATCATCAGGAGGAGAGTGGTGGGGCACCTGGAAAGAAACAAGTGTATAATTGACAACCAGCACGGTTTCAGGGAAGGAAAATCCTGTGTCACAAACCTACTAGAGTTTTATGACAAGGTGACAGAAGTAAGACAAGAGAGAGAGGGGTGGATCGACTGCGTATTTTTGGACTGCAAGAAGGCTTTCGACACAGTTCCTCACAAGAGGTTACTGCAAAAGCTAGAGGACCAGGCACACATAACAGGAAAGGCACTGCAATGGATCAGAGAATATCTGACAGGGAGGAAACAACGAGTCATGGTACGCGACGAGGTGTCAGAGTGGGCGCCTGTGACAAGCGGGGTTCCACAGGGGTCAGTCCTAGGACCTGTGCTGTTCTTGGTATACGTGAACGACATAACGGAAGGGATAGACTCAGAAGTGTCCTTGTTTGCAGACGATGTGAAGTTAATGAGAAGAATCGAATCGGACGAGGATCAGGCAGGACTACAAAGAGATCTGGACAGGCTACAAGCCTGGTCCAGCAACTGGCTCCTAGAATTTAACCCTGCCAAATGCAAAGTCATGAAGATTGGGGAAGGGCAAAGAAGACCGCAGACACAATATAGTTTAGATGGCCAAAGACTGCAAACCTCACTAAAGGAAAAAGATCTGGGGGTGAGTATAACACCGAGCATATCTCCTGAGGCGCACATCAATCAGATAACTGCTGCAGCATACGGGCGCCTGGCAAACCTACGGATAGCGTTCCGATACCTCAGTAAGGATTCGTTTAAGACTCTGTACACCATCTACGTCAGGCCCATACTGGAGTATGCAGCACCAGTTTGGAATCCACACCTAGTCAAGCACGTCAAGAAATTAGAGAAAGTGCAAAGGTTTGCAACAAGACTAGTCCCAGAGCTACGGGGATTGTCCTATGAAGAAAGGTTGAGGGAAATCGGCCTGACGACACTGGAGGCCAGGAGGGTCAGGGGAGACATGATAACGACATATAAAATACTGCGCGGAATAGACGAGGTGGACAAAGACGGGATGTTCCAGAGATGGGACACAGACACAAGAGGTCACAATTGGAAGTTGAAGACTCAGATGAATCAAAGGGATGTTAGGAAGTATTTCTTCAGTCATAGAGTAGTCAGGCCATGGAATAGCCTAGAAAGTGATGTGGTGGAGGCAGGAACCATACATAGTTTTAAGGCGAGGTATGATAGAGCTCATGGGGCAGGGAGAGAGAGGACCTAGTAGCAATCAGCGAAGAGGCGGGGCCAGGAGCTGTGACTCGACCCCTGCAACCACAAATAGGTGAGTACAAATAGGTGAGTACACACACACACACAATTGATGAAGTCACTGGATGGTGAAACGCCTACAAGTAAAGATACCCAGATGTTGCACGTGTGTCTAATTCATCATCATTTTTATCACCTTGTTGCTGTTGTATACCGTTGTTATATTCACATCTCAGGTCGTAATCAAACCCAACCCTTCTTAATCGTATATTTATCTAACCGGTTTTTAAAAACTTCCCGAGGCTTTAACTTGCATGATCCGACTTGGCAGATTGTTCCACTCATCGATAGCTCGACCCCCACCTGTTACACAGACTTCCTATACGACTTTTTGTCAGCAACAGACTTATTACACAGCCTTTGTTTATACTCCCTTTAGCACTCATTGCCCTTACTATACCTCTTCACCCTCGCTGTCTCAGATCAAGCATCGTTAAATCACTCTACCCTGCATCACTGTGACCTTTGCGGGTTTAAACGTTTAGTTTAATAATAATACTAATAAGTACAGTGTCTGCACTCTGAAGGAGGGGCCTCCTTCAGAGTGTTAATGTTGCTATTTAATAGCTGTAGTGTAAGCGCACTTCTGGCAACACAGTGATGGAGTGAATGATGGTGAAAGTTTTTTTCTTTTTTTTAGGCCACCCTACCTTGGTGGGAGACGGCTGATGTGTTAATAATAAAATAATAATCGACAGCTCGGTTTGAAAACTAGTACTTTCCTGTGTCCTTTCTGAAATCATTCCAACAAATCAGTTGTAATTCTTTATAATTTGTTTGATGTGGCAAGTCTAGTTCATACAAGAATTCTGGCGAGGTTAATTCGCATATTAATAAGCAATTTGCATAATTCACGTTGGTGCAGTTGCAGCCGCACTTTGTTGCAGTTGCATTTTAAATGCCTGTCGAAATTAATGTCGTTTAGTTTGGTTATTAAAAGCGAGAAAGTCGAGAATTGATTACGAGTTTGGGAAGTTGATCTTGTATCTCGCCGGATAATTTGCATAATTTTGTGCAGCTGATGTGACATTTTATTGTGGCAACGTTTCGCTCTCCAGGAGCTTTGTCAAGCTCCTTTAGAGCGAAACGTTGACACAATAAAATGTCGTATTAGCTGCACATGTACCATTTTACATAGCATATTGTCGGTAGTTGTACCAACATTGAAGAGTGAGACACTTGGGCAACATTTGGGAATCTTTCGAAAACGTTTCGCCAGCCAGCGGCTTCTTCAGTCCACTACAGAAAATAACAGGAAGAGGAGGAGTATATGAGGTTATCAGTCCCTCAGCTTCGAGTTGATGTGTTCAATTCATCAAACCCATTTTCATCTACCAGCTTTGCATAATTTCGTCTCGCACGTAGATTCGAACGAGGGACGCTTAGGTTGCACTGCCGTAGGCCTACTGGCTCAGGCTAGTCTAATAACGATATCCAGGTGTTGCATATGTCTAAGAAAGCTACCCAGGTGTTGCACATGGCTAATAAATACCCAAATGCAACACTGGGAAATAAAGACATCTAGGTTTTGCACGACATATATAATGTCGTGCCGAATAGGTAAAACTTACGATTTTGGCTTAAATAGCAACGCTCTTCTTGCCGAATAAGGCAAGACAAAATTTGTGTATGCAATAATTTCGCAGAAATCATTTGAACCTAACGAAAAAAATATATTTCATTGTGTTTGTTTATTATTAAATTATTGTAAACTTATCTAAAATATATTTAGTTGGATTAGACTAAATTAAGTTGTTCTTGTTAGAAAACTTACCTAACCTTTTTATAAGGTTCTTTTGGTACAAAATTATTAATTTTTACATTAACATAAATAAGAAAAATATATCTTTAAACGTATAAGAGAAAATTTCAGAAAGGATTTAATTTTAAGTGAGTTCTTGCTAATTAACCAATTTTACCTTTTACACACACACACACACACACACACACACACACACACACACACACACACACACACACACACACACACACATATATATATATATATATATATATATATATATATATATATATATATATATATATATATTTGGGGTTGTAAAAGACGTAAATGCTAGGGTGTTCGGGAGAGGGGTGGGATTAAATTTTGGGGAATCAAATTCAAAATGGGAATTGACACAGTTACTTTTTGCTGATGATACTATGCTTATGGGAGATTCTAAAGAAAAATTGCAAAGGTTAGTGGATGAGTTTGGGAATGTGTGTAAAGGTAGAAAGTTGAAAGTGAACATAGAAAAGAGTAAGGTGATGAGGGTATCAAATGATTTAGATAAAGAAAAATTGGATATCAAATTGGGGAGGAGGAGTACGGAAGAAGTGAATGTTTTCAGATACTTGGGAGTTGACGTGTCGGCGGATGGATTTATGAAGGATGAGGTTAATCATAGAATTGATGAGGGAAAAAAGGTGAGTGGTGCGTTGAGGTATATGTGGAGTCAAAAAACGTTATCTATGGAGGCAAAGAAGGGAATGTATGAAAGTATAGTAATACCAACACTCTTATATGGGTGTGAAGCTTGGGTGGTAAATGCAGCAGCGAGGAGACGGTTGGAGGCAGTGGAGATGTCCTGTCTAAGGGCAATGTGTGGTGTAAATATTATGCAGAAAATTCGGAGTGTGGAAATTAGGAGAAGGTGTGGAGTTAATAAAAGCATTAGTCAGAGGGCAGAAGAGGGGTTGTTGAGGTGGTTTGGTCATTTAGAGAGAATGGATCAAAGTAGAATGACATGGAAAGCATATAAATCTATAGGGGAAGGAAGGCGGGGTAGGGGTCGTCCTCGAAAGGGTTGGAGAGAGGGGGTAAAGGAGGTTTTGTGGGCAAGGGGCTTGGACTTCCAGCAAGCGTGCGTGAGCGTGTTAGGAGTGAATGGAGACGAATGGTACTTGGGACCTGACGATCTGTTGGAGTGTGAGCAGGGTAATATTTAGTGAAGGGATTCAGGGAAACCGGTTATTTTCATATAGTCGGACTTGAGTCCTGGAAATGGGAAGTACAATGCCTGCACTTTAAAGGAGGGGTTTGGGATATTGGCAGTTTGGAGGGATATGTTGTGTATCTTTATATGTGTATGCTTCTAAACTGTTGTATTCTGAGCACCTCTGCAAAAACAGTGATAATGTGCGAGTGTGGTGAAAGTGTTGAATGATGAAAGTATTTTCTTTTTGGGGATTTTCTTTCTTTTTTGGGTCACCCTGCCTCGGTGGGAGACGGCCGACTTGTTGAAATATATATATATATATATATATATATATATATATATATATATATATATCTATATATATATATATCTATATCTATATATATCAACACTGCGACTGACTAGCCGAGGATTCGAACCTATGTCGTTTTGGCCCTCTCCATGGTGAGCAAAAATCACACATGACGCTCTAACCCACAGGATCATACAATCCTACAAGAATCACTTGCCCAGCAGAGCTAGGTGTTTTACCGTGATCCGAGGACATACGGTGATGTGGGTGCAGAGGCACCCACATCACAGTGTGAGAAACAGTGTAAGGTAAACAGTGCGAGAAACAGTGTAACATAAACTGTGTGCGAAACTGTGACGTAAACAATGTAAGAAACATTAAAGCGAGTAAATTACACTGCAGATAATCAGTACGGTAAAGATAAACAAGACCAACGATGGAACAGTACCACAAACAAGCCATGAAACAAACAGTACTACACATCAACAGTACCACAAACAAGCCATGAAACAAACAGTACTACATATCAACAGTACCACAAACAAGCCATGAAACAAACAGTACTACATATCAACAGTACCACAAACAAGCCATGAAACGGTACTACACATCAACAGTACCACAAACAAGCCATGAAACAAACGGTACTACAAATCAACAGTACCACAAACAAGCCATGAAACAAACAGTACTGCAAATCAACAGTACCACAAACAAGCCATGAAACAAACAGTAATACAAATCAACAGTACAACAAACAATAAACAAGACAAGGAATGCAGCAAACAATATAAATACAGAAAATAAACAGTAAGACAAACAGTACTGGAGACAGTACGAGCGACAAACAATACATCAAACAACGTAACTAATAATGCGTCAAAAAATAATTACGTCATAAAAATGAACTAAAACTGGGTATAACAAATCAGCAATACATAACAGGGAAACAAAATACCTTGAGCATCCTTCAGTATAACAGAAAAAGATTTAATTTTATGATTTGTCAGTAACCATCACAGTTGTTCTATTTTCATTTCTAGTTTTTCAGTTTACCCTCAGTCGCCATTTTAATAACAAGAGAATATATATTTTTTTGTTCATTTCCTACCTGTGAAAAGTCGAATTGTTGCATTATAGTTTTTAAAGGAGCGTTTTATTTTTGTATGAATGTTGAAGAGTAATTATGTGCTGTCATAAAGAAAGGTGAATCTTATTACTGCAGTGAGAGAGAGATCAGGTTGTTAGGTCTTGTGTTAGAGTTCAAGTGATTATGGAAACTTGCCACAGTGTGTGGGTGAAATATAGAGATCAGATTTTGCCACCGAAGTGGCTAATTTATTGTGCACTCCATATCCATCCTGTGTATGGTAGCGCAAGAGCATATGGATACATAAAAGGCTTAGGAACTATGCCTCAAAAGGGTTAACAGGAATACATCTGGATTTATATCCAGTTACTTATCTGTTACAAGCAAATTTAGGAAATTTGCATATATATCTGGTATCTTATTTTCATTAATTAGATATCTTGATATGTCACATAGGTTATTATGCTATATTTGTATTCCTCAATAAGTGGACTGTTAAGCACATAGTGAAGATAGTGACCATAGGCCTGGTCACATAGTGAAGATAGTGACCATAGGCCTGGTTACATAGTGAAGATAGTGACCATAGGCCTGGTCACATAGTGAAGATAGTGACCATAGGCCTGGTTACATAGTGAAGATAGTGACCATAGGCCTGGTCACATAGTGAAGATAGTGACCATAGGCCTGGTCACACAGTGAAGATAGTGACCATAGGCCTGGTCACATAGTGAAGATAGTGACCATAGGCCTGGTCACAGTGAAGATAGTGACCATAGGCCTGGTCACACAGTGAAGATAGTGACCATAGGCCTGGTCACATAGTGAAGATAGTGACCATAGGCCTGGTCACATAGTGAAGATAGTGACCATAGGCCTGGTCACATAGTGAAGATAGTGACCATAGGCCTGGTCACATAGTGAAGATAGTGACCATAGGCCTGGTCACATAGTGAAGATAGTGACCATAGGCCTGGTCACATAGTGAAGATAGCGACCATAGGCCTGGTCACATAGTGAAGATAGTGACCATAGGCCTGGTCACATAGTGAAGATAGTGACCATAGGCCTGGTCACATACTTTGTATCTGGTTTAATGAAACTTAGAATGATTCCAGAATTCATGAGTCAGTATGTTGTCATGTTAGGAGTTACAAAGAAAGACAAATCCGAAAGTTTTTTTTTTCAAGTATCGAATACATAGAGAAGATGAAAGGTTTTACCTGGAGTTTACCTGGAGAGAGTTCCGGGGGTCAACGCCCCCGCGGCCCGGTCTGTGACCAGGCCTCCTGGTGGATCAGAGCCTGATCAACCAGCCAATTAAAAATCCGTGAAAGAAATACATGACCGAGAAGGGTATCTTAGGTAGCTTTATAAATTAGCTGGATAAATGTTTAAGTGATTGAGATACAGGGTTGCTGTATGACCCTTATGGGTTTAGCGCAAAAAAAAAACTCCAGGTAATTACATTCCGGAATCCTAGTTGTATAAACGGGTTGACTTGTTAATTGTTTAAATTTTATCTAATGCACGAGGGTCATTATGGCTACATGTAAACTGTTCAACATTATTTTAGTGCGTAATGAAAAGAAAAAACAGTACAGTAGGCTTGTTGACCCATGATGGCAGGTCCAACCATATCTACTTACATACCCATCCAACCTATATTTACAGTCGGATTTTTCGTTTCATCTGTATTAGACTGAAGAAGCCCACTGTGCAGGCGAAACGTTTCAACAATAAAGATATCCAAGTGTTGCACGTGTCTTCCTCGTCTACTAGTCACGTTTGTTCAGTTACTTTTGCGAGTCCTGTCTTGCTTAGATAGCTTCAGCACGTTATTTACATCCCCTTTAGTTTTTGTTGTTTTCCATTTGTATACTAGGATACGTTAATCCTCCGAAAAAAAGTTGGGAATGAAGTAACCTGTGTGTATACACTGACAGACATACATCTGATGGTGTATGTATTCTTGTATACTTTTAGAATAAAACTAAATGTAATCTTTGGAAAGAAAATTAAATATATAAAAAATTTGTCTCCAGCGTGTGGACGTTAACCATGTTATTCACTGCCTGAGCTGCAAATCACTCTCTCAACGCCTTAGTCACTCGGCTACGATGCCACATTTACAATGGGCCGACAGCAGACGCTATTGGTTGATTCTCAAAGCCGGGAACACCAGCAACTTTGAGTGGTATCTGTCAGCTATTTCATCTTGTCCATCACTGATATGCAAGTGCACTCCACGAGATAGATTTAGAACGTTTACAGTTTGCAGAGACAAGAGACGTATTTACAGACACTTAGCCAGCTAGCGGATTCGAACAAGTTATTTACTCGCTATGTGGGCGTGGAGCCAATCTTAGTGACTTGTTGACTTAGAATACCACTGATTTACAGTACCACTTACTAACATTAACCAATGTGTACCAATATATGTGGAACATTGTCATCGTTCCATAACTTAAGTTATTTGTTGCTCTTATTCATAGAAACTGATGGTAAATGTTGCTGGTAGCAGTAAGTGTTGATGGTGGTTGTAGTGGTGTTAGTGGTGGTGGTGCTTTTTCTGGTAGTGTCAGTTCTGGCCCCCAGGGCCACTATGTTGACCCCGGGGCCACCATGCTGACCACTGGAGCAGCAAATTGAGTAACTCTGGCCA
The DNA here is from genome assembly GCF_038502225.1 of Cherax quadricarinatus. Lineage (NCBI taxonomy): Eukaryota > Metazoa > Arthropoda > Malacostraca > Decapoda > Parastacidae > Cherax > Cherax quadricarinatus. The sequence goes on from NC_091357.1 coordinate 5,385,291, forward strand.
GCACGCCTGACTCGTTACCGCCTCAAAATACTGTATTATCAGTGGTAAACACGCCAGCAGCACCATGGGTGGTGTTCTGGACGGCAGGGATGTGTGCTGGGTGGCAGGGATGTGTAATGCACATCAGCACAGTATTTGGTGTTGTAATGTAAGGTTACTTGGTAGACAGTAACCATCTATACAGTACGTGGTGTTGTAAAGTTTAGTGTTTAATAAAACAAGTAACGTTAACTTGATGTTACAAACAGTAGATTACCAGATAGACAATAACCTTACCCAGGGAGGTACTACCGTCCTGCCAAGTGTGTAAAAGAAACCTGTAATTGTTTTACACAATGGTAGGGTTGCTGGTATCTTTTCTCTCTCATAAAGACAGATACATCTTGCTACTATTACTTCCTTCGAGTTTCTTGTTATGTGTTTTTCTAGTGTTCCCTTTCATTTCCACGGGAAAATAAAGAACTCAAACTGTAAGCCATGTTTATCTCAAAAGGCGATTAAAATACCGGGAATAAATTACGAAACTGAAAAAAAAGAGTTTAAAGTTGGATCGTTTAAATGTGCGTGGGTGTAATAGTTATGAGTAGAAAGAATAGATAATGAATATTATTTAAGAAGCTGGATGTCGTAGCTCTAAGCAAAACAAAGCTAAAGGGGTAGGAGAATTTCAATGGGGAGGCGTAAATGGGGTTAAATCGGGTGTATCTGAGAGAAATAGAGATAAAGAAGGGGCAGCATTAATATCAAATTATTGCCTATGGAAGGAGAAGAGAGGATATAGGTGAATAAATTCAAAAATTATGTGGATGAGACTAAAAGTGGGATGTGAGAAGTGGATCGTAGATTTATGCTCTTTGGCAAGAGATGTGTGTAGAGGACGTTGGTTACTTTTCCAAGTTGTTGAGCAAGTGTTTAGGGAATTTTGAACCAAATGAGGAAATACTATAGCGACGTAAATGCTGAAGTGGGAGAAAATGGAGAGGGCGTAATGGGTAAGCTTAGGCATCGGGGTAAATGATAACACTGGTCAACAGTTTTTGAAAAGTTGTATGCTTCTTAAATAAGATTAGTTAATTCTTACGTATTTTCATGTCCTAAATTCAAATATCACTTCGGAAAATGTTTATTGGTTATATGTTTAAAGATACGAGACATGTAATATTTGATTATTTTATTATTATAACGTACAATATGTGTCAGTATGTTTTAAACATACTGACACATATTCAGCCCGCTTATAGTGGGCTGAAGAATCATCTCTTGCCAATGTCTAACAATAGTCTGCAAACATTCCTGTGCCTCATTTGCCCTGGTACCATTTTTCCATGGTAGAAATATCTTGGCGAAACCTTTCACCATGTTCGTCACTAACTGCCCCACAGTTCGCTGGAAAGAAGTCTAAATGTGAGTCCAAAAAGTGGATTTTAAGTGACATGTTACATCCCATGTTCTTGTAAGCTTTGATGAGGTTTTCCACCAGTTTTTCATAGTTGCCTTCCCTTCTGTTCCGATAAATCCCTTGAATGCTTCCCAAGCAGCTTTCTCCTCCCCATGAAGGTCTGATTCAAAGTCACCACCTTAAGAAGCTCTCGAATCTGAGGAAGAAATACTGGTGAAGAAACAGAAGCGGTGAATTCATTCACTGGGAAGGGAGGACCAACATCTTGTAGGAGTTAGGATGAGTCAGATGTAAGTGTGGGGGATGTATGTGAGGCAGTGAGCAGAATGAAAGTGGATAAAGCAACTGGGATGGATCAACACAGAAATGTCGAAAGCAGTTTTAGAGTGGGTACATTTGTTCAATATATGCTTGAAAGGGGGAAAGGTACCTAGGGATTGGCAGACAAAGTATATAATTCCTTTGTATAAAGAAAATGTGGGGAAAAAAATTAAGAATTATGAGAGAATAAGCATGTTGAGTATACCAAGTAAAGTGTACGGTAGTTATTATTGAAAGGATTATGGGCAAGACAGAGATAGGATTACAGACAAACATGGTGTTAGGAAGGGTAAGGGACATGTAAACCAAGTGTTACATTGAAGCATGCAAGTGAAAAATACGTAGATAAAGGTAAGGAATTTTTTTTTAAATTTATGGATTTAGAAAAGGCAAGTGATTGGGTGGATAGGGAAGTAATGTGGCAGATATTGTATATAGGAGGAAGGTGGATTATTTTCTAGCAAATATAGGAATTAGATAGGGATGCGTGACGTCACCATGGTTGTTTAATATATTTATAAATGGGGGTTGTAAGAAAATGCGAATGCTAGGGTGTTGGGAACAGGTTTAGAATTAAAAGATAAAGAATCTGATGCAGCGTTGGAGTTGTCACAACTGCTTTTTTGCCGATGACACTGTTCTTTAGGGAGATGTTGAAGAGGAGTTGCAAAGGTTGATAAACGAATTTGGGTGATTATGTAAAAGAAGGAAATTGAAAATGAACATAGGAATAAGGAAGGTGGAGAGTAATGTAAAATCTATGCAATTGAGATATTGGATATCAGATTAGAGGGAGGGGGTATGGAGAGAATAAATGTTTTTAAACAAATGGATTTATGAAAAATGAGGTCAACCACAGAATTAACAAGAATAAAAGGTAAGTAGTGTATTGAGGCATCTGTAAATACTAACTTTATCCATGGAGGCAAAAAGGAGAATGTACAAGAGTATAGTGGTACTAATAAAGTTGTATGGGTGCGAGGCATGGGTTTTGAATGTTAGAGCGAGTAAGAGGCTTGAGGCAGTGGAGACGTCGTGAATATTATGTAGAGAATTTGGATCTTGGAAATCAGGAGGTGTGGGGTTAACGAAAATATTATTCAGAGGACAGAAGTGGGATTTTGAGGTGATTTGGGCATTTGGAGATTGAAAAAAATAGGATGAGTAGGAGAGTATAAATCTAGTATGTAGGAAAGGAGGAAGTAGAGGTGATCCCAGGAAGCGCTGGAGGGAGGAGCTAAGGGGAATTTTAAGTGCTAATAGTCTGGACACGCAACAGACTTATGTGAAATTGGAGTCAGAGGAGGCAAGTGGCTTTATGATTTGACATGCTGTAGGATTGTGATCAAAGTAACATTTATGAAGGGATTCAGGGAAAACGGTTAGCCAGACTCGAGTCTTGGAGGTAAGAAGTACAGTGCCTGCATTCTGGAGGAGGAGTGGGGATGTTGAAATTCAGAGGGTCATTTGAGCTATGATGTCAGCTTCTGGCAGGACAGTAATAGAATGAGTAACATTGTTTCTTCTTTTTCGGGTCACCCTACCTCGGTGGGAGACGAATGGTGTATTAAAGAAAAAGTTTGTGTTAGGGTAGAAATTAACCCATTCCATTGCCTGATATATGTGGACAGTGACAAGTGTGTCTTATGCAAGTGCCTCAGTGCTGTGTAATCAATGTCTTGTAATCACTTACTGTGTATATTGTATATATTTGTCAGTCTAATGTTAATGGATGTGTTCAGATGAGAAACTGGTGGAAGTCTCCACCTGAGTGAATTACTTGCATAACAAGCGGTGGGTAGAGCTACGACTTAGTAAATTGCCATGTGTAGCCTTCCACACCTACATGCTAACTCAGAGGTTACTAGGTGGTGTTGCTGACTAGGAAAAAATGAGACCTAAGTTGCTCAGTCTCCACCAGTATAACCCCACTTATAAACATCTCAAGCAACATCATTTCTGGGATTTAGGATTTCTGAGCATTGTCTTGCGTGTCTGCAGCCTATATGCACTGCACAGACTTGCGTGTTGTGTGGACACAGCCTGCCTGTGAGAGACTGAGTCGTCTGATTTTGAAGCTCAGGTTTTGCATACTTCGTATTCGAAGAGAAGATTGACTCCTTGTGTACTCTTCTCTGACAATGATTGAGTGTACTCACTTAAGACTTGTACAAACTCTGTCTCTGAGCATCATCATCATCTGTGTGGACTAAGATTGTGTTATGTCGTGAGATTGAGTTTGAATCACGTAGCTGGGTTTGGCATTTGTCTAAGTTTGATTCGTTGAATTTTGCTCTGCACTGTCTTAAGGGGTCTCGAATTGAGTCTTTCTTCTGCATACTTAGTAATTAGTAGCAATTAGTAATTAGTAGACTTGGTATTTGCATAAGTTTGTGGGTTCAACCTTTGCCAGGTTTGCACAGGCTGCCACTGATGCCCTAGGTGAACTTGAGAGGCACACCAGTATTTGGACTCATTGTGAAAGTTAAAACACATGTGCAACATCTGGTTACCATCTTTATTGTAGACGTTTCGCCATCCAGTGGCTTTATCAATACAAATTCTTGGACATAATTAGTAGACAGTAGAACTATATACTCATTGTATCCATGTGACATGATGTATGCTGCTTTATTCAAATTCAAATTCAAATTTATTCAAATTCAAAGTTTATTCTCTATAAGGATTACAATGCTGAGTTTACAGAATTTGGTTATTGTATTGTTTACATGTAGTAAAATAATAATTACAGAGTGTACCACTAGAACACCGAGCATGGCTAGGCATTTCGGGCAGACTTAAATTAAATCTTAAGTATAAAATATTGCAAAATTATGAGGTAAGTTGGTATTATGGCTAAGTGACTAAATACTAGTTTGTGAGTTTAGCAATGTGAATGCTTTTGTTTTGGCACTATACATAGTTTCAGTATTGGAGTATCACAGGCCAACTTATGACTAGTTAAGATTCATTATTTTGAGATTGAGATTGATATTTCTGTTTATGGTCAAATGGGTGAGTGAGTGTAAGTGTTAACCACCAGGTGGTATTCGTGTAATTAGTTGACAGGGTGTATCAGGGAGATAAGATGTTTTCTGATGGTAGTTTTGAAGGTGATGAATGTGTCTGCAGTTTTAGAATTTTCAGGTAGGGTGTTACAGATTTTAGGGCCTTTGACATACATTGAATTTTTGTAAAGGTTTAGTCAGACACGGGCAATGTCATAGAGATGTTTGTATCTGGTGTTGTGCCTGTGGGTTCTGTCGCAACTATCAAGAAAGCGTTTTAGGTCAAGGTTAATATTGGAATTTAAGGTCCTGTAGATGTAGATTGCACAGTAGTAAGTGTGGATGTACTGAACAGGGAGTAAGTTTAGATTTATGAAGAATGGGGGGGGGGTGTTGCCAGGGATGGGATTTAGTGATTATTCTTACTGCGGCTTTTTGTTGGGTTATTATTGGCTTTAGGTGTGTTGCTGCAGTTGAACCCAAAGCACGGATAGCATAGGTGAGGTATGGATATGTAAGTGAATGGTATAGTGTGAGAAGGGCAGTTTGCGGCACGTAGTATCGTATCTTGGAGAGGATCCCAACCGTTTTGGATACTTTTTTGGTTATGTGTTGGATATGGGTGCTGAAGTTCAGGTTGTTGTCGAGGTATAGCCCTAGGAATTTGCCCTCATTATGCCTGGCAGTTAGAGTGTTGTCGATCTTAATGTTAATTTGCGCATCTCCTGCTCTGCTACCAAACATAATGTAGTAGGTTTTGTCAGTGTTAAGCGTAAGTTTATTAGCTGTCATCCAAGTCGATATTTTGATCAGCTCCTCATTAACAATGGTGTTGAGGGTGGCAAGATTAGGGTGAGAGATGACATAAGTCGTGTCGTCAGCAAAGAGAATGGGGTTCAGGTGTTGAGATACGTTTGGAAGATCATTGATGTATATGAGGAAGAGCAGGGGACCAAGGACACTTCCCTGCGGAACTCCAGTATCAAGTGGCTGTGTTGTTGATGCTGTGTCTTTAATGAAGACATACTGATACCTATTAGTAAGGTAAGATTTGAAATATGCAAGCGCATGGCCTCTTATACCATAATGGTCAAGTTTGTGGAGTAGGATGCTGTGGTCTACTGTGTCAAAAGCTTTTCTTAGGTCAATAAAAATTCCTAGTGGATATTCCATATTTTTCAATGCTGTGTAAAGCAGATCTAGCATTTTTATAATTGCATCATTAGTACTTTTATTTTTCCTGAATCCACATTGGCAGGGGTTGAGTATGTTTTGTGCCGTTATAAATGAATATAGTCTCCTGTGCACGAGTTTCTCAAAGATTTTGGATAGCAATGGTAAGTTTGATATTGGCCTATAGTTGTTTAAATCTGTAGGGTCACCACCTTTATGTATTGGTGTAACCCTTGCCGTCTTGAGTAGTTTCGGGAAGGTGCTAGTTTCTAGTGACTTGTTAAAAAGTAATGAGATAGCATGCGAGAGGACATGAGCCGCTCTCTTGTACAATAATGGTGGGACATGAAATAGATTCCCTGAGTTATTTTTAAGTGACTTTATAATCGTCTTGTGTCGGCTTCAGTGACATTGTTATTATTTAATGAAGTATGTTCTGCATAGTGCAGAGAGATGCTTTAAATAGTAAAGAGAGAAGATTATTACTTGAACCTTGGTTATACCAGTATCCTCTAAACTGGCATTTGATGTATGGATTCGGGTCAGATCATTTTAATCACGAGGCAGTGCTTTTGGGGCAGAGGTGGTTATAACTAAAGATATTGTCGCATATTATGATAAGTATAGCCTATCTGCACCACGCAATAAGCAGTTAGTATATAACAGGCAGGATGGACGGTGTGAGGCACGCAGGATGGATGGTGTGAGGCAGGCAGGATGGGTGGTGTGAGGCAGGCAGGATGGGTGGTGTGAGGCAGGCAGGATGGGTGGTGTGAGGCAGGCAGGATGGGTGGTGTGAGGCAGGCAGGATGCGTGGTGTGAGGCATACCTTAGCTCTCGGACACATTGTTATTCTTTTAGATATTATCTGAAATATGTGTCTTCTGCCACGAGTGGCCTGGCCAGTGGGAGGGAACGCAAACAAAGGCGCAACGGACTTAAAGACCGATTGCGGAGTAAGGTTAAGTTTAGGTTGGGTTTCGCTAGATTTGGTGATGTTTCTTATCGTTTGCGCAACATAATTCTCTCTCTGATGTAAAATTAACTCAGTATTGTAAATTATAAGTTATATTTTATCGCCGAAATCCGCTGAGGAGAAATATTTATTACCGCAGCATATCTTACAGAATGTGGTGGGTGGCAAGGCTGTGTGTTGGGTTGTAGGGTTGTTTGGTGGGTGGCAAGGCTGTGTGTTGGGTTGTAAGGTTGTTTGGTGGGTGGCAAGGCTGTGTGTTGGGTTGTAGGGTTGTTTGGTGGGTGGCAAGGCTGTCTGTTGGGTTGTTTGGTGGGTGGCAAGGCTGTGTGTTGGGTTGTAGGGTTGTTTGGTGGGTGGCAAGGCTGTCTGTTGGGTTGTTTGGTGGGTGGCAAGGCTGTGTGTTGGCTTGTAGGGTTGTTTGGTGGGTGGCAAGGCTGTCTGTTGGGTTGTTTGGTGGGTGGCAAGGCTGTGTGTTGGGTTGTAGGGTTGTTTGGTGGGTGGCAAGGCTGTCTGTTGGGTTGTTTGGTGGGTGGCAAGGCTGTGTGTTGGGTTGTAGGGTTGTTTGGTGGGTGGCAAGGCTGTCTGTTGGGTTGTTTGGTGGGTGGCAAGGCTGTGTGTTGGGTTGTAGGGTTGTTTGGTGGGTGGCAAGGCTGTCTGTTGGGTTGTTTGGTGGGTGGCAAGGCTGTGTGTTGGCTTGTAGGGTTGTTTGGTGGGTGGCAAGGCTGTCTGTTGGGTTGTTTGGTGGGTGGCAAGGCTGTGTGTTGGGTTGTAGGGTTGTTTGGTGGGTGGCAAGGCTGTCTGTTGGGTTGTTTGGTGGGTGGCAAGGCTGTGTGTTGGCTTGTAGGGTTGTTTGGTGGGTGGCAAGGCTGTCTGTTGGGTTGTTTGGTGGGTGGCAAGGCTGTGTGTTGGGTTGTAGGGTTGTTTGGTGGGTGGCAAGGCTGTGTGTTGGGTTGTAGGGTTGTTTGGTGGGTGGCAAGGCTGTGTGTTGGGTTGTTTGGTGGGTGGCAAGGCTGTTTGTTGGGTTTGGTGGGTGGCAAGGCTGTGTGTTGGGTTGTTTGGTGGGTGGCAAGGCTGTGTGTTGGGTTGTAGGGTTGTTTGGTGGGTGGCAAGGCTGTCTGTTGGGTTGTAGGGTTGTTTGGTGGGTGACAAGGCTGTGTGTTGGGTTGTAGGGTTGTTTGGGTGACAAGGCTGTGTGTTGGGTTGTAGGGTTGTTTGGTGGGTGACAAGGCTGTCTGTTGGGTTGTAGGGGTGTTTGGTGGGTGGCAAGGCTGTGTGTTGGGTTGTAGGGTTGTTTGGTGGGTGACAAGGCTGTCTGTTGGGTTGTAGGGTTGTTTGGTGGGTGGCAAGGCTGTGTGTTGGGTTGTAGGGTTGTTTGGTGGGTGACAAGGCTGTGTGTTGGGTTGTAGGGTTGTTTGGTGGGTGACAAGGCTGTGTGTGGGGTTGTAGGGTTGTTTGGTGGGTGACAAGGCTGTCTGTTGGGTTGTAGGGGTGTTTGGTGGGTGGCAAGGCTGTGTGTTGAGTTGTTTGGTGGGTGGCAAGGCTGTGTTGGGTTGTATGGTTGTTTGGTGGGTGACAAGGCTGTGTGTTGGGTTGTAGGGTTGTTTGGTGGGTGACAAGGCTGTCTGTTGGGTTGTAGGGGTGTTTGGTGGGTGGCAAGGCTGTGTGTTGGGTTGTTTGGTGGGTGGCAAGGCTGTGTTGGGTTGTAGGGTTGTTTGGTGGGTGACAAGGCTGTCTGTTAGGTTGTAGGGTTGTTTGGTGGGTGGCAAGGCAGTGTTGGGTTGCAGGGATGTTTGGTGGGTGGCAAGGCTGTGTTGGGTTGTTGGGGGGTTTGTTGGGTGGCAAGGCTGTGTGATGGGTTATAGGAGTGTTTGGTGGGTGGCAAGGCTGTGTTGGGTTGTAGGAGTGTTTGGTGGGTGGCAAGATTGTATGTTGGGTTGTAGGGTTGTTTGGTGGGTGGCAAGGCTGTGTGTTGGGTTGTAGGGGTGTTTGGTGGGTGGCAAAGCTGTGTGTTGGGTTGTAGGGGTGTTTGGTGGGTGACAAGGCTGTGTGTTGGGTTGCAAGGTGTGTTTGGTGGGTGGCAAGGCTGTGTGTTGGGTTGTAGGGGTGTTTGGTGATTGGCAAGGCTGTGTGTTGGGTTGTTTGGTGGGTGACAAGGCTGTGTGTTGGGTTGTAGGGTTGTTTGGTGGGTGACAAGGCTGTCTGTTGGGTTGTAGGGGTGTTTGGTGGGTGGCAAGGCTGTGTGTTGAGTTGTTTGGTGGGTGGCAAGGCTGTGTTGGGTTGTATGGTTGTTTGGTGGGTGACAAGGCTGTGTGTTGGGTTGTAGGGTTGTTTGGTGGGTGACAAGGCTGTCTGTTGGGTTGTAGGGGTGTTTGGTGGGTGGCAAGGCTGTGTGTTGGGTTGTTTGGTGGGTGGCAAGGCTGTGTTGGGTTGTAGGGTTGTTTGGTGGGTGACAAGGCTGTCTGTTAGGTTGTAGGGTTGTTTGGTGCGTGGCAAGGCAGTGTTGGGTTGCAGGGATGTTTGGTGGGTGGCAAGGCTGTGTTGGGTTGTTGGGGGGTTTGTTGGGTGGCAAGGCTGTGTGTTGGGTTGTTTGGTGGGTGGCAAGGCTGTGTGATGGGTTATAGGAGTGTTTGGTGGGTGGCAAGGCTGTGTTGGGTTGTAGGGGTGTTTGGTGGGTGGCAAGATTGTATGTTGGGTTGTAGGGTTGTTTGGTGGGTGGCAAGGCTGTGTGTTGGGTTGTAGGGGTGTTTGGTGATTGGCAAGGTTGTGTGTTGGGTTGTAGGTTGTGTTTGGTGGGTGGCAAGGCTGTGTGTTGGGTTGTAGGGGTGTTTGGTGGGTGGCAAAGCTGTGTGTTGGGTTGTAGGGGTGTTTGGTGGGTGACAAGGCTGTGTGTTGGGTTTCAGGGTGTGTTTGGTGGGTGGCAAGGCTGTGTGTTGGGTTGTAGGGGTGTTTGGTGATTGGCAAGGCTGTGTGTTGGGTTGTAGGGGTGTTTGGTGGGTGACAAGGCTGTGTGTTGGGTTGTAGGTTGTGTTTGGTGGGTGGCAAGGCTGTGTGTTGGGTTGTAGGGGTGTTTGGTGGGTGGCAAAGCTGTGTGTTGGGTTGTAGGGGTGTTTGGTGGGTGACAAGGCTGTGTGTTGGGTTGCAGGGTGTGTTTGGTGGGTGGCAAGGCTGTGTGTTGGGTTGTAGGGGTGTTTGGTGGGTGGCAAGGCTGTGTGTTGGGTTGTAGGGGTGTTTGGTGGGTGGCAAAGCTGTGTGTTGGGTTGTAGGGGTGTTTGGTGGGTGACAAGGCTGTGTGTTGGGTTGTAGGGGTGTTTGGTGGGTGATAAGGCTGTGTGTTAGGTTGTAGGGTGTGTTTGGTGGGTGGCAAGGCTGTGTGTTGGGTTGTAGGGGTGTTTGGTGGGTGGCAAAGCTGTGTGTTGGGTTGTAGGGGTGTTTGGTGGGTGACAAGGCTGTGTGTTGGGTTGTAGGGGTGTTTGGTGGGTGACAAGGCTGTGTGTTAGGTTGTAGGGTGTGTTTGGTGGGTGGCAAGGCTGTGTGTTGGGTTGTAGGGGTGTTTGGTGGGTGGCAAGGCTGTGTTGGGATGTAGGGTGTGTTTGACGGGTGGCAAGGCTGTGTTGGGTTGTAGGGTTATTTGGTGGGTGGCAAGGCTGTGTGTTGGGTTGTAGGGGTGTTTGGTGCGTGGCAAGGCTGTGTGTTGGGTTGTAGGGGTGTTTGGTGGGTGGCAAAGCTGTGTGTTGGGTTGTAGGGGTGTTTGGTGGGTGACAAGGCTGTGTGTTGGGTTGCAGGGTGTGTTTGGTGGGTGGCAAGGCTGTGTGTTGGGTTGTAGGGGTGTTTGGTGGGTGGCAAAGCTGTGTGTTGGGTTGTAGGGGTGTTTGGTGGGTGACAAGGCTGTGTGTTGGGTTGTAGGGGTGTTTGGTGGGTGATAAGGCTGTGTGTTAGGTTGTAGGGTGTGTTTGGTGGGTGGCAAGGCTGTGTGTTGGGTTGTAGGGGTGTTTGGTGGGTGGCAAAGCTGTGTGTTGGGTTGTAGGGGTGTTTGGTGGGTGACAAGGCTGTGTGTTGGGTTGTAGGGGTGTTTGGTGGGTGACAAGGCTGTGTGTTAGGTTGTAGGGTGTGTTTGGTGGGTGGCAAGGCTGTGTGTTGGGTTGTAGGGTGTGTTTGGTGGGTGGCAAGGCTGTGTTGGGTTGTAGGGTTATTTGGTGGGTGGCAAGGCTGTGTGTTGGGTTGTAGGGGTGTTTGGTGCGTGGCAAGGCTGTGTGTTGGGTTGTTTGGTGGGTGGCAAAGCTGTGTGTTGGGGTGTAGGGTTGTTTGTTGGGTGGCAAGGCTGTGTGTTGGGTTGTAGGGTTGCTTGGTGGGTGGCAAGGCTGTGTGTTGGGTTGTAGTGGTGTTTGGTGGGTGGCAAGGCTGTGTGTTGGGTTGTAGGGGTGTTTGGTGGATGGCAAGGCTGTGTGTTGGGTTGTAGGGGTGTTTGTTGGGTGTCAAGGCTGTGTGTTGGGTTGTAGGGGTGTTTGGTGGGTGGCAAGGCTGTGTGTTGGGTTGTAGGGGTCTTTGGTGGGTGGCAAGGCTGTGTTGGGTTGTAGGGGTGTTTGGTGGGTGGCAAGGCTGTGTGTTGGGTTGTAGGGGTGTTTGGTGGGTGGCAAGGCTGTTGTGTTGGCTTGTTTGATGGGTGGCAAGGCTGTGTGATGGGTTATAGGAGTGTTTGGTGGGTGGCAAGGCTGTGTTGGGTTGTAGGATTGTTTGGTGGGTGGCAAGGCTGTGTGTTGGGTTGTTTTTTGGGTAACAAGGCTGTGTGTTGGGTTGTATGGGTGTTTGGTGGGAGGCAAGGCTGTGTGTTGGGTTGTTTTTTTGGGTGACAAGGCTGTGTGTTGGGTTGTAGGGGTGTTTGGTGGGTGACAAGGCTGTGTTGGGTTGTAGGGTGTGTTTGGTGATTGGCAAGGCTGTGTGTTGGGTTGTAGGGGTGTTTGGTGGGTGGCAAAGCTATGTGTTGGGTTGTAGGGGTGTTGGTGGATGACAAGGCTGTATGTTGGGTTGTAGGGGTGTTTGGTGGGTGGCAAGGCTGTGTGTTGGGTTGTAGGGGTGTTTGGTGGGTGGCAAGGCTGTGTGTTGGGTTGTACGGTGTGTTTGACGGGTGGCAAGGCTGTGTTGGGTTGTAGGGTTATTTGGTGGGTGGCAAGGCTGTGTGTTGGGTTGTAGGGGTGTTTGGTGCGTGGCAAGGCTGTGTGTTGGGTTGTTTGGCGGGTGGCAAGGATGTGTGTTGGGTTGTAGGGGTGTTTGGTGCGTGGCAAGGCTGTGTGTTGGGTTGTTTGGCGGGTGGCAAGGATGTGTGTTGGGCTTTAAAGGTATTTGGTGGGTGCCAAGCCTGTGTGTTGGGTTGTAGTGGTGTTTGGTGGGTGGCAAGGCTGTGTGTTGGGTTGTAGGAGTGTTTGGTGGGTGGCAAGGCTGTATGTTGGGTTGTAGGGGTGTTTGGTGGGTGTCAAGGCTGTGTGTTGGGTTGTAGGGGTGTTTGGTGGGTGGCAAGGCTGTGTGTTGGGTTGTAGGGGTGTTTGGTGGGTGTCAAGGCTGTGTGTTGGGTTGTAGGGGTGTTTGGTGGGTGGCAAGGCTGTGTGTTGGGTTGTAGGGGTGTTTGGTGGGTGGCAAGGCTGTGTGTTGGCTTGTAGGCGTGTTTGGTGGGTGGCAAGGCTGTGTGTTGGGTTGTAGAAGTGTTTGGTGGGTGGCAAGGCTGTGTATTGTGGTGTTTGGTGGGTGGCAAGGCTGTGTGTTGGGTTGTAGGGGTGTTTGGTGGTGGCAAGGCTTTGTGTTGGGTTGATTGATGGGTGGCAAGGCTGTGTGTTGGGTTGTAGAGTTGTTTGGTGGCCAGCAGAGCTGTGTGTTGGGTTGTAGGAGTATTTGGTGGGTGGCAAGGCTGTGTGTTAGGTTTTAGGGGTGTTTGGTGGGTGGCAAGGCTGCGTATTGGGTTGTTGGCGTGTTTTGTGGGTGGCAAAGCTGTGTGTTGGGTTGTTTGGTGGGGCAGCAGGGCTTTGTGTCGGGTTGTAGAGTTTGGTGGCCAGCAGGGCTGTGTGTTGGGTTGTAGGAGTGTTTGGTGGGTGGCAAGACTGTATTGGGTTGTAGGGGTGTTTCTTGGGCAGCAGGGATGTGTGGTGGATGACATTACTAGATGGTATTGGATGACAGTACTGGGTGGTAGTGAATGACAGTACTGGGCAGTGGTGGATGACAGTACTGGGTAGTGGTGGATGATAGTTCTGGGTGGTGGTGGATGACAGTACTGGGTGGTGGTGGATGACAGTACTGGGTGGTGGTGGATGATAGTTCTGGGTGGTGGTTGACAGTACTGGCTGGTGGATGATAGTACCGGGTGGTGGATGGCGGTACTAGGTGGTGGATGACTACTGGGTGGTGGATGACAGTGCTGGGTGGTGGTGGATGATAGTTCTGAGTGGTGGATGATAGTTCTGGGTGGCGGATGACAGTACTGGGTGGTGGATGACGGCACTGAGTAGTGGATGAAAGTACTGGGTAGTGGATGACGGCACTGGGTGGTGGATGAAGGTACTGGGTGGTGGATGACGGTACTGGGTGGTGGATGAAGGTACTGGGTGGTGGATGACGGTACTGGGTGGTGGATGAAGGTACTGGGTGTTGGTGGATGACGGTACTGGGTGGTGGATGATAGATCTGGGTGGTAGATGACAGTTCTGGGTGGTGGATGACAGTACTGGGTGGTAGATGATAGTTCTGGGTGGTGGATGACAGTTCTGGGTGGTGGATGACAGTGCTAGTACGGGTGGTGGGTGACGGTACTGGGTGGTGGATGACAGTACTGGGTGGTGGATGACAGTACTAGTACGGGTGATGGGTGACGGTACTAGTATGGGTGGTGGATGACGGTACTAGTACGGGTGGTGGATGACGGTACTAGTACGGGTGGTGGATGACGGTACTGGGTGGTGGATGACAGTACTAGTACGGGTGGTGGATGACGGTACTAGTACGGGTGGTGGATGACGGTACTGGGTGGTGGATGACGGTACTAGTACGGGTGGTGGATGACGGTACTAGTACGGGTGGTGGATGACGGTACTGGGTGGTGGATGACAATACTAGTACGGGTGGTGGATGACGGTACTAGTACGGGTGGTGGATGACGGTACTGGGTGGTGGGTGACGGTACTAGTACGGGTGGTGGATGAAGGTACTGGGTAGTGGATGACGGTACTGGGTGGTGGATGACAGTACTAGTACGGGTGGTGGATGACGGTACTAGTACGGGTGGTGGATGACGGTACTAGTACGGGTGGTGGATGACGGTACTGGGTGGTGGATGACAGTACTAGTACGGGTGGTGGATGACGGTACTAGTACGGGTGGTTGATGACGGTACTAGTACGGGTGGTGGATGACGGTACTAGTACGGGTGGTGGATGACGGTACTGGGTGGTGGATGACGGTACTAGTACGGGTGGTGGATGACGGTACTAGTACGGGTGGTGGATGACGGTACTGGGTGGTGGATGACAGTACTAGTACGGGTGGTGGATAACGGTACTAGTACGGGTGGTGGATGACGGTACTGGGTGGTGGATGACAGTACTAGTACGGGTGGTGGATAACGGTACTAGTACGGGTGGTGGATGACGGTACTAGTACGGGTGGTGGATGACGGTACTGGGTGGTGGATGACAGTACTAGTACGGGTGGTGGATAACGGTACTAGTACGGGTGGTGGATGACGGTACTGGGTGGTGGATGACAGTACTAGTACGGGTGGTGGATAACGGTACTAGTACGGGTGGTGGATGACGGTACTAGTACGGGTGGTGGATGACGGTACTGGGTGGTGGATGACAGTACTAGTACGGGTGGTGGATAACGGTACTAGTACGGGTGGTGGATGACAGTACTAGTACGGGTGGTGGATGACAGTACTAGTACGGGTGGTGGATGACGGTACTAGTACGGGTGGTGGATGACGGTACTGGGTGGTGGATAACGGTACTAGTACGGGTGGTGGATGACAGTACTAGTACGGGTGGTGGATGACAGTACTAGTACGGGTGGTGGATGACAGTACTAGTACGGGTGGTGGATGACGGTACTAGTACGGGTGGTGGATGACAGTACTAGTACGGGTGGTGGATGACAGTACTAGTACGGGTGGTGGATGACGGTACTAGTACGGGTGGTGGATGACGGTACTAGTACGGGTGGTGGATGACAGTACTAGTACGGGTGGTGGATGACGGTACTGGATGGTGGATGAAGGTACTGGGTAGTGGATGACGGTACTGGGTGGTGGATGACAGTACTAGTACGGGTGGTGGATGACGATACTAGTACGGGTGGTGGATGACGGTACTAGGTGGTGGATGACAGTACTAGTAAGGGTGGTGGATGACGGTACTAGTACGGGTGGTGGATGACGGTACTAGTACGGGTGGTGGATGACGGTACTGGGTGGTGGATGACGGTACTAGTATGGGTGGTTAATGACGGTACTAGTACGGGTGGTGGATGACGGTACTGGGTGGTAATGGATGATAGTACTGGGTGGTGGATGATAGTCCACGGGTGACGTCAGACTTTCCACATCATTCGGTATATTTATTTCAATAATCACTAACGTAAAATTCTGAATGAAAAGAGTTTGGAATGAGCAGTGGAAATAATGTTTGGATATCAGTTATTTATATTCCACTACGCCACACTAACTTACTTGAAAACCTAATATATTTTTATGCTCAACATAATTAATGGACTGCAACATGTTGCTCAAATGGCTTACAATATCTATAAATATAATTAAAATGGAAAAAATAGCAATATTGTATATTGGTGATGAATATATTTTAGAAGTGTGTGTGAGTGTATATATATATATATATATTTATATATATATATATATATATATATATATATATATATATATATATATATATATATATATATATATATATATAATGTCGTGCCGAATATGCAAAACTGATCAATTAGCAAGAACTCATTTAAAATTAAGTCCATTGTAAAATTTTCTCTTGCACGTTTAAAGGTATATTTTTTTCATTAATGTTGATGCAAAAATTTATAATTTTGCACCAAAAGGAACTTAGAAAACTTACCTAACCTTATTATAACAAGAACAATTTATTTTAGCCTAACCCAACAAAATATATTTTAGATTTGTTTACAATAATTTAATACTAAACAAAGACAGTGAAACATATTTTTTTCGTTAGGTTCAGAATGATTTTGGCGAAATTATTGCATACACAAATTTTTACTTGTCCTATATGGCAAGATGAGCGTTGCTATTTAAACCAAGATCGCAAGTTCTGCCTATTCGGCACGACATATATATATATATAATATATATATATATATAATATATATATATATGTCGTGCCGAATATGTAAAACTGGTCAATTAGCAAGAACTCGTTTAAAATTAAGCCCTTTCTGAAATTTTCTCTTATACGTTTAAAGATACATTTTTTTCATTAATGTTAATGTAAAAATTTTTAATTTTGCACCAAAAGAATCTTAGAAAACTTACCAAACCTTATTAT
>NC_091357.1:5406724-5441724 GCF_038502225.1 Cherax quadricarinatus
CATGTGGGGGGTCGATAACGTGGATTGGGTAATAACACTAGCGTTGGCTGGTTAGTATGTATAATTATAACGGAATATATGGGAAGCACAGGCCCGCCCTGCCTCTCTGCTCTCTATCTTAAGACTGACTCACGAATTGGGTCCTAGGGGTGAGCGGCGTTCAAAAACTGCTATGGTCAGCTGTAACGTCAGTGAATAACAATGATTCACACAGACGGTTGGTAGTGAGTCATACTACTGGTAACTGGTACTACTGGGAACTGATACTACCGAGACCCGGGTTAAGAAAGAAACATGGCTTGTAAACTAGGCTGCCCAGCTTATGTGGCATTTGTGGCCGAGTGGATAAAAGCACTGCCTGGGAATCCTTCCCATCTCAATAGCAGCATCTGAGACGGGAAGTGGACACGATTCTAATGTTTTGTTTATTCATGCAAGGGATTTTAACCATCCAATTGATTTTCAAAAGGCCGAGAAAGTTGTATCAAGTAAGTCCGTGGTCGACTGGAATATAATAGAATAATGTTTCATAAAAAGAAGTTTTGAATATATGAATATATCTTTTGGTTTATATAAATTGGATTTATTTATAATCTATAAAATTTGGGAAGAATTTAATGATACATTAAATAAGAAAAAAATTCTTAATGGGTGGGTAGAGTATCAGTTGTGTTCCAGAGTTGGGTGTTGTGACGCGACTGTGTGGTGTAGTCTTGCCCTTATATGCTTTCCTGTTGTTTTGTTTTGTTTTTATAGTTAATTGATGATATGAGAAGTCACGAAAGCACTTTGAATTTCTGTATTCTTTCACAGTGGTTGTTCTGCATATTGTGATATCACCTTACTGGGATTTGGTATTAAAGTATTCTTGACTGGTGGTGAAACGGTTAGGAGCAACCTCAGTGATTCATCGTGCAGTCGATAGGCTTTAAACCCCATTATCCACCCCTTTACCCGTACTATAATTGATTTTCAGGATTACCTGTCTAAGGTAAAAACTACAGCAGGGCCTCAGAAGGTCAAACTGGATAGGAAGCGGTCAGGTCAGACGAGTTAGGAAGGAGTCAGACCAGGTCAGTCTAGTTCAGGTCAGACGAGTTAGGAAGGGGTCAGACCAGGTCAGTCTAGGTCAGGTCAGACGAGCTAGCAAGGGGTCAGACCAGGTCAGTCTAGGTCAGGTCAGACGAGTTAGCAAGGGGTCAGACCAGGTCAGTCTAGGTCAGGTCAGACGAGCTAGCAAGGGGTCAGACCAGGTCAGTCTAGGTCAGGTCAGACGAGCTAGCAAGGGGTCAGACCAGGTCAGTCTAGGTCAGGTCAGACGAGCTAGCAAGGGGTCAGACCAGTTGAGTCCCTGAAGGAGGTCAGTCGACCCATGAGAGGAAGACCGGGAGCTCCTACCCCCAGAAAGTCATTAAATTGATGGATGGTTCAGTGGAATGAAATATCTTGGAATGGTCAGGATATTTCAGTATTCACTCCGCCATTTTCTTGTTCCCTCGTACCCACGTCAGCTCTGGCTGAAGGTATGCGGCTTCTGCGTTTTTTAAATTGGTTTGCGTTTTATTGAAGATGATTTTTGTGATGAAGATGGTGACTTTGTTGACGACGTGGGTGATGACGTTGGTGACGTGGGTGATGACGTTGGTGACGTGGGTGATGACGTTGGTGACGTGGGTGATGACGTTGGTGACGTGGGTGATGACGTTGGTGATGAGGGTGATGACGTTGGTGACGTGGGTGATGACGTTGGTGACGTGGGTGATGACGTTGGTGACGTGGGTGATGACGTTGGTGACGTGGGTGATGACGTTGGTGACGTGGGTGATGACGTTGGTGATGAGGGTGATGACGTTGGTGATGAGGGTGATAACGTTGAAGAGGACGGTAGTGATAGCATTTTGTCATTGTCCACCTCTGCTACTCTTTCTTATTCTCCACTGTTCTTCCTCCTCCTAGGTAAAAATGTATTTTCTCGATGTTTATATTTTCGTTGTACTATTAACTCTCTCTCTCTCTCTCTCTCTCTCTCTCTCCCTCTTTCTTTTTTTCTCTTTCCCTCCCCTCCCACTTTCTCTTTTTCTTTTTCTCTTTTTCTCTCCCTCCCACCCTCCTTCCCTCCCCTTTGTATCTAGGGTGATGGGGATATCTTGATAAAAAAAAATCCATTTGTGTTGTGTATGGTAGAGGTGCTGCTGAGAGATGGTAATTGTCAAGTGATAGTAACTGTAGCTCTGCTGGAAGGTTACCTTTGATGCTGTCGTAACTGATGAACCTTTAATGGTATACTTGACCATATCCTCATTGTCCTACTGAAGTCTGCCACCTCTTGACTGACATTATTCACCACCTTGTATGACCCATCCTGCGTGATGGAATATGTCAGGGAAACTTGGCTAGCATGGTTCCCATTGTTAGTATCATGTAGAATGAGGAAGCATTATCTCCCCCCTTTTTTTTTTTTTTTTTTTTTTTTTTTTTTTTTTTTTTTTTTTTTTTCTGCCTGCCTGCCTGCTGGTGTGGGTGGGGGAGGTAGTGGAAGTTAGGATGGTCGTAACTCAAGTGTTATATCTGGTTCTGGTATCGTGATTTTATAGCGTGCTTTATAGCGTCAAGTGTGGCCCCATAACCCCCCCTCCCCCCTCTGATAAAACCCAACCTCCAATTTTACTGCCTCCCTTTTCCAGACTTTCCTAACGCTTTCCCAGACTTTCCTCGACTTTCTACCCACTTTTTAGTCGCCCATTAATTTCTTTGATTTTTTTATAGCATTCTCGATTCTTCAGAATATTCTTTTTTTGCCTCCATTTCTTTTTTTTTTTGGGGGGGGATAGATAAGTATAATCTTCGAGAAAGATTGACCTCTGCCTGTCTCTGAATATTGGCTTCTACCAGTCTTTGAATGTTGGCTTCTGTCAGTCTTTGAATGTAGGCTTCTGCCAGTCTTTGAATGTTGGCTTCTGTCAGTCTTTGAATGTAGGCTTCTGCCAGTCTTTGAATGTTGGCTTCTGCCAGTCTTTAAATGTTGGCTTTTGCCAGTCTTTGAATATTGGCTTCTGCCAGTCTTTGAATATTGGCTTCTGCCAGTCTTTGAATATTGGCTTCTGCCAGTCTTTGAATGTTGGCTTCTGTCAGTCTTTGAATATTGGCTTTTGCCAGTCTTTGAATATTGGCTTCTGCCAGTCTTTGAATGTTGGCTTTTGCCAGTCTTTGAATATTGGCTTCTGCCAGTCTTTGAATATTGGCTTCTGCCAGTCTTTGAATGTTGGCTTTTGCCAGTCTTTGAATATTGGCTTCTGCCAGTCTTTGAATATTGGCTTCTGCCAGTCTTTGAATATTGGCTTCTGCCAGTCTTTGAATATTGGCTTCTGCCAGTCTTTGAATATTGGCTTCTGCCAGTCTTTGAATATTGGCTTCTGCCAGTCTTTGAATGTTGTAGTGAGGAGGCTGGAGGCAGTGGATATGCTGGTATTATGTAGAGATTAAGGGATGAAGAAATTAGCAGTGTTGGTGTGGGAAATATAAAATTAAATTATTATAAACACCATCAAGTATGGTAGATTTGTCCCATGGCTTGGATGGCAGCGCTCTCTCGTCTCACACACAGTGCCCGTGGTTCGATTTTTTTTTTTTATTCGCCGGTATTCTCCCGGCCCGGGTCTTTTCCAAGTAGTGGTGACCCGGCCTTGGCTCCCTATCTGGGGAGTGTCTCGAGACCTAAGTCTCCCATGGGAGGAGGTACAAGTACCCCCCTCATCTTTGGGACCAAGTGTCCCCAGGCCTAGCCACAGTCCCCGCCCTCACGGGGCTCGTAGGGAGAAGCTAGGCCTCTGGTCTGCCATCTGCCCCGCCCCAAAGGGTGGTTCGATTCCCGACATGAATAGAAATTGAAGAATTGAGACATGCAACATATGGGAATCTTTATCGATTCCAGGCTGAGGGACTGATTACCTCACTCCTCCTCTCCTTACCCATTTCTACTTTGTATTTGACTGATGAAGCCACTGTGTGGCTAAACGTCTCTTCAGTAAAGATTGCCACATGTTGCATAAGTGTCTCAGTTCTTCAACTTGTCGGTTTTCAAAACCATTCATCACATGAACGGAAATATAAGGCATGTTTCCTTACATCTGCTGTCCCTGTTCACCTAGCAGTAAGTAGGTACCTGGGTATTAGTGGACTGGTGTGGGTTGCATCCTAGGGGACAAGATTGAAGGCCCACAATGAGAAGACAGAGTCATCGATGACGCACTGACTTTCTTGGGTTATCCTGGGTGGCTAATACTCCCCCGAGTTAAAAATCTGAACAAATCTTATATCTTATGCAAATAAACGCATACACCGGTTTTAAAACATTAAGGAAACGTTTCGCCCATCAGGGGATTTATCAATCCAATGAAGGTATAATTAAAAAAAATATTCCAGACTATTGAACAAAACTCTTCTCCAGGCTGAGGGACTGATCACCTCAAAACTACGTCCTCGATGGTGATGGACTAATTGGTGATGGACTAATCTTTACATCTCTACTGCTTCTGTTGCCTCCTCTGTATTAGTACTGAAAAAGCTATTCGTGGCGAAACTTTTCCTCTGATAAATGTCCTGAACTCTAAATAAGTGTCGTTTTCCACATTTTGTCGGTATCACTTGTTGACTGAAGAAACCTACTGTGTAGGTGAAACGTTTCGGAATAAAGATGACTGTTGCACATGTGTCTTATCAACTTGTCGGTATTGTATACCATTATCCTAGGTATTTTAGACATATTCTATGTATGATAATCTATGTAACTGTATTTGTGTATACCTGAATAAACAAACTTAATAATATTCATGAGAACAGGCAGAGGCGTCGCTAGGGTTGGTGTCACCCGGGGCGGAATCTTGGGTGTCACCCACATGAAATCCAAGGGCGAGGGGATAGGGGTAGTAAACTCCACTTACATCACTGCTGCATGATCAGTAACTAATGCTTAGCAATGAGAACGTTTAAAGGCCATAAACCGAACTTTATTAATGATAAAATAAATAATCGTAGTAACATTGAGGAAATATAAACTCAAATGCCACTTTGAGTACAGCCAACTGATCCTACATTTATTCATCATCAACAATGAAAAAAAAACTTGAAAAATAAAGAAAAACACTAGTTCCGATTTAACCTTGAGTACAGGTAACATCTCATTGAATCTGATATTTCATTTCCTTGCCTTCAATCCTGCAAAATCATCTATCACATCAATCCTATAATAGGCTATATAGAAACGAAGGATTTTTCTCTTTGGTTGCTGCAGCCATTAGTGTCACCTTCTTTAGAGGCTATATGTTGGCACCCGGAGCGGCATTCCCCCCCCCCCCTTACGACGCCCCTGAGAACAGGTGTGGTTCCTCTTTGTCCTTGGAAACCACACACGCCTTACTAACCTCATCCCTGTTGTGTTTTTCTTGATTTTCGTTGACAGTCTCCTGTCTGTTTCTCCCACGTACTTTTTTTTTCCACAGTGAGCGCATGGGAACGACTGGTTGGTGTGTCGTAAGCAGCTTCTCATTGAGCGAGTTCGTTGCTGGAAGTGGTGGGAGTCGTGGTAGCTAAGCATATTTTGCTTGTAGGCAGTGTATTGCTGTTTCACTGCTGTTACACTGCCTTATTGCAGCGCTGCGTAGCTCTTGGTAGTGTGTTTCTTAGGCTAGGATAGATGGTGTTGACGATAGTCTATCACAATCATCACCACGACTATTAACCATCGGCGGTGCCACCTAGATTACATCATCTACCACTGTTGTCGCCAGCAACTCCCTTATTCATAACCGCCGTAACAACCATAACCAATCCTACAGCTACCGCCAGTGTATCTACAACCATCACCAGCACCTCGGTAGACCGCTCCCACCACCATTAATCACCACCGCCCCCACAACCATTAATCACCACCACCACTACACTCACCACAGCCACTAACCCTATCATTTATTACCACCACTAAGCTCCACCACACCTACATCTAATCCACACTATCCCTAACCGCAGTTTCCTCTCAGGGAAAAATTAACTGTTTTGTTGGCATGTTGCTGCTGCTAGTCTCTCAAATATGCCAACATCAGTCAACAACAGTCTATTCATCAGTTACACTCAGTCGTTCTCCTATAGGCCATTTAAATAACAGGACAGTTATTTCAGTTACAAGTAACGGTGGTCTATCCTGAACGAATACAGTTCATACGGTTCATCCAGTTAGTCTACTAGTGCTGTGTACCCATGACTGGTGTTTTATTAATAAGCGAAACGTTGCACTAGTAACAGTTACTCTTGCAGTGAGAATCTTGTGTTCACTGTTGTCGGCAGTGTGATATTTGGATCAACACGCGCTACCACAGCCACCACTACGCTACCACTACCATCACTACACTACTACTGCCACCACTGCACTACCACTACGCTACTACTGCCACCGCTACGCTGCCACAGCCACCACTACGCTATTACTGCCACCACTACCACTGCCACGACTACGCTACCACTACCATCACTACACTATCACAACGCTACTATTGCCACCACCACGCTACTACTGCCACCACTACACTACTACTACTGCCACCACTACCACTACGCTGCCACAGCCACCACTGCACTACCACTACGCTACCGCTACTACGTTACTAATGCCACCACTGCACTACCACTGCGCTACCACTACACTTCCACTACATTACCACTACGCTGCCACAGCACTACCACTGCACGGCCACTACGCTATGATTGCACTACCATTGCCACCACTATGCTAATACTACACTACCACTTCCACCACTACACTACCACTATGACCATTATGTTGAGAGGGCTCGTGGAGATGTGATGGTTGTAAGTAAACACACTTGTTGGATGGTAACACTTATATTAGCAGAGTATGAAGAGGAGCCCAGCCTGCCATGTGTTGCCTGTACTTAGACCTAAGCATGGAGTGAGAGAGGGACCGGGAGCGCAGCGCTCACGTGTGGCATCACGTGACGTCACACAAGCTAGTCACTGAGCTTAGCAAGGGATCAACTATGTAAAACATATGGGTGGTACTATGATACTCAGATTACATATACAGGGGATCAGCAACTATGCTGACAACTACACTACCACTTCGCTATCACTATCACCACTACGCTACTACTGTCACTGCCACTGCCACCACTATGATACTTTATTCCGAAACGTTTCGCCTACACAGTAGGCTTCTTCAGTCGAATACAGAAAATAGGCAGGAACAGTAGAGATGTGAAGACGATGTAATCAGTCCATCACCCTTGTAGTTGTAGAATTTGAGGTTGTCAGTCCCTCGGCCTGGAGAAGTTCAGTTCCATAGTCAGGAACTATCTGAAGATCAAGCGACAGTGCGGAGACTTAAATACTGTCGGAAGGAGAGGTGCAGAGTAGTAGTAGTAGTAGTGAGAATGTAACCACTGAGAGGTCATGTCCCTCTCAGATCCAACACTTCTCACTTGAAAAGCTTGTCCAAGGTGTTTTCTGTACCAAGATGCCATGTGTTGCAGTGTCTGACAAGATGAACATCAAAATGGTATACAATACCGACAGGTTGTTAGGTAAGACACATATGCAACAGTTAGACAACTTTATTCCGAAACGTTTCGCCTACTGCCACTGCCACCACTACGATACTACTGCCACTACAATACCACTACGATACCATTGCCACTATCACCATCACTCATTACCATCACTATCACCATCATCATAGCTATCACCACTACACTACCACCATCACCATCACTACCACCACCACCACCATCACCATCACCATCACTACCACCACCACCACCACCACCATCACCATCACTACCACCACCACCATCATCACTACCGCCACCATCACCACAACCGTGCAGCCAAACTCTCACTGGAACATAACGTTTAATTTTGAATTCTGAGGTTTCACTGAGAGGAGCGAGGTAATGAGGACGAGAAGGTAGACAACCCTCTGAGATAGCCCGCAATATCAGCCCTTACGGGCTCTTGTCTGCTCCTGCGCACGTAAATAGAGATTCATTTTTTCCTTTGCTCCTCCTCAACAGTCTGTTGCCTTCTGAGAGAGTCTTAACAGTCTGTTGCCTTCTGAGAGCGAGTCTCAACAGTCTGTTGCCTTCTGAGAGAGAGACTCGGCAATCTGTTGCCTTCTGAGAGTCTCGGCAGTCTGTTGCCTTCTGATACACAGTCTCAGCAGTCTGTTGCTTTCTGAGAGTCTCAGCAGTCTGTTGCCTTCTGAGAGTCTCGGCAATCTGTTGCCTTCTGAGACACAGTCTCAGCAGTCTGTTGCCTTCTGAGAGAGTCTCATCAGTCTGTTGCCTTCTGAGTGAGTATCTCAGCACTCTTTTGCCTTCTGAGAGAGAGTCTCAGCAGTCAGTTGCCTTCTGAGAGACGCGCCATTTCTGCTTATTGGCAGGTGAAATTGGCGGGAAGGCGACGGTCCCGATCCTGGTTGACACTTTGGCGGGTACTTTGTGGCGCGTTCCTCTTTCTCTCTCTCTCGTTCTCTCTTTCTCTTTCGTTCTCTTTCTCTCGATCTCTTTCTCTCGTTCTTGCTCTCTTTCTCTCTCGTTCTCTCTTTCTTTCTCTTTTTTTTTACACTGGGTTTTACAAAGTTAGGGTCAGGTTCCTAACTTTATTTAAAAGCTCAGAGCTGTTACCTACATCAGCTCATTTGAAAGCCTTTTTACTGTGATGAAACATACAAACAAGGAACAGGATGAAGCTGGAGCCATCTGTCGACCAGCAAATTCATTTGGTCAGCTGACTTTATTTCGTTGATGTCTGTCTGTTGGTCTTGATCTCTCTTCTCATTGCGCCACACAGAGGCTTTGGCAAAGTCTGTATGGCGAAATGTTTTTTTGATGTGATGTCTTAGTTTCCGCAATATGTTTCTCTTGCGTGTTGGTGGTCAGCCTTTATGATCACTTTCTCGAACAGTTTGTTTTATTGTCCACTTATTGAGGAAGATAGAGACGGTTTAATAACCTACTCGGTCCAGTTGGCACCTACACAGCCCAGTTTTAGTTTAAAAAGTGAATTTGTTCTGCTGGAAGGTTACCTTTGAAGCTGTCGTAGCTGATGAACATTTAATGGTATACTTGACCATATCATTGTCCTACTGAAGTCTGCCACCTCTGTCTGACACTACTGAAGTCTGCCACTTCTGTCTGACACTACTGAAGTCTGCCACCTCTGTCTGACACTACTGAAGTCTGCCACTTCTGTCTGACACTATTGAAGTCTGCCACTTCTGTCTGACACTATTGAAGTCTGCCACCTCTGTCTTACACTACTGAAGTCTGCCACCTCTGTCTGACACTACTGAAGTCTGCCACCTCTGTCTGACACTACTGAAGTCTGCCACCTCTGTCTGACACTACTGAAGTCTGCCACCTCTGATTAACACTACTGAAGTCTGCCACCTCTGATTAACACTACTGAAGTCTGCCACCTCTGATTAACACTACTGAAGTCTGCCACCTCTGATTAACACTACTGAAGTCTGCCACCTCTGATTAACACTACTGAAGTCTGCCACCTCTGTCTGACACTACTGAAGTCTGCCACCTCTGTCTGACACTACTGAAGTCTGCCACCTCTGATTGACACTGCTGAAGTCTGGCAGCTGTGACTGACGCTGCTGAAGTCTGGCAACTGTGACTGACGCTGCTGAAGTCTGGCAACTGTGACTGACGCTGCTGAAGTCTGCCAGCTCTGACTGACGCTGCTGAAGTCTGGCAGTTGTGACTGACGCTGCTGAAGTCTGGCAGTTGTGACTGACGCTGCTGAAGTCTGGCAGTTGTGACTGACGCTGCTGAAGTCTGGCAGTTGTGACTGACGCTGCTGAAGTCTGGCAGTTGTGACTGACGCTGCTGAAGTTTGGCAGTTGTGACTGACGCTGCTGAAGTCTGGCAGTTGTGACTGACGCTGCTGAAGTCTGGCAGTTGTGACTGACGCTGCTGAAGTCTGGCAGTTGTGACTGACGCTGCTGAAGTCTGGCAGTTGTGACTGACGCTGCTGAAGTCTGGCAGTTGTGACTGACGCTGCTGAAGTCTGGCAGTTGTGACTGACGCTGCTGAAGTCTGGCAGTTGTGACTGACGCTGCTGAAGTCTGGCAGTTGTGACTGACGCTGCTGAAGTCTGGCAGTTGCGACTGACGCTGCTGAAGTCTGGCAGTTGCGACTGACGCTGCTGAAGTCTGGCAGCTGCGACTGACGCTTCTGAAGTCTGGCAGCTGCGACTGACGCTGCTGAAGTCTGCCAGCTGTGACTGACGCTGCCGAAGTCTGCCAGCTGTGACTGACGCTGCCGAAGTCTGCCAGCTGTGACTGACGCTGCCGAAGTCTGCCAGCTGTGACTGACGCTGCTGAAGTCTGCCAGCTGTGACTGACGCTTCTGAAGTCTGGCAGCTGCGACTGACGCTGCCGAAGTCTGCCAGCTGTGACTGACGCTGCCGAAGTCTGCCAGCTGTGACTGACGCTGCCGAAGTCTGCCAGCTGTGACTGACGCTGCTGAAGTCTGCCAGCTGTGACTGACGCTGCTGAAGTCTGCCAGCTGTGACTGACGCTGCTGAAGTCTGCAGGCTCAGACTGACGCTGCTGAAGTCTGGCAGCTGTGACTGACGCTGCTGAAGTCTGCAGGCTCAGACTGACGCTGCTGAAGTCTGGCGGCTGTGACTGACGCTGCTGAAGTCTGCCAGCTGTGACTGACGCTGCTGAAGTCTGCCAGCTGTGACTGACGCTGCTGAAGTCTGCCAGCTGTGACTGACGCTGCTGAAGTCTGCCAGCTGTGACTGACGCTGCTGAAGTCTGCAGGCTCAGACTGACGCTGCTGAAGTCTGCAGGCTCAGACTAACGCTGCTGAAGTCTGGCAGCTGTGACTGACGCTGCTGAAGTCTGCAGGCTCAGACTGACGCTGCTGAAGTCTGGCAGCTATGACTGACGCTGCTGAAGACTGCAGGCTCAGACTGACGCTGCTGAAGTCTGCAGGCTCAGACTGACGCTGATGAAGTCTGGCAGCTGTGACTGACGCTGCTGAAGTCTGGCAACTGTGACTGACGCTGCTGAAGTCTGGCAGCTGTGACTGACGCTGCTGAAGTCTGGCAGTTGTGACTGATGCTGCTGAAGTCTGGCAGTTGTGACTGACGCTGCTGAAGTCTGGCAGTTGTGACTGACGCTGCTGAAGTCTGGCAGCTGTGACTGACGCTTCTGAAGTCTGGCAGCTTTGACTGACGCTGCCGAAGTCTGGCAGCTGTGACTGACGCTGCCGAAGTCTGGCAGCTGTGACTGACGCTGCTGAAGTCTGGCAGCTGTGACTGACGCTGCTGAAGTCTGCAGGCTCAGACTGACGCTGCTGAAGTCTGGCGGCTGTAACTGACGCTGCTGAAGTCTGCAGGCTCAGACTGACGCTGCTGAAGTCTGGCAGCTGTAACTGACGCTGCTGAAGTCTGGCAGCTGTAACTGACGCTGCTGAAGTCTGGCAGCTGTGACTGACGCTGCTGAAGTCTGGCAGCTGTGACTGACGCTGCTGTGATTGACGCTGCTGAAGTCTGCAGGCTCAGACTAACGCTGCTGAAGTCTGCAGGCTCAGACTGACGCTGCTGAAGTCTGGCAGCTGTGACTGACGCTGCTGAAGTCTGCAGGCTCAGACTGACGCTGCTGAAGTCTGGCAGCTGTGACTGACGCTGCTGAAGTCTGGCAGCTGTGACTGACGCTGCTGAAGTCTGGCAGCTCAGACTGACGCTGCTGAAGTCTGGCAGCTCAGACTGACGCTGCTGAAGTCTGGCAGCTCAGACTGACGCTGCTGAAGTCTGGCAGCTCAGACTGACGCTGCTGAAGTCTGGCAGCTCAGACTGACGCTGCTGAAGTCTGGCAGCTCAGACTGACGCTGCTGAAGTCTGGCAGCTGTGACTGACGCTGCTGAAGTCTGGCAGCTGTGACTGACGCTGCTGAAGTCTGCCGGCTCAGACTGACGCTGCTGAAGAGAATTAGGAGTACAATGCCTGTAACAACAAGTGTTGTTAATTTAAAAAAATGTAATTGAGATAGACCAGCGTGTGTGTTTGAGACCAGTCAGATAAGTCATTGTTTAGGTATTTTAGGGAAATTAATGACCTCAGGCTGAGGGACTGATTACCTCAAACTCATCATCCTCCACCATATTTACACCGTTAAGACACATGTGCAACAGTTGGGTATCTTTATTGTTGAAACTTATCGCCTACACAGTAGACTTCTTCAGTCAGATACAGAGGCAGCAGGTGTAGTAGTGAAATGATGTAATCAGTCCATCAGCCTTGGAACGATATGAAACTGAAGCATGAGAAAGAAGTCTTAGATACTGTAGAAGGTAAGGTGGAAGATTTCCAGAACACGCAACATATACCCCTTGTGTTAGGCCTCTCGTGTACGCAGCACCAGCATGCAGCCATCACGACGTCGAACACGTATAGAAACGACATAGATTTCACTAACGAATTCATAATGAATTTTTCTAGAGTCATTTGGCCCAGTGGTTAACACACTGGCTTGTGGGTTTTAGGATTCATTAGCCATGGGTTCAAGCCCCCGCCCGTTCCAAGTTGCAATATCGATAAATAAGACACTAGCAGTAATATTACTACTGGTAGTAGTGGTGCTGGTACAAACCTTGGTAACAAATACCAACAAGTTGGTTTAGAAAGACACGTAAGCAAATATGTCATAGTGTTTGCCTACGTGTCTTTTTAAGCCAGTAGTGGTACTACCACTAGTAGTGGTACTACTAGTAGTGGTACTACCATTAGTAGTGGTACCACTAGTAGTGGTACTACCACTAGTAGTGGTACTACCACTAGTAGTGGTACTAACACTAGTGGTACCACTAGTAGTAGTACCACTAGTAGTGGTACTACCACTAGTGGTACCACTAGTAGTAGTGGTACTACCACTAGTAGTAGTGGTATTACCACTAGTAGTCGTACTACCACTAGTAGTAGTAGTAATACTACTACTGCCAGTGGTACTTCCACTAGTAGTACTACGAATAGTAGTAGTACTAGTGGTAGTACTACCACTACTATTACGACCACAGTCTATGTACCGGAGTCAGTTGAGGTGCGACAGTTGAAGACTGATTACCTCTTCTGCCATTGTCTTCTGAGTATAATTCTGCAAGATTGAGGGACTGATTACCTGTTCTATAGTTTTCTATCTGTCACTGTTTTGCACTGATAAAACCACTGGTTGACCAAACATCTGGTGTGTTTATATTCTTTTGTTCTTGGGTTTTTAAGCAGAGATTTAACACATTATCCACAGTATCAGTATCATTCACAGTATCAGTATCACAGTATCAGTATCGTTCACAGTATCAGTATCGTTCACAATATCAGTATCGTTCACAATGTCAGTATCATTCACAGTATCAATATCAGTATACGGTATCAGTATCATTCACAGTATCAGTATAACTCAGCTTGGAAGCTCCAGGATAACCCGACAGGGAATTAAAAATGGCTTGACCCATTATGGGTAAATGGCATATATTCGTGACTCATTAAATATCCATTAAGATACCTGGAGTGATATCCCACCACTTTCCTTAATGGGCAGATGTGGGAGAGGAGAGTGCTATGCCACACGTCCCACAGAACGAAAATGGTCGGAGGCCACTGTGAAAAATGTTAGTATTTCAGGTCTTAGGTGTTGAGCTACCAGAGGCACACGTTTGTTAGTAACCCTTTGAGAATGTGGGGGAAGAGGGGGTTAGGGGTAGGGGGAGTGCCACCTGCTACCAGCAGATATCAGAAATATTAACGGAACAAATGTGGTCTTCACACCATTCTGGAAGATCGTGTTCCTCAGGAGTCTGCTCGTGAAGGTGTTAATTAGGTACCCTCCTAGCACACCGCCGTGTGTCACCTGCGCTTCCTTCACCTAATTTTATTTTTCAGCACCCCTCTGTTCACGGCATCTCACTCCTTGTAGTGGCTTTAAAACACACGTGTGCAAACATTAGGACATATAAGAAAAACGTTGCGAAACGTTAAATGTCTTAGTATGTTTGGTCACTTGTCTTCATGAAAGCCCCTGACGGTATCAGTGAAGATTCATACCATCAGAACTCAGTGCACGAGTCAGTAGGAAAAATGGTATGAACCTTGGTAATTGATACCGATTAGCCTTTCTAATCGCCGTTACCGACACCATAGAACTAAAACATAACACTGGACACTACAGAGTTTACAAAAATAAGCATTTATGATTCTCAGCCAGGCAAGGCACCACGTACCTAACAACACAGGACTCGCATCTCACTTTCTACCTATCCTTACCTCAATATGGCATTTTTCAAGTCATGTGTGTCACTCCCCACTCCCCCTGTACATAGTCATTATAAACTGTGTGTTGTTAGGTAGGAATGGTTAGAATCATTACCATGATTTTTAAAGGGGTGGACAAGTAAACCAGCGGAAGGCCTCGGTCAGATGACCAAAAACTCCAGCTGCGGTTCACCATAAGACTGTGACCTGCATCAGGAAACACTTGTCCTGTTTCCTAACAAACCTTATACCTACTTCTGTGTGTTAGAAGTGATCAAGGTCCCAGGACCGAAACGTTTTCTAATAAATATGTCCTTGTGTTAGTTCACGTATCGTAAGAAAAATACACAAATACAGTATAATGCGATCCTAAAGGATTGCATTATACGGCATTTGTGTATTTTTTCATCTCGTCGGTATTGCATATTCACGGAGATGAGGCATATATTCTGATGACGGATGAGGTGGAGCAGTGGCAGGCGGAGCCACCAGTGGGGAAAACCACTAGTAGAAGCAGGTCGTGTCTGTAGGTTAGACAAGCCCGAAATGCCTCGGCATGATGGTGGCTTTCTTTGTTCCATTCAGATTATGAAATTTAAACATGCATTGTTACCTTAACAAAGAAATAAAATCGTATTGTATTGTATCAAGATTCCAAGATATTAGTGTCTGAAACTAAATAGTTTTGAAAACAGGATACGCTGCACTTTTATATCAACTTTGAATACATCGACTCCAACTTGAGGGACTGATTACCTCAAACTCCTCGACTTCCACGTTTCTTTTCATTGGAGTGAAGAAGCTACTGGCTGGCGAAACGTTTCCAGAATTAAGGTACCCGGTTGTTGCACAAGTGTCTTGCTTATCAGCCATCAGCCATGTCAGATCTGAGAGATTGATAATGATCAAAGTCTCAGTTTACACATCAGTGAACCTCAGAATATTTGATTTACAAATAGATTTAAGTATGGTACACTTTCAAAATAGTTGAATGTTAGCAGATCCAGAACTGGTGTTGCATGTCCATCCATCCAATTCACTAGCAGTTACAGGTGCAGTATAATGCTATTCTTTATTTGCGACGTTTCGCCTACGCAGTGAGCTTTTTCCTAGTCGGAGAAAAATGGATTGAGTATGTATGTATACATATATATGTCGTGCCAAATAGGTAAAACTTGCGATTTTGGCTTAAATATCAACGCTCTTCTTGCCGAATAAGGCAAGGGAAAATTTGTGTATGCAATAATTTCTCAAAAATCATTCTGAACCTAATGAAAAAATGTATTTCACTGTGTTTATTTATTATTAAATTAGAGTAAACTTATCTAAAATATATTTAGGTGGATTAGGCGGCTAAATTAAACTGCGCTTCTTTTAATAAGGTTAGGTAAGTTTTCTAAGGCTCTTTTGGTACAAAGTTATTAATTTTTACATTAACATAAATGAAAAAATATATATTTAAACGTATAAGAGAAAATTGTCGGTGAAGAATGGTATTACATTTCATTTGTCTTTATTCATCGTGTCGGTATTTTATACCATTTCTCTCCACTACCAGTTATTTATCTTGTAGCTTCCAGCCTCTTCCAACAGCGGCTTCCTGTACAAAAATACACGTTGGTGCTATTGAAGGCATCTCGAAATTATAGCTTGGTAATTTGCATGGTTGGCATGTTTATCTGAACGCCCCTTGCAAGGATTATTATATTAATAACTGGTGACTTTTTACTTTATTTTTTTTTTCACAAAATTTGGTGTACGAGACGGTTGACTGTTGGATGATAGAACACAAGTGAGGACATCTTTAGTGGAGACGTTTCAGTCCCAGGACTTTGGTCGCTTCAAATGATAAAAAATAATGAGAGAACTATATATATATATATATATATATATATATATATATATTACATATATATATATATATATATATATATATATATATATATATATATATATATATATATATATATATATATATATATATATATATAATGTCGTGCCGAATAGGCAGAACTTGCGATCTTGGCTTAAATAGCAACGCTCATCTTGCCATATAGGACAAGTGAAAATTTGTGTATGCAATAATTTCGCCAAAATCATTCTGAACCTAACGAAAAAAATATATTTCACTATGTTTGTTTAGCATTAAATTATTGTAAACAAATCTAAAATATATTTAGTTAGGTTAGGCTAAAATAAATTGTTATAATAAGGTTAGGTAAGTTTTCTAAGATTCTTTTGGATCAAAATTAAATTTTTTTTTACATTAACATTAATGAAAAAAATATATCTTTAAACGTATAAGAGAAAAATTTAAAAAGGACTTAATTTTAAATGAGTTCTTGCTAATTGACCAGTTTTACATATTCGGCACGACATATATATATATATATATATATATATATATATATATATATATATATATATATATATATATATATATATTTATATATATATATATATTATATATATACGTATGTGTGTCTCGTGCCGAATATGTAAAACTGGTCAATTAGCAAGAACTCTTTTAAAATTAAGTCCTTTCTAAAATTTTCTCTTATAAGTTTAAAGATATATTTTTTTTCATTAATGTTGATGTAAAAATTTTTAATTTTGCACCAAAAGGAACTTAGAAAACTTACCTAACTTTATTATAACAAGAACAATTTATTTTAGTCTAACCCAACTAAATATATTTTAGATTTGTTTACAGTAATTTAGTACTAAACAAACACAATCAAATATATTTTTTTCGTTAGGTTCAGAATGATTTTGGTGAAATTATTGTATATACAAATTTTCGCTTGTCCTATATGGCAAGATGAACGTTGCTATTTAAGCCAAGATCGCAAGTTCTGCCTATTCGGCACGACATATATATATATATATATATATTATAGGTAGTAGGTTGGTAGACAGCAACCACCCAGGGAGGTACTACCGTCCTGCCAAGTGAGTGTAAAACGAAGCATGTAATTGTTTTACATGATGGTAGGATTGCTGATGTCTTTTGTCTGTCTCATAAATATGCAAGATTACAGGCATGTCTTGCTACTTCTACTTACACTTAGGTCACACTACACATACATGTACACATTTATTTATACACACTCATCTGAGTTTTCTTTGATTTTATCTTAATAGTTCTTGGTCTTATTAATTTTCCTTTTATATCCATGGGGAAGTGGATTAAGAATCTTTCCTCCGTAAGCCATGCGTGTTGTAAAAGTCAACTAAAATGCCGGGAACAATGGGCTAGTAACCCCTTTTCCTGTAAAGATTACTAAAAAGAATAATAAGAAAATTGTCAAAGTGGGAAGTCTGAATGTGCGTGGATGTTGTGCAGATGATAAGAAAGAGATGATTGTGATGTTATGAATGAGAAGAAGCTGGATGTCCTGGCTTTAAGTGAAACAAAGCTGAAGGGGGTGGGAGAGTTTCAGTGGAGAGGAATAAATGGGATTAGGTCAGGGGTTTCAAATAGAGTTAGAGCTAAAGAAGGAGTAGCAATAATGTTGAAGGATAAGCTATGGCAGGAAAAGAGGGACTATAAATGTATTAATTCAAGGATTATGTGGAGTAAAATAAAGATTGGATGTGAAAAGTGGGTTATAATAAGCGTGTATGCACCTGGAGAAGAGAGAAGTGTAGAGGAGAGAGAGAGATTTTGGGAAATGTTGAGTGAATGCGTGGGGAGTTTTGAATCAAGTGTGAGAGTAATGGTGGTTGGGGATTTCAATGCTAAAGTGGGTAAAAATGTTATGGAGGGAGTAGTAGGTAAATATAGGGTGCCAGGGGTAAATGTAAATGGGGAGCCTTTAATTGAGCTATGTGTAGAAAGAAATTTGGTAATAAGTAATACATATTTTATGAAAAAGAGGATAAATAAATATACAAGGTATGATGTAGCACGTAATGAAAGTAGTTTATTAGATTATGTATTGGTGGATAAAAGGTTGATGGGTAGGCTCCAGGATGTACATGTTTATAGAGGGGCAACTGATATATCGGATCATTATTTAGTTGTAGCTACAGTTAGAGTAAGAGGTAGATGGGAAAAGAGGAAGGTGGCAACAACAAGTAAGAGGGAGGTGAAAGTGTATAAACTAAGGGAGGAGGAAGTTCGGGTGAGATATAAGCGACTATTGGCAGAAAGGTGGGCTAGTGCAAAGATGAGTAGTGGGGGGGTTGAAGAGGGTTGGAATAGTTTTAAAAATGCAGTATTAGAATGTGGGGCAGAAGTTTGTGGTTATAGGAGGGTGGGAGCAGGAGGAAAGAGGAGTGATTGGTGGAATGATGAAGTAAAGGGTGTGATAAAAGAGAAAAAGGTAGCTTATGAGGGGTTTTTACAAAGCAGAAGTGTTATAAGAAGAGCAGAGTATATGGAGAGTAAAAGAAAGGTAAAGAGAGTGGTGAGAGAGTGCAAAAGGAGAGCAGATGATAGAGTGGGAGAGGCACTGTCAAGAAATTTTAATGAAAATAAGAAAAAATTTTGGAGTGAGTTAAACAAGTTAAGAAAGCCTAGGGAAAATATGGATTTGTCAGTTAAAAACAGAGTAGAGGAGTTAGTAGATGGGGAGATGGAGGTATTGGGTAGATGGCGAGAATATTTTGAGGAACTTTTAAATGTTAAGGAAGAAAGGGAGGCGGTAATTTCATGCACTGGTCAGGGAGGTATACCATCTTTTAGGAGTGAAGAAGAGCAGAATGTAAGTGTGGGGGAGGTACGTGAGGCATTACGTAAAATGAAAGGGGGTAAAGCAGCTGGAACTGATGGGATCATGACAGAAATGTTAAAAGCAGGGGGGGATATAGTGTTGGAGTGGTTGGTACTTTTGTTTAATAAATGTATGAAAGAGGGGAAGGTACCTAGGGATTGGCGGAGAGCATGTATAGTCCCTTTATATAAAGGGAAAGGGGACAAAAGAGACTGTAAAAATTATTGAGGAATAAGCTTACTGAGTATACCAGGAAAAGTGTACGGTAGGGTTATAATTGAAAGAATTAGAGGTAAGACAGAATGTAGGATTGCGGATGAGCAAGGAGGTTTCAGAGTGGGTAGGGGATGTGTAGATCAAGTGTTTACATTGAAGCATATATGTGAACAGTATTTAGATAAAGGTAGGGAAGTTTTTATTGCATTTATGGATTTAGAAAAGGCATATGATAGAGTGGATAGAGGAGCAATGTGGCAGATGTTGCAAGTATATGGAATAGGTGGTAAGTTATTAAATGCTGTAAAGAGTTTTTATGAGGATAGTGAGGCTCAGGTTAGGGTGTGTAGAAGAGAGGGAGACTACTTCCCGGTAAAAGTAGGTCTTAGACAGGGATGTGTAATGTCACCATGGTTGTTTAATATATTTATAGATGGGGTTGTAAGGAAGTAAATGCTAGGGTGTTCGGGAGAGGGGTGGGATTAAATTTTGGGGAATCAAATTCGAAATGGGAATTGACACAGGTACTTTTTGCTGATGATACTGTGCTTATGGGAGATTCTAAAGAAAAATTGCAAAGGTTAGTGGACGAGTTTGGGAATGTGTGTAAAGGTAGAAAGTTGAAAGTGAACATAGAAAAGAGTAAGGTGATGAGGGTGTCAAATGATTTAGATAAAGAAAAATTGGATATCAAATTGGGGAGGAGGAGTATGGAAGAAGTGAATGTTTTCAGATACTTGGGAGTTGACGTGTCGGCGGATGGATTTATGAAGGATGAGGTTAATCATAGAATTGATGAGGGAAAAAAGGTGAGTGGTGCGTTGAGGTATATGTGGAGTCAAAAAACGTTATCTATGGAGGCAAAGAAGGGAATGTATGAAAGTATAGTAGTACCAACACACTTATATGGGTGTGAAGCTTGGGTGGTAAATGCAGCAGCGAGGAGACGGTTGGAGGCAGTGGAGATGTCCTGTTTAAGGGCAATGTGTGGTGTAAATATTATGCAGAAAATTCGGAGTGTGGAAATTAGGAGAAGGTGTGGAGTTAATAAAAGTATTAGTCAGAGGGCAGAAGAGGGGTTGTTGAGGTGGTTTGGTCATTTAGAGAGAATGGATCAAAGTAGAATGACATGGAAAGCATATAAATCTATAGGGGAAGGAAGGCGGGGTAGGGGTCGTCCTCGAAAGGGTTGGAAAGAGGGGGTAAAGGAGGTTTTGTGGGCAAGGGGCTTGGACTTCCAGCAAGCGTGCGTGAGCGTGTAATATAGGAGTGAATGAAGACGAATGGTACTTGGGACCTGACGATCTGTTGGAGTGTGAGCAGGGTAATATTTAGTGAAGGGATTCAGGGAAACCGGTTATTTTCATATAGTCGGACTTGAGTCCTGGAAATGGGAAGTACAATGCCTGCACTTTAAAGGAGGGGTTTGGGATATTGGCAGTGTGGAGGGATATGTTGTGTATCTTTATATGTGTATGCTTCTAGACTGTTGTATTCTGAGCACCTCTGCAAAAACAGTGATAATGTGCGAGTGTGGTGAAAGTGTTGAATGATGATGAAAGTATTTTCTTTTTGGGGATTTTTTCTTTTTTGGGTCACCCTGCCTCGGTGGGAGACGGCCGACTTGTTGAAAAAAAAAAAAATATATATATATATATATATATATATATATATATATATATATATGTCGTGCCGAATATGTAAAACTGGTCAATTAGCAAGAACTCATTTAAAATTAAGTCCTTTCTAAAATTTTCTCTTATACGTTTAATGATGTATTTTTTCATGAATGTTAATGTAAAAAAATTTAATTTTGCTCCAAAAGAATCTTAGAAAACTTACCTAACCTTTTTGTAACAAGAACAATTTATTTCAGCCTAATCCAACTAAATATGTTTTAGATTTGTTTACAATAATTTAATACTAAACAAACACAGTAAAATATATTTTTTTCGTTAGGTTCAGAATGATTTTGGCGAAATAATTGCACATACAAATTTTCGCTTGTCCTATATGGCAAGATGAACGTTGCTATTTAAGCCAAGATCGCAAGTTCTGTCTATTCGGCACGACATATATATATATATATATATATATATATATATATATATATATATATATATATATTTATATATTTTTTTTTTTGATACATATAGGGAAGTACCACCTCTATAGCTGGAATGGGGACCCTCATCCTCAGAGAAGACAATAAACGTACCTCAGAGAAAACTCAAGGTTCTCCCCGGAGCTGTTTGAATATTTTCTTCTCCTACCACCCCCTATATATGTTTTATTCTATGTGAACATTTATTAATAAACAAAATACATTTACAGAAAAAAACATAAACATGAATACAATGGCACAATGTATCAAAGATGATGAATTTCCTCCAGCTCCTCCGAGGCTGGACGTGAGCCAAGTATGCAGCAAGCATTTCCCCTCTGGATGGCGACGCTGAGGCGCTGGAACATGAAAGTGGCTGCCCTTGGGTCCCTGGTGGTGTCGATGAGTCTGGAACCCAATTCTTTAAGGAAACGTGTGGCATTTTTTCCCCATGATCCCAAGGTCTCTGATCCCACTGGGACAAATTGATACTGTTGGCTAATGTCCCTGTACTTGCTGATCTTGTACTCCTCCCTGTGGTCAGCAGCTCCTCCCTGTCGCCCCACACTGTGATGGATATAGGTGTCAGCCAGTGTGGACACACAGGTATAGTCCCATGCTAAGAGCTTGCCATTCTTCCAAGGATAGATGGTGATCCCGTCGGGGCGGTTTGCTGGGTTGTGGGTATTGTTTGCTGCAAGTGATCGTGGCTCCCTCTCGGCAGGGCATCCAGCTGTAGCAAGGGTTCTCTTAATGATGTCGTTGACCTCATTGTGTCTTGCATGCCAGCCCTTGGTTTTGGAACAGTTAAGAACATGTAGACCGTATTGGTCTGCTTGCACTTCGCCGCAAATACACATATATTCTGTGTGAATTGGGGCAGCAAGGCGCAGAGCCACTGCAATACGGAGTGTCTTAGAGTCGAGTCGCGTTCCCATTGCCGATATGGGAACTGTTTGGAGGAAGTCCCCGGAGTGAGGTGCACTCACAGCCTGGAGACGGGCAATCTCCCTATCTGATGTTGCAGCCCTGAGCATGTTGGCAAGCACCTTTTCAGCAATTGGGCTATCCCAGCTTGTCTGTTTGTGAGCCAGTGCTGCACTAGGGTTTGGTGCTGGAGCAGCAAGAGTCTCCCATTCGGTGATGGCACTGACATAGCTAGGGTCTTCTATTCCTGCTGAGTCACTGAGGGTGTCAGGAAGAATTCGTCTTATCAACTCGTTTGATGCAATGGAAGAGGATAGGAAAGCTGGTAGAGCAATCTGGGAGGATCTGCGTATTCCTAGCCCTCCAAGCCTGACCGGAAGTGAGGCTTGCAACCACTGTCCATCGTCAAGGGAAAGATTCAATACACTCTCTAGCATGGCCTTCAGGAGAGAGTCATATTCCTTGAGTTTTGGACTGCTGAAGGCTGGGGAGCATCTCAGAAAATAGGTAAGTTTTGGGGTTGACAGGCACCTGGTGAGTAGGTAGAAGGCATCGTGTGTGTCAATGTCTTTCATCCTGCTTTCCATCGTCCGGAGGTCTGAGACTTTTTTTCCTAGGACCAGATCGATGGCATTGGACCCAAGAGGAGCACCGAGGAGAGTGCTATTGGCTGGATCAATGGCTCGTGCTCCTGGTAAAACGGTACTAATATTCTGGATCAACTGTTGATTGGTAGAAACTATTTCACATTTGGTGGGGTTTAAAGAAAGGCCCAGGCTTTCTCCCATGTCTTTAATTTTACTGATGTCCTCCAGGAGAGATTCTGTTGTGCCAGCCAGGGTACCGTCGTCCAGGAACCAGATATTGAGCTCGCTGGAGAGTGCCTCCGTGACTTCCTTGATGACCAAACAAAATAGAAAGGGGGCGAGAGGGTCCCCCTGTTGCACGCCCTCACACGAGTCAATTTCATGGTCCCCAAACAATAGTTTGGAAGTCACACTATAACACGATTCTATGAAGGGATAAAGGGAAGGGAAGTTTCTATAAACTGCTTGGAGAGCAGCATCCCTTCTGACTGAGTTGAAAGCATTGGCAAAGTCCAATTTGACCAAGGCTTTTTCATAGGACATGTTTTTGATATATACTCGTGCTGCGTGGGCAGCTGCTTCGCAGCCCTGTTGAACGCCGAAACCGAGCTGAGTTGGTTTCAGCATTGCAGCAGCCTCTTGACTCACCCTTCTTACTGCAGCCTTGGCGACTAGGCGCCGAAGGGTGTTACCCACTGCAATGGGCCTGATTCCGCCATCCTTTTTCCAGAGGGCACACAATGAGGCACCAAAGAAAAAGGGTCTGATGGCCTCTGGGACACCGCCAGTCAGGCACAGGTTGGAAAATTTGGTGAGTTCAGACAGCAGCCTCTCTGAAACCTCACCAAGTGCTGGATTGAGTATTTGTTTTAAGTGTTGAGGCCTTAAACCGGTGAAACCGGTTATGTAAAACTGGTCATTTAGCAAGAACTCATTTAAAATTAAGTCATTTCTGAAATTTTCTCTTATACGTTTAAAGATATAATTTTTTATTGACGTTAATGTAAAAAATTTTAGTTTTGCACCAAAAGAATCTTAGAAAACTTACCTAACCTTATTATAACAAGAACAATTTATTTTAGCCTAACCCAACTAAATATATTTTAAATACGTTTACAATAATTTAGTACTAAACAAACACAATCAAATACATTTTTTTCGTTAGGTTCAGAATGAATTTGGCGAAATTATTGCATACACAAATTTTCGCTTGTCCTATATGGCAAGATGAGCGTTGCTATTTAAGACAAGATCGCAAGTTCTGCCTATTCGGCACGATATATATATATATATATATATATATATATATATATATATATATATATATATATATATATATATATATATATATATATATATAGCCGGGGAAGTATGTCACTAGTGAAAAGTAGGTGAAAGCGTCAGGTTGTCAGACTAGGAAGGTTTCCAGTCTAGGAAGATGCAGTGGGGCCATGAAGAAGGCATATGAATGACTACCTTATCCATAAGCACTAGGAAGAGAGAACGTCCGTTTTTGCCCTAAGTCCGG
The DNA here is from genome assembly GCF_038502225.1 of Cherax quadricarinatus. Taxonomy (NCBI): domain Eukaryota; kingdom Metazoa; phylum Arthropoda; class Malacostraca; order Decapoda; family Parastacidae; genus Cherax; species Cherax quadricarinatus. Next base: position 5,431,142 of record NC_091357.1, read on the forward strand.
AAAATTGGTGTGAGTTTATTATTAATCAATATTTTATGGGTTCTTGCTTTCCCGTTGAATGAATGCAAAAGCACTGAATGGCATCCTGTGAAGGCATGCAGTTCAGCTACTGTTCTACTTGTTGTAAACAGAAGCACCAACTCGACGAATGCTAATTACTCTGGTCCTGAAATTTTTCACTTCTGAAGAATAAAGGAACTGCTAACCGGTCATAAGATGTGAAAACTCGTGATAAAATCGTTAGTGTTTTTTTTCAGAGCATATCACAGCTACCGTAAAACCATTTGCAGTACATGAAGGTGAGAGGTGATTCGCAAACAGTTGAACTGATCAGTGACGCGCACAATTTTCTCTGGTAACATTCTGTGGCTCACCTACCACCATTCACTTACTGTGAAGGTTAATAGACTTGATTTCTTTGTCACGCTGCTCAATAACTTTCCACTTTCTAAGAGGATGTTATGGCTTGTGACTGAGGAGCAGAATCATTCCCTCCTTTCGCTGCACCATAACTATTTTTGAAGAATGACTCATGTGCAGCATCTGGGTATCTTTAATTTGTAGACGTTTTGCCATCCAGTGGCTTCGTCAATACAATACAGGGACAGTGTGAAGACTGTAAAAGTATATAGTACAAAATTAAAGATACCCAGAAGTTGCACATGTGTGTAATTCTTCATCTTGTCATATATTACTCTTCTTGGCTGACATTTGCTGATGAGTGTCAAACACATCATCTGTCCTCTTGCTCTGACCACTTTCTCTTGAACCCATGTAAATAAGAGTTAACCACTTCTCCAAAATTAGTTGATCCTTTGTAAGTCTTTGGACCAGGCTCATTGTGTCCACAACGGTTGCAGAACCATGTGGAATTTGCTCTGCTAAAATCACATTATTCTGCAGGAATGTCGCTAAGACTGCTTTATTGGTTTCCTGAGCACCCCATCTGGGGTTGACAGAAGCCCATGGGAGGGAGTCCAGGAGGAACTGATAATATTTCCTCCGTCTGAAGATTGCGACCTTGAGCAGCTACGAAAATTATCCCAGAGACATGTTTCTTTTTCAGAATGATAGACCTACTGCTAATTTTTACTTCTTTCTTCCGATACTTATTAAAAATATTTTTAGCTTCACTAGTTTCAGACGGCCATGGAATTTATCTGCGAGACGGTTTGAATGTAGTTTCAATATTTTCTATCCCATAACTTTGCTCAGCAATACTGTATTCTTTGATAAAATAGACGATGTTTCTTAGAGCTTTCTTTGTCGTGGAGATGCTGAGGTGGTCTTGCTTCTCAGCAAAAATGTTGATCCTGGCTTTCATGAAACTCACTGTTGATGACGTCCCTTGATCCTTGGTACTTGCGGTTCAGGATGCCGAATACCTTTCCCGTCCCCCTGCATCATTTCTCATAAACATTTAAGGAATGTACTCCTGTACTCTGTTGTAATGTAATAGCTTTCAATATTTTTTGACAGCACCAGGTTTCAGATTGATTCTTGTCAATCTGTCTTTTTCACTATCACCTCAGTGTATGGTTAGCTGCAGGAATTCTGTCTCCTCCCCCTCCCCCATCATCCCCAAGCTACCCCTGTGGAAATATAAACACAAATGCAGTATAATGTGATCCTTTATTGACAACGTTTCACCCACACAGTGGGCTTTTTCAAGTCACACACGGATCTACCTGGGGTTGGAAGGTACGAGAGTATTTATAGTCATATGACTATAAATACTCTCGTACCTTCCAACCCCAGGTAGATCCGTGTGTGACTTAAAAAAGCCCACTGTGTGGGTGAAACGTTGCCAATAAAGGATCACATTATACTGCATTTGTGTTTATATTTCCACTGTGTCGGTATTTTATACCATTTATTTCCAAGCTACCCCTGTTGAAAGCCTCGTGGATTTCTGCGTGTTCCTCTGAGATTTGTCATTTGAACATAGTAAGCAGTTAATGTCCGCAGTAATTCATTTTATCATATGGTACACGTCAAGGATCATGACTGTTACAGGTTATAGTACTCAGGTGCAGCTCCCAGTGACCCCTCCACGAAACACACAAAACCAAGGAAGACCTGTTAGATCATCTCTGTATATAAAAAAAATAAGAACATAAGAAAGAAGGAACACTGCAACAGGCCTACTGACCCATGCGGAGCAGGTCCATGTCCCCCCCCCCCGGATTAGATCAATGACCCACCCCCCGGATTATCCCAATGACCCACCCAGTCTGGTCATCCCCACTCAAGGATTGAGCACTGTCAAAGATATTTCAGGAACTCTTTCCAGACGGCCATGTCATCTTGTAAATAGGGATCTGGAAGCAGACTTGATTTTTTTTTTTATCGAATCTTGGGTCGTACTGTTTCACTCGGTTACGAATAACTTGACCACTGCTGGTATCTGCTTGAGAACGTTGACCAATCCACTGCATAAACTTGCGTCTATGGATGGGACCTAGCATCGTTTACGGAGTGGGTACAGTGGCGAAATAGGGGGAGAGGGGTTTCATGTGTTGTTTTTGTTGTTAATTCTAGAAAATCCACCCTAGTGTTTTCTTTTCCGCTTCATAACTCTGAAATATATACAGCATGGAATTCAGCACTGTGCATACTAGTAGTAAAATGTGGTGGAGGATTAGCGCAGTGTGTGCTAAATGTGACGATATATGGGACACAAAACGAAAGGTGAATACGCAGCAAGATATATGTGTGTATATACTATATATATGTCATGCCGAATAGATAAAATTGGTCAGTTAGTATTAGTATACACTGTGCCACTCCTGTGTGGGTCTCTGTCCATTACTCTAGTGTCAAGTGTTTCTGACTTAAATTGCGGCCGGCTGGGCCGTAGGTCGGCAGATTTAGACCAGGGTCTGGGGCAGTCTCTCGCCCACAGGATGGGTATGGGGTGCATGATAAAGATGTTACACTAACTCTGGGGCAGACGTACAAGAAGGTTGGGTTTTGTCTTACTCCGCCAGTACAAGAATAACAGCCACTAACATTCTCCCTTCATCCTCCTGAAGCCCATGAATAATAATGTACGATTCTCCCTCTCTTTTCCCTTTCCTCCCTCTCCCTCTCTTCTCCCACTCTTTCCGCCTTTTTTTCCCCTCCAGATTTCTGTGTTTGTATTGAGCAGTTCCTTTGCTGTTCCCCTTATTATCTCCTGCACCTCCCGGTTACCTAAGAGTATTTCCGCGAAGGTCTTGTTTGTTCCCTCTTCCTTCTGTTCCCATCCTGGGGTGTGTTCACACACACGCGCACACACACACACACACACACACACACACACACACACACACACACACACACACACACACACACACACACACACACACACACACACACACACACACACACACACACACACACGCGCGCGCGCGCATGCACACGCACTCACGAATCCCACCCCAACGTGTGTTTACATGTGTGTCTGGTTCCCGCAGTCTGTATTGACATAAAAGTATACTTGTAAAAGTTGAAACTGCAAAATACTGTAATTAATCTACCGAAAGATTAGCTTTGGCCTTGAGGGTAAGTGTCATTTCTCCTGTGAGTGAACACAACCACCATACAGTACTGTACAGCATCACTCATCCTGTGAGTGAACACAACCACCATACAGTACTGTACAGCATCACTCATCCTGTGAGTGAACACAACCACCATACAGTACTGTACAGCATCACTCATCCTGTGAGTGAACACAACCACCATACAGTACTGTACAGCATCACTCATCCTGTGAGTGAACACAACCACCATAAAGACAGTGCTGTACAGCATCACTCATCCTGTGAGTGAACACAACCACCATACAGTACTGTACAACATCACTCATCCTGTGAGTGAACACAACCACCATAAAGACAGTGTTGTACAGCATCACTCATCCTGTAAGTGAACACAATCACCATAAAGACAGTGCTGTACAGCATCACTCATCCTGTGAGTGAACACATCCACCATAAAGACAGTGCAGTACAGCATCCCTCATCCTGTGAGTGAGTGATCTGCTATAATACCACATTCTGTTGTAGCGCGTCAGTGTTTGTTTATCCGCTGCATACTACACTGTCTTCTCGTAGTTCTGCTACACGTGCCACATACATGTTTTACCACCACCTCGAATCATACACACGATCCATCTAATACAAGAGACAGAGAGTAAAACGAGAGATAAAACAACTTCCATCGTGGGGAAGGAGGGCAAGGTGGGTGAATCAACAAGGAGGCAATATTTGTGGCCTCAAAGTCTTAGGAGGAGCTGCGGCCTTTTCAGAGGCAGTCAAGTGTATTGAGCACCGCCTTTGGTTTTTCAACACCACGCCGCTTCCCGTCTCTTGTTAATATTTGCTTCACGTCTCTACCACCAGGGATAAATATAGAGATAATATTAAAAAGGTGAGGCAGTTTGAGACACACACACACACAGCTAAGACGAATTAATTTCTCGTATTTGTTAGATATTTTCTGCTGGAAGTCCCTGTAATGAGAAGCAGCACTCGTACCTGTTTATATAAAAGCTTAAGAGTTAGTATATTTATTTGCAAAGTGCGATAACTAACACAGTTGGGAAGTAAGGATCCAGGAACTTATTCAGCAACACAGGAAGATAATTTTGCGTTAATATGTTTGTTTGAGAATTTGCATAACGCTGCCCTGGGGATCATGGCTGGCATCAGCTGATGTAAGTTGGCCCAGCTTAGGGACTAACCATGCATAACCCCGCTACTAGGCGCCTCCAGATTATCCGAATTTACACTCTCGCGTACCAATCGTCTTTTTGTATTGAATATATACGACTTGTGGACTTTGAGGATATACATGTGTGTGTGTGTGTGTACTCACCTATTTGTGGTTGCAGGGGTCGAGTCTTAGTGTGTGTGTGTGTGTGTTGCGACGTTGTACGTACATGGCTGGAGAAGCCTCGCCATCACCCACACAATTTTGTCTTCCTGGGCGTTTATAAATAGATTGGTGGTTAGTTTGCGCTCAGCACTGCGTATTGCAACAACAGTTCTCTGTAGGAGGAAACTCAGTTATAACAAAATATGTTAGTGTACTTGTGACATGCTGTGCTTGCTGCTTGTTTATAAATATTGAAAAATATGAACACTTGTTCTACGTCAGCTGATACGATTCACTTCATGGATCGAGATAACCTAATGTGGGTAATAGTGAAGAAAAAACCTACGTTCTAAACAAGCTTTGATTACCACAATGTTTCACTTTGTTACGATCTTGACAAACTTATATACAGTATACAAAATAAAACGTACACGTGTGTGTGTGTGTGTGTGTGCGTGTGTACTCACCTATTTGTACTCACCTATTTGTGGTTGCAGGGGTCGAGTCTTAGCTCCTGGCCCCGCCTCTTCACCGGTTGCTACTGGGCCCTCTCTCTCCCCGCTCCATGAGCTTTATCAAACCTCGTCTTAAAACTGTGTATGGTTCCTGCCTCCACTACGTCATTTTCTAGGCTATTCCACTGCCTTACAACTCTATGACTGAAGAAATACTTCCTAATATCTCTCTGACTCATTTGTGTCTTCAACTTCCAATTGTGGCCTCTTGTTTCTGTGTCCCCTCCCTGGAACATCCTGTCTTTGTCCACCTTGTCTATTCCACGCAGTATTTTATATGTCGTTATCATGTCTCCCCTGACCCTCCTGTCCTCCGGTGTCGTCAGGCCGATTTCCCTTAATCTTTCTTCATAGGACATTCCCCTTAGCTCTGGAACTAACCTTGTCGCAAACCTTTGTACTTTCTCTAGTTTCTTGACGTGCTTTATCAAGTGCGGGTTCCAAACAGGTGCTGCATACTCCAGTATGGGCCTGACATACACGGTGTACAGTGTCTTGAATGATTCCTTACTAAGGTATCGGAATGCTGTTCTCAGGTTTGCCAGGCGCCCATATGCTGCACCAGTTATCTGATTGATGTGTGCTTCCGGAGACATGCTCGGTGTTATACTCACCCCAAGATCTTTCTCCTTGAGTGAGGTTTGCAGTCTTTGGCCACCTAGCCTATACTCTGTCTGTGGTCTTCTGTGCCCTTCCCCTATCTTCATGACTTTGCATTTGGCAGGATTAAATTCGAGAAGCCATTTGCTGGACCAGGTGTCCAGTCTGTCCAGGTCTCTTTGAAGTCCTGCCTGGTCGTGTGTGTGTGTGTGTGTGTGTGTGTGTGTGTGTGTGTGTGTGTGTGTGTGTGTGTGTGTGCGCGCGCGCGCTCACCTATTTGTACTCACCTGTTTGTGGTTGCAGGGGTCGAGACATAGCTCCTGGCCCCGCCTCTTCACTGATCGCTACTAGGTTCTCTCTCGCCCTGCTCCGAGCTTATCATACCTCGTCTTAAAACTATGTATGGTTCTTTCCTCCACTACATTACTTGCCAGACTATTCCACTTCCTGACAACTCTAAAGAAATACTTCCTAACATCTCTTTGACTCACCTGAGTCTTCAACTTCCAGTTGTGGCCCCTTGATGCTGTGTCCCATCTCTGGAAGATCCTGTCTGTCCACCTTGTCTATTCCTCGCAGCATTTTGTATGCCGTTATCACGTCTCCCCTAACCCTCCTGTCCTCCAGTGTCGTCAGGCCTATTTCTCTTAACCTTTCTTAGTAGGACATTGCCCTTAGCTCTGGAACTAGCCTTGTTGCAAACCTTTGCACTTTCTCTAATTTGTGTGTGTGTGTGTGTGTGTGTGTGTGTGTGTGTGTGTAATAAAGAGAGGAAGAGTGTATACTTCGAGTAGACACTCTTCTTCTGAACGTATTTGCTTGGGATTCCTCCTTTTTTCTGCAACGTTGCAAAACTCCTGATGTGTTGGCTGGAACACGAAAGGCCTAGACCTATCATTCAACTCCCCCCGTTATTGTTTTACACTTTATATAGTTTGTTCGCGATTATTACATATGTCGTGCCGAATAAGTAAACTTGTGATTTTGGCTTAAATAGCAACGCTCTTATTGCCATATAAGGCAAGCAAAAATTTGTATATGCAATAATTTCGCAAAAATCGAAAAAAATATATTTCATTGTGTTTATTAAATTATTGTAAACTTATCTAAAATATATTTAGTTGGATTAGGCTAAAAAAAATAGCGCTTGTTATAATAGGGTTAGGTAAGTTTTCTAAGGTTCTTTTGGTGCAAAAATATGAATTTTTACGTTAGCATAAATGAAAAAAAATGTCTCTAAATGTATAAGTGAGAATTTTAGAAAAGACTTAATTTTAAACGAGTTCTTGCTATTTGACCAGTTTCATCTATTCGGCACAACATTATATATATATATATAAGGGGTGGTATGAGAAAATTCTCAAACAGCTTCAGGGAGAACCTTGAGTTTTCCCTGAAGCAAGTTTATTCTTTTCTCTGAGGATGAGGGTCTCTAGGACAGTTCTAGAGGTGGTACCTCCCTATATTTGTGTGTGTGTGTGTATATATATATATATATATATATATATATATATATATATATATATATATATATATATATATATATATATATACAATAAGATCACAGTAAACAGGTGATATCACAATATTTAAAATAACCACTGTAAAAAAATGATGAATTTTCAACACTTTCATGATTTCTCACATTATCAAGGAACTGTAAAAACAATAAGACATAAGACCGTACACCTGACTCAGCACGCTGAGCGTTGGGGTGAAGTTAAGATTTTGTCAGGTCATATATCAAGTGAAATTTATGAGTGACATGTCAGGCACAGCTTAATTTCCTCGCGAATTCAATTAATTATAAAATGAATCTAATTTACATAACCCCCAACTAATATTCATATTGAAATCAATTCTATTTTTTTTATGAAACTTGATTCGATTATATTTCTCTCAGCTATGGACCAGCTTGATACAACTTTCTCGGCCTTTTGAAAATCAGTTGGGTGCTTAAAATCTCTCACATGAATAAACAAAGCATTATACTCTTGTATATCTCTGTTGCTATATTTATATTGCAATCTTAATTCAAGCCTTTTTACAGTTTGACCGTAATAAACTTAATTGCATTTTTTTTACAGGGAATCTTATAAAAAGAATATATTTGGGGAATTCTTAAATCAGTTTGTTTTTTTACTACATTATCACGATTTTTAAAACTTTTGATTTTAAAATTGCTAAGTAGAGAAGGTATATCGAGAAGTTTTTCATGGTAAGGGAGAACCAATATATTCAGCCAGGATCGTATGAAGAAAGTCGCTAGACTCTGTATTTCCTGTCAAATTGCTCCAGTCAATTTGTGTAAAGTTAAAAAATCTTATTAACACAAACATATCGTGTCCACGGCTCGGTAATTTCGTCCCATAGAAGTTTACCACTTTATTAAGGTTTGGGGAGCTTGTACATAACACCCAAGATAAGTTTTTCACGATCCTCGAGAAACTGTTGTCAAACAGATTCTGTGTCCGTCGCTTCCACTTTTATATCTTGTCTAATGAAACAGTTGAACAGTTGACATATCTCGCCGCCTCACTACCCTTCCTATTGGCCTTTTATTTCTGGACTTAATGTTTGCCCTATTCCTGTACAACTTTTGCCAAGAAGATTAATGTAGTATGGCAAACGTATGTCATCTTTACTTTGTATATGTAGATATTATATGTGTAGGTTCATATTGTTATTGTGTTGACATTGATACTGTGTGGATGTTGATATTGCGTGGTTGTTGACACTGTGTGTGTGTGTGTGTGTGTGTGTGTGTGTGTGTGTGTGTGTGTGTTTGTGTTTGTGTTTGTGTGTGTGTGTGTTTGTGTGTGTGTTGACACTGACACACTAATCAGATTCTTAAAGAAAATTCTATTTTTTCATTGCCGCTACATTTTCGGGAGAGTTGTAGGTTATTGAAGTTCCCATTTTATTCAGAATTTTGCTGTCTTCACTTCATAATCACTACCTTTAAGTCGTAATGTAATTAGTGTTTCACTGAACTAATTATGAATCAAGTCATTTACTACGGAGATTAATCTTAGCACACAAAAAAAGTTTATAACCTGTAAATGTACTTCTGTTTGAAATTTAATTTTTACCAATGTTTCAATTTTCTGTTTATTTACAGTGAACCACTTGAATGCTGAATCCTGCAGAGGCATTTTATATGCTAATGTCTCTGGAGGAAGAAAAAAGCATTGCAGTGTTAGTTTGCTACAGCAATATTTACCTGTATATATTTAAAAAGTCTCATCCACTTTTACAGTCAAGTCTGGTGAGATAGAAGGTATTAACCATGTGCATTTTCCAGGAGGAATTACCAACAACACTTCATTTTTTAAATTTCGTTGATTTGGCTTAATTTATCATATGAAAGATAAGGTGCAATAATGAACGTTTATCTTGCAAGAAAACAATTGGAAAGGTTGGGAAATTGGAGCAAGAGATGGATGGTGAGTTTAATAGGGATAAGTGTCATGTGATAAGAATGGGAGAGTGAAAACAGGCTAGACAAAGGACATAGCTTTCGCATTTATGAGAAGAATCTGCCTAGCATTTGCCAGTAGACCTGCTGCAGTGCTCCTGTATTATAATATTCTAACGAAATAAATCAGGGAACGGTTGGGATTTGAACACATGGCAGGTGAGTTCTAAAACTCACAGGCCAGTGTGTGATTTGTTTTCAATTGTGTTATTACGATTTCGTGAGTTCTAACGAAATGTTGAAGACCTTTACAAAGAGATGGAGCTGGGTGTCATTGGATCACTTAACTGACATGGAAGCTCCCACGACACACTCTAAAATTTAATAGATTTTGATATATGGATGGGCAGGTGCTAAAAAATCTACAAAACAGGTTTCATCAAAATTTGAATATGCAGCGGTGGTATAGGGTTTATAAGAACATAGAGGAGTAACACTGCAAGTCTTACTGGTCCATTTTAGACACGTCCTTCTCAAACCCAAACCCACTAAGAACATAACGGAGGAACACTGCAACAGTCTTAGTGGCCCATCTTAGACACGTCCTTCTCAGACCCAAACCCACTAACACCCAACACATCTTCAGTGCTACAAGCTCTGACAACTCTACCAACCCCCTTTCACTCTGTGCTAAAAGCTAAAGTATCACAACACAAGATTAAGACACTTGTCGGTTTTCAAAACCATTTATCAGATCACAGCACTGCATAGACAGTAATTGGCTGATAGAAAGAATTGATCACATTCATGAAAGAATTGACGATAGTGGCTTCTTAACACTAGTTCCTCTTATATATATATATATATATATATATATATATATATATATATATATATATATATATATATATATATATATATATATATATATATATATATATATATATATGCAAAACAACCACTGTGAAAGAATAGAGAAATTCCAAGCGCTTTCGTGACTACTCACATTATCAAGGAACAATAATGTGAGTAGTCACGAAAGCGCTTGGAATTTCTCTATTCTTTCACAGTGGTTTTTTGCATATTCTGAAATCACCTGTTTACTGTGATCTTATTGCATGAATATATATATATATATATATATATATATATATATATATATATATATATATATATATATATATATA
>NC_091357.1:5446724-5463105 GCF_038502225.1 Cherax quadricarinatus
TGTCAGGAAGTACAGCAATCTGGAGAGTAATAGTCAAGGCAGGATCCATATATAGCTTTAAGAAGAGGTACGATAAGGCTCATGGAGGAATGAGTGTGTGGACCTAGTAGCAGCCAGTGAAGAGGCGGGGCCAGGAGCTGTGAATCGACACCCGGAAACCACAAATAGGTAAGTACACACACAACCATCATGGTAAAAAATGAGCGATTGGTTGGTTTACTGGTCCGCTAGTGTATTAGCTGGTTTACTGGTCCACTAGTGTATTAGCTGGTTTACTGGTCCACTAGTGTATTAGCTAGTTTAATGGTCCACTAGTGTATTAGCTGGTTTACTGGTCCACTAGTGTATTAGCTGGTTTACTGGTCCACTAGTGTATTAGCTAGTTTACTGGTCCACTAGTGTATTAGCTAGTTTACTGGTCCACTAGTGTATTAGCTACTTTACTGGTCCACTAGTGTATTAGCTAGTTTACTGGTCCACTAGTGTATTAGCTAGTTTACTGGTCCACTAGTGTATTAGCTAGTTTACTGGTCCACTAGTGTATTAGCTAGTTTACTGGTCCACTAGTGTATTAGCTAGTTTACTGGTCCACTAGTGTATTAGCTAGTTTACTGGTCCACTAGTGTATTAGCTAGTTTACTGGTCCACTAGTGTATTAGCTAGTTTACTGGTCCACTAGTGTATTAGCTGGTTTACTGGTCCACTAGTGTATTAGCTGGTTTACTGGTCCACTAGTGTATTAGCTAGTTTACTGGTCCACTAGTGTATTAGCTGGTTTACTGGTCCACTAGTGTATTAGCTGGTTTACTGGTCCACTAGTGTATTAGCTAGTTTACTGGTCCACTAGTGTATTAGCTAGTTTACTGGTCCACTAGTGTATTAGCTAGTTTACTGGTCCACTAGTGTATTAGCTAGTTTACTGGTCCACTAGTGTATTAGCTAGTTTACTGGTCCACTAGTGTATTAGCTAGTTTACTGGTCCACTAGTGTATTAGCCTTTTACTGGTCCACTAGTGTATTAGCTGATTTACTGGTCCACTAGTGTATTAGCTAGTTTACTGGTCCACTAGTGTATTAGCTAGTTTACTGGTCCACTAGTGTATTAGCTGGTTTACTGGTTCACTAGTGTATTACCTGGTTTACTGGTCCACGAGTATATTAACTGGTTTACTGGTCCAAGAGTATATTAACTGGTTTACTGGTCCACGAGTATATTAACTGGTTTACTGGTCCACGAGTATATTAACTGGTTTACTGGTCCACGAGTATATTAACTGGTTTACTGGTTCACGAGTATATTAACTGGTTTACTGGTCCACGAGTATATTAACTGGCTTACTGGTCCACGAGTATATTAACTGGTTTACTGGTCCACGAGTATATTAACTGGTTTACTGGTTCACGAGTATATTAACTGGTTTACTGGTCCACGAGTATATTAACTGGTTTACTGGTCCACGAGTATATTAACTGGTTTACTGGTTCACGAGTATATTAACTGGTTTACTGGTCCACGAGTATATTAACTGGTTTACTGGTCCACGAGTATATTAACTGGTTTACTGGTCCACGAGTATATTAACTGGTTTACTGGTTCACGAGTATATTAACTGGTTTACTGGTCCACGAGTATATTAACTGGTTTACTGGTCCACGAGTATATTAACTGGTTTACTGGTCCACGAGTATATTAACTGGTTTACTGGTCCACGAGTATATTAACTGGTTTACTGGTTCACGAGTATATTAACTGGTTTACTGGTCCACGAGTATATTAACTGGTTTACTGGTCCACGAGTATATTAACTGGTTTACTGGTCCACGAGTATATTAACTGGTTTACTGGTCCACGAGTATATTAACTGGTTTGCTGGTCGACGGGTATATTAACCGGTTTACTGGTCCACTAGTATATTAACTGGTTTACTGGTCCACGAGTATATAATCTGGTTTATTGGTCCACGGGTATATTAAGTGGTTTACTGGTCCACTAGTATGTTAACTAGTTTACTGGTCCACGAGTATATTAACTGGTTTACTGGTCCACGAGTATATAAACTGGTTTATTGGTCCACGAGTATATTAACTAGTTTACTGATCTACGAGTATATTAACTGGTTTACTGGTCCACGAGTATATTAACTGGTTTACTGGTCGACGGGTATACTAACCGGTTTACTGGTCCACGAGTATATTAACTGGTTTACTGGTCCACGAGTATATTAACTGGTTTACTGGTCCACGAGTATATTAACTGGTTTACTGGTCCACGAGTGTATTAACTGGTTTACTGGTCCACGAGTATATTAACTGGTTTACTGGTCCACGAGTATATAAACTGGTTTATTGGTCCAAGAGTATATAAATTGGTTTACTGGTCCACGAATATATAAACTGGCTTACCGGTCCACGCGTACATTAACTGGTTTACTGGTCCACGAGTATATAAACTGGTTTACTAATCCACGAGTATAACCGGTTTACTGGTCCACGAGTATATTAACTGGTTTACTGGTCCACGAGTATATTAACTGGTTTACTGGTCCACGAGTATATAAACTGGTTTACTGGTCCATGAGTATATTAAATGGTTTACTGGTCCATGAGTATATTAAATGGTTTACTGGTCCACGAGTATATAAACTGGTTTACTGGTCCACGAGTATATAAACTGGTTTATTGGTCCAAGAGTATATAAACTGGTTTACTGGTCCACGAGTATATAAACTGGTTTACTGGTCCACGAGTATATAAACTGGTTTACTAATCCACGAGTATAACCGGTTTACTGGTCCACGAGTATATTAACTGGTTTACTGGTCCACGAGTATATTAACTGGTTTACTGGTCCACGAGTATATTAACTGGTTTACTGGTCCACGAGTGTATTAACTGGTTTACTGGTCCACGAGTATATTAACTGGTTTACTGGTCCACGAGTATATAAACTGGTTTATTGGTCCAAGAGTATATAAACTGGTTTACTGGTCCACGAGTATATAAACTGGCTTACCGGTCCACGCGTACATTAACTGGTTTACTGGTCGACGAGTATATAAACTGGTTTAATGGTCTACGAATATATAAACTGCTTTACTGGTCGACGGGTATACTAACCGGTTTACTGGTCCACGAGTATATAAACTGGTTTATTGATCCACGAGTATATTAACTGGTTTACTGGTCCACGAGTATATAAACTGGTTTACTGGTCCATGAGTATATTAAATGGTTTACTGGTCCACGAGTATATAAACTGGTTTACTGGTCCACGAGTATATAAACTGGTTTACTAATCCACGAGTATAACCGGTTTACTGGTCCACGAGTATATTAACTGGTTTACTGGTCCACGAGTATATTAACTGGTTTACTGGTCCACGAGTATATTAACTGGTTTACTGGTCCACGAGTATATTAACTGGTTTGCTGGTCGACCGGTATATTAACTGGTTTACTGGTCCACGAGTATATTAACTGGTTTACTGGTCCACGAGTATATTAACTGGTTTACTGGTCCACGAGTATATTAACTGGTTTACTGGTCCACGAGTATATTAACTGGTTTACTGGTCCACGAGTATATTAACTGGTTTACTGGTCCACTAGTCTTTTAGCTTTCCTGATGAAGTTTTTAGCTGTGTACTTAACACTGGAATTGTTTAAATTTGTTTTTCAATTAGCTGAATGACCCATGCATCGAGGTACAGTAAAGTCCATTGATTGGGATGATAGGTGCATGATGAAACCGGACATGCTCTGAGCGGATGATAGGTGCATGATGAAACCGAACATGCTCTGAGCTGATGATAGGTGCATGATGAAACCGGACATGCTCTGAGCTGATGATAGGTGCATGATGAAACCGGACATGCTCTGAGCGGATGATAGGTGCATGATGAAACCGGACATGCTCTGAGCTGATGATAGGTGCATGATGAAACCGGACATGCTCTGAGCGGATGATAGGTGCATGATGAAACCGGACATGCTCTGAGCGGATGATAGGTGCATGATGAAACCGGACATGCTCTGAGCGGATGATAGGTGCATGATGAAACCGGACATGCTCTGAGCGGATGATAGGTGCATGATGAAACCGGACATGCTCTGAGCGGATGATAGGTGCATAAAGAAACCGGACATGCTCTGAGCGGATGATAGGTGCATGATGAAACCGAACATGCTCTGAGCGGATGATAGGTGCATAAAGAAACCGGACATGCTCTGAGCGGATGATAGGTGCATGATGAAACCGGACATGCTCTGAGCGGATGATAGGTGCATGATGAAACCGAACATGCTCTGAGCGGATGATAGGTGCATGATGAAACCGGAGAGGCTGAGTGGATGATAGGTGCATGATGAAACCGGAGAGGCTCTGAGTGGATGATAGGTGCATGATGAAACCGGAGAGGCTGAGTGGATGATAGGTGCATGATGAAACCGGAGAGGCTCTGAGTGGATGATAGGTGCATGATGAAACCGGAGAGGCTGAGTGGATGATATGTGCATGATGAAACCGGAGAGGCTCTGAGTGGATGATAGGTGCATGATGAAACCGGAGAGGCTGAGTGGATGATAGGTGCATGATGAAACCGGAGAGGCTCTGAGTGGATGATAGGTGCATGATGAAACCGGAGAGGCTGAGTGGATGATAGGTGCATGATGAAACCGGAGAGGCTGAGTGGATGATAGGTGCATGATGAAACCGGAGAGGCTCTGAGTGGATGATAGGTGCATGATGAAACCGGAGAGGCTGAGTGGATGATAGGTGCATGATGAAACCGGAGAGGCTCTGAGTGGATGATAGGTGCATGATGAAACCGGAGAGGCTGAGTGGATGATAGGTGCATGATGAAACCGGAGAGGCTGAGTTGATGATAGGTGCATGATGAAACCGGAGAGGCTCTGAGTGGATGATAGGTGCATGATGAAACCGGAGAGGCTCTGAGTGGATGATAGGTGCATGATGAAACCGGAGAGGCTGAGTGGATGATAGGTGCATGATGAAACCGGAGAGGCTCTGAGTGGATGGTAGGTGCATGATGAAACCGGAGAGGCTCTGAGTGGATGATAGGTGCATGATGAAACCGGAGAGGCTCTGAGTGGATGGTAGGTGCATGATGAAACCAGAGAGGTTGAGTGGATGATAGGTGCATGATGAAACCAGAGAGGCTGAGTAGATGATAGGTGCATGATGAAACCGGAGAGGCTGAGTGGATGATAGGTGCATGATGAAACCGGAGAGGCTCTGAGTGGATGATAGGTGCATGATGAAACCGGAGAGGCTCTGAGTGGATGATAGGTGCATGATGAAACCGGAGAGGCTGAGTGGATGATAGGTGCATGATGAAACCGGAGAGGCTGAGTGGATGATAGGTGCATGATGAAACCGGAGAGGCTGAGTGGATGATAGGTGCATGATGAAACCGGAGAGGCTGAGTGGATGATAGGTGCATGATGAAACAGGAGAGGCTGAGTAGATGGTAGGTGCATGATGAAACCGGAGAGGCTGAGTGGATGATAGGTGCATGATGAAACCGGAGAGGCTCTGAGTGGATGATAGGTGCATGATGAAACCGGAGAGGCTGAGTGGATGATAGGTGCATGATGAAACCGGAGAGGCTGAGTAGATGATAGGTGCATGATGAAACCGGAGAGGCTGAGTAGATGGTAGGTGCATGATGAAACCGGAGAGGTTGAGTGGATGATAGGTGCATGATGAAACCGGAGAGGCTGAGTAGATGATAGGTGCATGATGAAACCGGAGAGGCTGAGTAGATGGTAGGTGCATGATGAAACCGGAGAGGCTGAGTAGATGGTAGGTGCATGATGAAACCAGAGAGGTTGAGTGGATGATAGGTGCATGATGAAACCAGAGAGGCTGAGTAGATGATAGGTGCATGATGAAACCAGAGAGGTTGAGTAGATGATAGGTGCATGATGAAACCGGAGAGGCTGAGTGGATGATAGGTGCATGATGAAACCAGAGAGGTTGAGTGGATGATAGGTGCATGATGAAACCAGAGAGGTTGAGTGGATGATAGGTGCATGATGAAACCAGAGAGGCTGAGTAGATGATAGGTGCATGATGAAACCAGAGAGGTTGAGTAGATGATAGGTGCATGATGAAACAGGAGAGGCTGAGTAGATGATAGGTGCATGATGAAACCAGAGAGGTTGAGTGGATGATAGGTGCATGATGAAACCAGAGAGGCTGAGTAGATGATAGGTGCATGATGAAACCAGAGAGGTTGAGTAGATGATAGGTGCATGATGAAACCGGAGAGGCTGAGTAGATGATAGGTGCATGATGAAACCAGAGAGGTTGAGTGGATGATAGGTGCATGATGAAACCAGAGAGGCTGAGTAGATGATAGGTGCATGATGAAACCAGAGAGGTTGAGTAGATGATAGGTGCATGATGAAACCGGAGAGGCTGAGTAGATGATAGGTGCATGATGAAACCGGAGAGGCCCTGAGTGGATGGTAGGTGCATGATGAAACCGGAGAGGCTGAGTGGATGATAGGTGCATGATGAAACCGGAGAGGCTCTGAGTGGATGATAGGTGCATGATGAAACCGGAGAGGCTGAGTGGATGATAGGTGCATGATGAAACCGGAGAGGCTGAGTAGATGATAGGTGCATGATGAAACCGGAGAGGCTGAGTAGATGGTAGGTGCATGATGAAACCGGAGAGGCTGAGTAGATGGTAGGTGCATGATGAAACCGGAGAGGCTGAGTAGATGATAGGTGCATGATGAAACCGGACATGCTCTGAGTGAATGATAAACGTAGCAGATGGTTATATGATATAATCGATTTCTACAAGTACATGTACAAGGTATACAGAACATAGCTGACATCAGTGACATACTACTATATAGAAAGCCGCATGTTATACAGAGCATTTCCCGCAAATAAGGTTAATTTTGTCCCAGGATGCCCTCACACACCAGTTTGCTAACACCTAGGTACCTATTTACTGCTATATGAATATGGACAGCAGGTTTCTTAAAAAAAAACACGTCATAATGTTTCCAGCCGTGCCTGGGGTCGAACCACGGATGTCAGTGTGTGAGCTGAGTGCCCTAGCAACCGAGCTATGTGAATTATATTGTCACAAAGTGGATATGTAAAAGAGGTATGTTAATAAACGTTATATGGTGATATAGTTTACCTGTTTGGAACCTCTGAATTAAACCAGGGTTCACGAAATCGTAACAACACTGATTGCAAAGAAACCACGAAATGTGGACCCATGCTAAGCAAATCGTAAAACTTGCTCGTACAACGCATCACTCATTCTGGTGGTCCAGTGGAGAGAGTTATGCGTACTCTGTTTAGTTCACACCGCGTTGGACATGGGAACGCAGGATCGAGTCTTGGCCAAGCCGCAGTTCTGTTAATGATATATATATATATATATATATATATATATATATATATATATATATATATATATATATATTATATATATATATGCAATAAGATCACAGTAAACAGGTGATTTCAGAATATGCAAAACAACCACTCTGAAAGAATATAGAAATTCCAAGCACTTTCATGACTACTCACATTATCAAGGAACTATGAAATTAAGCATCCAAGGAAGCTATATAAGGGGTCTGGCCAGCACCTCACTATCAGATCCCACAACGGTTAAACACCTGACGCGCGCCGACCCAACTTGGATAGGTCCTTTGCACAACTCACCCACAAACTATTCTACCCAAGAAAATTTAAAAATTATTTGTCCAGTGTATTATTAAATTCTTCCCAAATTCTATTAATTATAAATGGATCTAATTTATATAAACCAAAGGAAATATTCATATTATTGTCAAAACTGCTTTTTATGAAACAAGATTCAATTATATTCCTGTCGACCATGGACTTGCTTGATACTACTTTCTCAACTTTTTGAAAATCAATTGGATGGTTAAAATCTCTTACATGAATAAATAGAGCATTGGAATCTCGTCCAGTTCTAATGCTATATTTATGTTGTTTTAATCTTAGTTCGAGATTTTTACCAGTTTGACCGTAATAAACTTTATCGCAAATTTTACAAGGAATCTTATAGACACATCCATCAGCATTTTGGGGGGAATTCTTTATCAAAAGTTTTTTTACTGTATCAAGATTTTTGAATACAACTTTAATATTAAAAGTCTTAAGAAGAGAAGGCAAATCAACCAAGTTTTCATGGTAAGGGAGAACCAACATATTTTTAGTTGAATAAGGCTGGTTGTCCCTTTTTGGATTGTAAAAAGTATTTCTAGCTACTTTAAAAGATTTATCAATTACATTTCTTGGGTATTTTAAATCATTACCTATTTCATAAATTTTGGATATTTCCTCATCTATGAACTCAGGACTACAAATTCGTAAAGCTCTCAAAAACATTGATGAGAAAACAGACAGTTTGACTCTATCTTGATGCGAGGAATAATAGTGGACATAGGAACAGTTATTTGTAGGTTTTCTGTAAATTTTAAATTTGAATTCATTATTACCCTTAATAATTAAAACATCTAGAAAAGGCAATGATTTATTTTCTTCAAACTCAACAGTAAAGTTTATAGAATGGGCTAAGCTATTTAATTTTCCAAGGAAATGGTGTATATCTACATTTTTGGGCATAAGACACAAAATATCATCAACATATCTGAACCATTTAGCTCTATTAGGGAGGATTGTGTTAAGTAACCTTGTTTCAAAAAATTCCATGTATAGGTTACTAAGAACAGGTGAGAGGATTTCCCACTGCCATACCAAACTTCTGAGTGTAAAACTTATCATTAAATACAAATTTTTCATCAACAATGCAAAGTTTAATAAGTTTAATGATAGGAACTGGCAATGGTAAATCATAATTAACGAGTTCTTCAGATAAGAAACTTAATAAATCATCAACAGGAACTTTCGTAAACAAGGAAGTAACATCAAAACTAACCATGTTAAAATCATTTAAGTCAGTCAAGGAGCTTAATTTATCAACCAAGTCTATGTTGTTTTTAACATTAGAGTTAGAAATTTTGCCAACAATAGGGCTCAAAATATCAACAAGCCATTTGGATAATTTATATGAAACTGACCCTATGGAGCTAATAATTGGTCTGACTGGATTCCCTGGTTTGTGTGTTTTTATTAGTCCATACATGTAAGGTAAAGATGGATTAGTGGAAGTAAATTGTTTGACTAATTCATCTTTGCCTTTCAGTAGAAGTTTTATTGTTTTATTGAAATTGCTGTTAACGGTTTCTAGGGGATTTTTCCTAAGTTTAGAATAGGTTTCAGTATCATCTAAGAGATTATTCATTTTTTCTTGGTAATCATTTTCTTTCATAATTACTATTGCATTTATTTTGTCTGCTTTAGTAAGGCGCAAATTTTTATTGTTATTAAGTGTATCATAAGACTTAAAGAATCTTTGAGGGCAATTGGGAATGTTTGGTTTTAACATAGAGCTATATACCATTCCTTTAATCTCGAACTAAGATAAAAACAACATAAATATAGCATTAGAACTGGACAAGATTCCAATGCTCTATTTATTCATGTAAGAGATTTTAACCATCCAATTGATTTTCAAAAAGTTGAGAAAGTAGTATCAAGCAAGTCCATGGTCGACAGGAATATAATTGAATCATGTTTCATAAAAAGCAGTTTTGACAATAATATGAATATTTCCTTTGGTTTATATAAATTAGATTCATTTATAATTAATAGAATTTGGGAAGAATTTAATAATACACTGGACAAATAATTTTTAAATTTTCTTGGGTAGAATAGTTTGTGGGTGAGTTGTGCAAAGGACCTATCCAAGTTGGGTCGGCGCGCGTCAGGTGTTTAACCGTTGTGGGATCTGATAGTGAGGTGCTGGCCAGACCCCTTATATAGCTTCCTTGGATGCTTTACTTTCATAGTTCCTTGATAATGTGAGTAGTCACGAAAGCGCTTGGAATTTCTCTATTCTTTCAGAGTGGTTGTTTTGTTAGGGTAAGATATAAACAGCTATTGGAGGATAGATGGACTAATGAGAGCATAGGCAATGGGGTCGAAGAGGTATGGGGTAGGTTTAAAAATGTAGTGTTAGAGTGTTCAGCAGAAGTTTGTGGTTACAGGAAAGTGGGTGCGGGAGGGAAGAGGAGTGATTGGTGGAATGATGATGTAAACAGAGTAGTAAGGGAGAAAAAGTTAGCATATGAGAAGTTTTTACAAAGTAGAAGTGATGCAAGGAGGGAAGAGTATATGGAGAAAAAGAGAGAGGTTAAGAGAGTGGTGAAGCAATGTAAAAAGAGAGCAAATGAGAGAGTGGGTGAGATGTTAACAAATTTTGTTGAAAATAAGAAAAAGTTTTGGAGTGAGATTAACAAGTTAAGAAAGCCTAGAGAACAAATGGATTTGTCAGTTAAAAATAGGAGAGGAGAGTTATTAAATGGAGAGTTAGAGGTATTGGGAAGATGGAGGGAATATTTTGAGGAATTGTTAAATGTTGATGAAGATAGGGAAGCTGTGATTTCGTGTATAGGGCAAGGAGGAATAACATCTTGTAGGAGTGAGGAAGAGCCAGTTGTGAGTGTGGGGGAAGTTCGTGAGGCAGTAGGTAAAATGAAAGGGGGTAAGGCAGCCGGGATTGATGGGATAAAGATAGAAATGTTAAAAGCAGGTGGGGATATAGTTTTGGAGTTGTTGGTGCAATTATTTAATAAATGTATGGAAGAGGGTAAGGTACCTAGGGATTGGCAGAGAGCATGCATAGTTCCTTTGTATAAAGGCAAAGGGGATAAAAGAGAGTGCAAAAATTATAGGGGGATAAGTCTGCTGAGTATACCTGGTAAAGTGTATGGTAGAGTTATTATTGAAAGAATTAAGAGTAAGACGGAGAATAGGATAGCAGATGAACAAGGAGGCTTTAGGAAAGGTAGGGGGTGTGTGGACCAGGTGTTTACAGTGAAACATATAAGTGAACAGTATTTAGATAAGGCTAAAGAGGTCTTTGTGGCATTTATGGATTTGGAAAAGGCGTATGACAGGGTGGATAGGGGGGCAATGTGGCAGATGTTGCAAGTGTATGGTGTAGGAGGTAGGTTACTGAAAGCAGTGAAGAGTTTTTACGAGGATAGCGAGGCTCAAGTTAGAGTATGTAGGAAAGAGGGAAATTATTTCCCAGTAAAAGTAGGCCTTAGACAAGGATGTGTGATGTCACCGTGGTTGTTTAATATATTTATAGATGGGGTTGTAAGAGAAGTAAATGCGAGGGTCTTGACAAGAGGCGTGGAGTTAAAAGATAAAGAATCACACACAAAGTGGGAGTTGTCACAGCTGCTCTTTGCTGATGACACTGTGCTCTTGGGAGATTCTGAAGAGAAGTTGCAGAGATTGGTGGATGAATTTGGTAGGGTGTGCAAAAGAAGAAAATTAAAGGTGAATACAGGAAAGAGTAAGGTTATGAGGATAACAAAAACATTAGGTGATGAAAGATTGAATATCAGATTCGAGGGAGAGAGTATGGAGGAGGTGAATGTATTCAGATATTTGGGAGTGGACGTGTCAGCGGATGGGTCTATGAAAGATGAGGTGAATCATAGAATTGATGAGGGAAAAAGAGTGAGTGGTGCACTTAGGAGTCTGTGGTGACAAAGAACTTTGTCCTTGGAGGCAAAGAGGGGAATGTATGAGAGTATAGTTTTACCAACGCTCTTATATGGGTGTGAAGCATGGGTGATGAATGTTGCAGCGAGGAGAAGGTTGGAGGCAGTGGAGATGTCATGTCTGAGGGCAATGTGTGGTGTGAATATAATGCAGAGAATTCGTAGTTTGGAAGTTAGGAGGAGGTGCGGGATTACCAAAACTGTTGTCCAGAGGGCTGAGGAAGGGTTGTTGAGGTGGTTCGGACATGTAGAGAGAATGGAGCGAAACAGAATGACTTCAAGAGTGTATCAGTCTGTAGTGGAAGGAAGGCGGGGTAGGGTTCGGCCTAGGAAAGGTTGGAGAGAGGGGGTAAAGGAGGTTTTGTGTGCGAGGGGCTTGGACTTCCAGCAGGTATGCATGAGCGTGTTTGATAGGAGTGAATGGAGACAAATGGTTTTTAATACTTGACGTGCTGTTGGAGTGTGAGCAAAGTAACATTTATGAAGGGGTTCAGGGAAACCGGCAGGCCGGACTTGAGTCCTGGAGATGGGAAGTACAGTGCCTGCACTCTGAAGGAGGGGTGTTAATGTTGCAGTTTAAAAACTGAAGTGTAAAGCACCCTTCTGGCAAGACAGTGATGGAGTGAATGATGGTGAAAGTTTTTCTTTTTCGGGCCACCCTGCCTTGGTGGGAATCGGCCAGTGTGATAATAAATAAATAAATAAATAAATATATATATATATATATATATATATATATATATATATATATATATATATATATATATATATATGGTATTGTGTGTGTGTGCAGTAATAATGAGGCTTATGTCTTAGGGCGTGTTTAGTATGGCAAGTGTGGATGAGGAATCTGGTTGTTTATTGCGACCGAGTGTAGTCGCATGTCACCTTTAAGAGGAACTAGGTAAGGTGACCGCCTCTGAGTAAGCTTATGTACTAGTCTCTGCATAACATAATCACTCACTGTGTTTGTAGACGCTGGACGTAGAAATGTTTCTGGTTTTGCCTTGTGCTAATCAGTGTGGAATTATGTTCTTGTAGGAATGTTTAACATTATTTGTAGACTTGGGTAAATTGGACTTTGTCTCCGTTATAGCTGATATATCAGAATTTTCTTCCCCAACTGTTTCTCTCATCGCTTCATATTGGTTCACCAAATCATAATGGCACGATTACAAACAAACCATACCACGGGTGGGGTTGGAACCCGCGGTCAGAGCTGGCTAACGCGACCGTCTGGAGTTTCGAGACTGACCGCGGGTTCAAACCCCATCCGTGGTATGGTTCATATTGGTTGTACCCCATCTAAATGTTCTGTCTCATACTGTTTGCTGAATATGTTCAATTCTTTTATTTCTGTGGCTGGGAGAGACTGTGGAGGGCTGGAGTCCTTCCTGTACACGTAACTCATGTGTACGAATGGTATATAATACCGACAAGATGAGATTAAGACACATGTGCAACATCTGGGTATCTTTATTGTAGACGTTTCGCCATCCAGTGGCTTTATCAATACAAATTCTAGGACATAACTTGAAGACAGTAGAACTATGTACAGAAGATGAGGTAATCAGTCCCTCAACCTAGGAGTAGGTGCGAAGAGCACCATAGTCGTGGAGATTCTGAAGCAGAAGAAAGAATCCTGGCACTTATATAGTAACGTCAGGTGTAGCAGACGAGGGCATATTCACTGGTAGGCGGGATTCCCCAGTGGAAGTAGGTCCTTCCCAAAGAGATGGGTTAGTTGTAGTAGTAGTTGTCGTAAAACTACTACTACAACTAACCCATCTCTTTGGGAAGGACCTACTTCCACTGGGGAATCCCGCCTACCAGTGAATATGCCCTCGTCTGCTACACCTGACGTTACTATATAAGCGCCAGGATCCTTTCTTCTGCTTCAGAATCTCCACGACTATGGTGCTCTTCGCACCTACTCCTAGGTTGAGGGACTGATTACCTCATCTTCTGTACATAGTTCTACTGTCTTCAAGTTATGTCCTAGAATTTGTATTGATAAAGCCACTGGATGGCGAAACGTCTACAATAAAGATACCCAGATGTTGCACACGTGTCTTAATCTCACACGTAACTCATGTTGCTTCACCCGTTCTGTAATAAGTGTTTTGTTCCCTGTTCTCTTCCTCTGTTGCCTCCTCTCCCATGTCTTCCTCTCTCTCTTTCGTTCATCTTCCATCCGATATTCCTTGATGTATACTGCGTCGAAATTTCAAGAATCTCTGATTTGATTTCCTTCTCATTACTAAGTTTCTCATTCCGGACTTCTTAAACACAACGTGTAATGGCCTTGTGCTCCCTCTGCATATATTCCTACCCATAAAAAGGCACAGATTTTACTTTTCTTTCTAATGCTGCTTCCAAGTCTTCCGTCAGTTCTTCAATTATTCGTTTTTCCTTCTTCGTATCTTTCCGTTTCTGTTAATTTAGACCGAACACCAAAAGAGCTTTGTCATGGTCTCCTCTATCTGAGGTTTCTCATGGTAATCATTACTACTGTTTCTTTTCTTACCTTCTGAGTGTATGTCTGCTGGTCACCTGTGTTGCCTTGTCTTATGGACTTCACTACATCTAGATTGCCTCCGTCTAATATACATGTTAGCTTTTTTAAACTATTTCTAAGCTTCTGTACTTGATTACAAAAAAGTTCACTCTATCTTCTTATTTCATCCTCCTCGTTTGCTTGAAGCATCAGTCGGATCTCTCTCTCTCCACTGCTTCTTTCTTAAATTTACTGAA
This sequence comes from Cherax quadricarinatus, assembly GCF_038502225.1. Classification (NCBI taxonomy): domain Eukaryota; kingdom Metazoa; phylum Arthropoda; class Malacostraca; order Decapoda; family Parastacidae; genus Cherax; species Cherax quadricarinatus. The sequence goes on from NC_091357.1 coordinate 5,461,143, forward strand.
CTTTTCCTCAGTTTTTCCCTCTTGTTCCCTAATCTCTATCTCTCTCTCTCTCTCTCTCTCTCTCTCTCTCTCTCTCTCTCTCTCTCTCTCTCTCTCTTTCTGCTTTCTGCCTTACCAAGGCTTCAAGAGCAGATTCCCATTTCCCATTCATTTTATTAACTTTGTGATACATGCTCTAGGTATGGTATGTTTGGATTGGAGTGGTGTGTGTGTATTTTGTGTGCACGTACATGCATGTATGTGCGTACTCAATGAGTACAGTTTATTGGAGGAAAAAACATAACACTGATCCTGCCTCTTAAACTGGCTTGTTCGACAGTATTAGGTTGTGGTATTGTAGAAATCGTACCTATTCTTGAAAGTGAGTATTGAGTTAGTCACCACATACGTGTCTAGGATATTTCACATCTCCCTCAGGTCCCTAAGGACCCCTCTGTGTCCTTAGTATCCATTTGTGCTTCCTTGTTCTTGGACCTCTTCCCAACGACCAGACGGTTCCTGTCAATCCTGTCAAATCCTCTTAGAACTGTATACGTCATAATCGTGTCTTCCCTAATCCTCCTTCTCCTCCAGGTTCGTCAGGTCAATCTCCTTTAATCTCTCCTCATGGCATGAGGCTCTCAGCTCCAGAGTGAGTCTTACCAGTGATTTGCCCGTGATCGGTTTTGAGGGCTTTTCTACCCCTGCAGCCCAGCCATGGTCCAGGCTTCCTTGTTGACTGCTTGTTTAATCAGATTGTTGCTGCTAGAGGCCCTCTATTCCACATATACATGACAAGCTGGTTGATCTGGCCCTTGGCAGGGGTAGTGATCTAGGTTTGTCTTGAAGACATCTATATTTGTTCTGGCAGTATATTTCTGATATCCGCCGGTAACAGATTAAATTAGTCTTGGGCCACTGATGTTAAGTGTTCTTTGATTGTTTCCATGGCACCCTTGCTTTTGCAGGGTACGTTTTACACGTGCTTCCATAGAGGACGTATATGTAGGTTTGGAATCTGGCTCTCCAGTATTCTCATGCAGATTATCAGGTGTATCTTTCTCCTGCACTTCACAGAGTAAGTTCGAAGTGCTTTGTGGCGTTCCCAGTACTTAAATGTTTTACTGACTCTGCGAGCAGTAAACAGCCTCCATACCTTTTCATATCTGCTGTCTCCTTTGTCTTGATTGGAACCGTGAGTACAGAACTGTGTTCTTCAGGTGAGAGCACAAGCGACGTGAAATAGCATTATTACTGACATTTCTCTTATTTTGAAAATTCTCATTATCCACCCTGTCATTTCTCTGACCTTTGTTTTAATGTCTTCTCTAAATGACGTTTTATCTGGCAGTATTATTTCTATGTTTCTTATTTTTTAGCTATTATGGTGTTTTTATTTACCCACTGGAAAGTGTTGTTGATGTGTGTTTGTAATTTTTCAATATCTTCCACTGAGGCAAAGCTCTCGCTTCACACACTGAGGGTTCAGGTTCGATCGCAGGCAAGGGTGGAAACATTGGGCGTATTTCCTTACACCTGTTGTCCCTGTTCACCAATCAGTAAAATGGATACATGGGTGTTAGTCGACTTTTTTGGGTCGCATCCTGGGACAAAATTGACCTAATTTGCCCGAAATGCTCTGCATAACAAAGGGCTTTCTGCATAGTAGTATGTCTTTGATGTCATCTAGGACTGTATACCATGTACATGTACTTGTAGAAAATAAAAGTATTATTATTATTATTATTATTATTATTATTATTATTATTATTATGCATATTTTGTTATCGTCAGCAAATGATGGTAACCTGGGAACGTCACAAAGTCCTTGTAACAGACAAGATAGAGAGAACTGATAATCTGTGTACATGGAAGATGCTTGAAGACTTGGTCCATAATATAGGGATTCGAAACACGCCATGCAAGCTTACTGACTTAAGACGGATGGCAGCTAAAAATAAACCCAGTGAAAAGTAAGATTGTC
>NC_091357.1:5463205-5498205 GCF_038502225.1 Cherax quadricarinatus
AAAAGTAAGATTGTCATAGGCGCAGCGTGCTGGTAGCTTGTTACAGTAGTGCTGGTAGCTTGTTACAGTAGTGCTGGTAGCTTGTTACAGTAGTGTGCTGGTAGCTTGTTACAGTAGTGCTGGTAGCTTGTTACAGTAGTATTGGTAGCTTGTTACAGTAGTATTGGTAGCTTGTTACAGTAGTGTGCTGGTAGCTTGTTACAGTAGTGCTGGTAGCTTGTTACAGTAGTGTGCTGGTAGCTTGTTACAGTAGTGCTGGTAGCTTGTTACAGTAGTATTGGTAGCTTGTTACAGTAGTATTGGTAGCTTGTTACAGTAGTGTGCTGGTAGCTTGTTACAGTAGTGTTGGTAGCTTGTTACAGTAGTGTTGGTAGCTTGTTACAGTAGTGTGCTGGTAGCTTGTTACAGTAGTGCTGGTAGCTTGTTACAGTAGTATTGGTAGCTTGTTACAGTAGTGTGCTGGTAGCTTGTTACAGTAGTGCTGGTAGCTTGTTACAGTAGTGCTGGTAGCTTGTTACAGTAGTGCTGGTAGCTTGTTACAGTAGTGCTGGTAGCTTGTTACAGTAGTGCTGGTAGCTTGTTACAGTAGTGTGCTGGTAGCTTGTTACAGTAGTATTGGTAGCTTGTTACAGTAGTGTGCTGGTAGCTTGTTACAGTAGTGTTGGTAGCGTGTTACAGTAGTGCTGGTAGCTTGTTACAGTAGTGCTGGTAGCTTGTTACAGTAGTGCTGGTAGCTTGTTACAGTAGTGTGCTGGTAGCTTGTTACAGTAGTATTGGTAGCTTGTTACAGTAGTGTGCTGGTAGCTTGTTACAGTAGTGTTGGTAGCGTGTTACAGTAGTGCTGGTAGCTTGTTACAGTAGTGCTGGTAGCTTGTTACAGTAGTGCTGGTAGCTTGTTACAGTAGTGTGCTGGTAGCTTGTTACAGTAGTGCTGGTAGCTTGTTACAGTAGTGTGCTGGTAGCTTGTTACAGTAGTGCTGGTAGCTTGTTACAGTAGTATTGGTAGCTTGTTACAGTAGTGTGCTGGTAGCTTGTTACAGTAGTGTTGGTAGCTTGTTACAGTAGTGTTGGTAGCTTGTTACAGTAGTGTTGGTAGCTTGTTACAGTAGTATTGGTAGCTTGTTACAGTAGTGTGCTGGTAGCTTGTTACAGTAGTGCTGGTAGCTTGTTACAGTAGTGCTGGTAGCTTGTTACAGTAGTGTGCTGGTAGCTTTATACAGTAGTGTGCTGGTAGCTTGTTACAGTAGTGTGTTGGTAGCTTGTTACAGTAGTGTGCTGGTAGCTTGTTACAGTAGTGTGCTGGTAGCTTGTTACAGTAGTGTGCTGGTAGCTTGTTACAGTAGTGTGCTGGTAGCTTGTTACAGTAGTGTGTTGGTAGCTTGTTACAGTAATGTGTTGGTAGCTTGTTACAATAGTGTGTTGGTAGCTTGTTACAATAGTGTGTTGGTAGCTTGTTACAGTAATGTGTTGGTAGCTTGTTACAATAGTGTGTTGGTAGCTTGTTACAATAGTGTGTTGGTAGCTTGTTACAGTAGTGTGTTGGTAGCTTGTTACAATAGTGTGTTGGTAGCTTGTTACAGTAGTGTGTTGGTAGCTTGTTACAATAGTGTGTTGGTAGCTTGTTACAATAGTGTGTTGGTAGCTTGTTACAATAGTGTGTTGGTAGCTTGTTACAATAGTGTGTTGGTAGCTTGTTACAATAGTGTGTTGGTAGCTTGTTACAATAGTGTGTTGGTAGCTTGTTACAATAGTGTGTTGGTAGCTTGTTACAATAGTGTGTTGGTAGCTTGTTACAGTAGTGTGCTGGTAGCTTGTTACAGTAGTGTGTTGGTAGCTTGTTACAGTAGTGTGTTGGTAGCTTGTTACAGTAGTGTGTTGGTAGCTTGTTACAGTAGTGTGTTGGTAGCTTGTTACAGTAGTGTGTTGGTAGCTTGTTACAGTAGTGTGTTGGTAGCTTGTTAAAATAGTGTGTTGGTAGCTTGTTACAGTAGTGTGCTGGTAGCTTGTTACAGTAGTGTGTTGGTAGCTTGTTACAGTAGTGTGTTGGTAGCTTGTTACAGTAGTGTGTTGGTAGCTTGTTGCAGTAGTGTGTTGGTAGGTTGTTACAGTAGTGTGTTGGTAGGTTGTTACAGTAGTGTGTTGGTACACAGTAGTGTGTTGGTAGGTTGTTAGGATGACTAAGTAATCTTTATAGCAGTCCCCCACCTCCCTCCTCTCTCTGCCTCTGTCTGTCTCTCTCTCTCTCTCTCTCTCTCTCTCTCTCTCTCTCTCTCTCTCTCTCTCTCTCTCTCTCTCTCTCTCTCTCTATCTTACACATATCAAGCAAGTTTTACCTGTAACTTAATTTGAGAGCTTCAAGTTGTGGAGAGTTAAGTTAGTTTCCTGTGTGACGGACGACAAGTTCCGTACAGGAGACGAAGTCGTCCTCAGTCGTGACACCTAGTGTCACACCATCACCAGTCGTGACACCTGGTGTCACACTACCAGTCGTGACACCTAGTGTCACACCACCAGTCGTGACACCTAGTGTCACACTACCAGTCGTGACACCTAGTGTCACACCATCACCAGTCGTGACACCTAGTGTCACACGATCACCAGTCGTGACACCTAGTGTCACACCATCACCAGTCGTGACACCTAGTGTCACACCATCACCAGTCGTGACACCTAGTGTCACACCATCACCAGTCGTGACACCTAGTGTCACACCATCACCAGTCGTGACACCTAGTGTCACACCATCACCAGTTGTGACACCTGGTGTCACATCACCAGTCGTGACACCTGGTGTCACACCACCAGTCGTGACACCTGGTGTCACACTACCAGTCGTGACACCTGGTGTCACACTACCAGTCGTGACACCTGGTGTCACACTACCAGTCGTGACACCTGGTGTCACAATACCAGTCGTGACACCTGGCGTCACACCACCACCAGTCGTGACACCTGGTGTCACACCACCACCAGTCGTGACACCTGGTGTCACACCAATACCAGTCGTTTTCAGCAGTGACACCTGTATGTCACACCACTAGCGTGGTGTCACACACCACTAGTGTGGCGTCACACACCACTAGTGTGGCGTCACACACCACTAGTGTGGTGTCACACACCACTAGTGTGGCGTCACACACCACTAGTGTGGTGTCACACACCACTAGTGTGGTGTCACACACCACTAGTGTGGTGTCAAACACCACTAGTGTGGTGTCACACACCACTAGTGTGGTGTCAAACACCACTAGTGTGGCGTCACACACCACTAGCGTGGTGTCAAACACCACTAGCGTGGTGTCAAACACCACTAGTGTGGTGTCACACACCACTAGTGTGGCGTCACACACCACTAGCGTGGTGTCAAACACCACTAGTGTGGTGTCAAACACTAGTGTGGCGTCACACACCACTAGTGTGGTGTCAAACACCACTAGTGTGGTGTCAAACACCACTAGTGTGGTGTCAAACACCACATCTTGGGTGACTTAAAATCTTTAATGAATGACGCGAAGGAATCGAAATCATTTTTGAATAACAAAATCGAATATAAATCCTTCTTGGACCTCTAGCACGAGTTTAAATCCTTCAGTGATGACTAAGGGGAATCTGACTGCATCTTGCCGTGCAAACACACTATGTTATATTCTTGGAATTAAGTTGTGAAAGAAAGGTATAAAATACAGACAGTATTGTGCTCTTCTCCAGGCTGAGGGACTGATCACATCATTTTCATTTTATTACAACACCTGCTGCCTCTGTACTTGACTGAAGAAGCCTACACAGTAGGGTTCTTCAGTCAAGAATAAGGATACGCAACTGTTGCTCGTGTTTCTTAATCATCAATTTGTCGGTATTTTACATCATTATCAACATAACATCGACTGAATATTAAGATCTTCATTGAGGAAACGTTTCGCCACACAGTGGTTTCATCAGTTCAAAACAAAGCAGAGAGGGGGCAAGGAGAGGAGTAGTTTGAGGTAATCAGTCGTTTCCAAGCTGAGGGACTGATTACCTCAAACTCCCCCTCTCCTTACTCCTCTCTGCTTTGTATTGGACTGATGAAGCCACTGTGTGGCGAAACGTTTCCTGAATAAAGATTCCCATATGTTGTACAAGTATCTCAGCGTTACAGTCTATTTGGCGTTCGTACACACGCACTTGTTGAGTTAATAATGTACTTTGTTTTAGACGTTGACTCTTAAGGGTAAGGAAGGAGGGGGGGGGGTGTCTTCATGTCCGTGAAGAGCTCTTGATCCAAGGAATAATATTTTTTCCTTTGTGTCGAATAAATTACTAAACATTACCTTAGTGCTGCATGGCTCCTACTGGTTTAACGCTTCTCAGTAACAGTAGTAGAAACTACTACTACTGCTACCATTATACTGCCACCGCTAATACTACCACTACTACTACTGTCAATACCACCATCACTGCCACCCTTACTACTATCACTGCCACCACTACTACTACCACTACTACAAATATCTACCAGTACTGCTACCACCACTACTGCCACCGCCACTACTAATATATTATCACTCATTAATGGCATACGTTACTTAGAAGTTTATGCATAAGACTCATGTTCAACACCTGTGTATCTTCGGAATAAATATACCTGCTCAGGTGTCATGGCGATATGGTTTGTCATATTCACCAGTAATACACTTACATGTGTCATAGTCACCAGTAATACACCTACATGTGTCAGTCACCAGTAACACACTTACATGTGTCATAGTCACCAGTAATACACCTACATGTGTCAGTCACCAGTAACACACTTACATGTGTCATAGTCACCAGTAATACACCTACATGTGTCATAGTCACCAGTAATACACCTACATGTGTCATAGTCACCAGTAATACACCTACATGTGTCATAGTCACCAGTAATACACCTACATGTGTCATAGTCACCAGTAATACACCTACATGTGTCATAGTCACCATTAATACACTTACATGTGTCATAGTCACCAGTAATACACTTACATGTGTCATAGTCACCAGTAATACGCTTACAAGTGTCCTGGTCACCAGTAATACACCTGTATGTGTCAGTCACCATTTATACACCTGCATGTGTCAGTCACCAGTAATATACCTACAAGTGTCATAGTCACCAGTAATACACATACATGTGTCATAGTCACCAGTAATACACCTACAAGTGTCATAGTCACCAGTAATACACATACATGTGCTTCATATCAAGAAGCATAAATAATAGGAGTCCTCAGGTTGTTCTTCAACTCTATACATCCTTGGTTAGGCCTCATTTAGATTATGCTGCACAGTTTTGGTCACCGTATTACAGAATGGATATAAATTCTCTGGAAAATGTACAAAGGAGGATGACAAAGATGATCCCATGTATCAGAAACCTTCCCTATGAGGATAGACTAAGGGCCCTGAAACTGCACTCTCTAGAAAGACGTAGAATTAGGGGGGATATGATTGAGGTTTATAAGTGGAAGACAGGAATAAATAAAGGGGATGTAAATAGTGTGCTGAAAATATCTAGCCTAGACAGGACTCGCAGCAATGGTTTTAAGTTGGAAAAATTCAGATTCAGGAGGGATATAGGAAAGTACTGGTTTGGTAATAGAGTTGTGGATGAGTGGAACAAACTCCCAAGTACAGTTATAGAGGCCAGAACGTTGTGTAGCTTTAAAAATAGGTTGGATAAATACATGAGTAGATGTGGGTGGGTGTGAGTTGGACCTGATAGCTTGTGCTAACAGGTCGGTTGCCGTGTTCCTCCCTTAAGTCAATGTGACCTGACCTGACTAGGTTGGGTGCATTGGCTTAAGCCGGTATGGACTTGGACCTGCCTCGCATGGGCCAGTAGGCCTTCTGCAGTGTTCCTTCGTTCTTATGTTCTTATGTTCTTATGTAATACACCTACAAGTGTCATAGTCACCAGTAATACACATACATGTGCCATAGTCACCAGTAATACACCTACATGTGTCAGTCACCAGTAATACACCTACATGTGTCAGTCACCAGTAATACACCTACACGTGTCATAGTCACCAGTAATGCACCTACATGTGTCAGTCACCAGTAATACACCTACATGTGTCATAGTCACCAGTAATACACCTACATGTGTCATAGTCACCAGTAATACACCTACACGTGTCATAGTCACCAGTAATGCACCTACATGTGTCAGTCACCAGTAATACACCTACACGTGTCATAGTCACCAGTAATGCACCTACATGCGTCATAGTCACCAGTAATACACCTGTATGTGTCAGTCACCAGTAATACACCTGCATGTGTCAGTCACCAGTAATACACCTGCATGTGTCAGTCACCAGTAATACACCTACATGTGTCATAGTCACCAGTAATACACCTACATGTGTCATAGTCACCAGTAATACGCTTACAAGTGTCCTAGTCACCAGAAAAACACCTAAAGTATCCTAGTCACCAGTAATACACCTGTATGTGTCAGTCACCAGTAATACACCTGCATGTGTCAGTCACCAGTAATACACCTACATGTGTCATAGTCACCAGTAATACACCTACATGTGTCATAGTCACCAGTAATACACCTACATGTGTCATAGTCACCAGTAATACACCTACATGTGTCATAGTCGCCAGTAATACACCTACATGTGTCATAGTCACCAGTAATACACTTACATGTGTTATAGTCACCAGTAATACACCTACATGTGTCATAGTCACCAGTAATACATCTACATGTGTCATAGTCACCAGTAATACACCTACATGTGTCATAGTCACCAGTAATACACCTACATGTGTCATAGTCACCAGTAATACACCTACATGTGTCATAGTCACCAGTAATATACCTACATGTGTCATAGTCGCCAGTAATACACCTACACGTGTCATAGTCACCAGTAATACACCTACACGTGTCATAGTCACCAGTAATACACCTACATGTGTCATAGTCATCAGTAATACACCTACATGTGTCATAGTCACCAGTAATACATCTACATGTGTCATAGTCACCAGTAATACACCTACATGTGTCATAGTCACCAGTAATACACCTACATGTGTCATAGTCACCAATAATACACCTACATGTGTCATAGTCGCCAGTAATACACCTACATGTGTCATAGTCACCAGTAATACACTTACATGTGTTATAGTCACCAGTAATACACCTACATGTGTCATAGTCACCAGTAATACATCTACATGTGTCATAGTCACCAGTAATACACCTACATGTGTCATAGTCACCAGTAATACACCTACATGTGTCATAGTCACCAGTAATACACCTACATGTGTCATAGTCACCAGTAATACACCTACATGTGTCATAGTCACCAGTAATACACCTACATGTGTCATAGTCACCAGTAATACACCTACATGTGTCATAGTCACCAGTAATACACCTACATGTGTCATAGTCACCAGTAATACATCTACATGTGTCATAGTCACCAGTAATACACCTACATGTGTCATAGTCACCAGTAATACACCTACATGTGTCATAGTCACCAGTAATACATCTACATGTGTCATAGTCACCAGTAATACACCTACATGTGTCATAGTCACCAGTAATACACCTACATGTGTCATAGTCACCAGTAATACACCTACATGTGTCAGTCACCAGTAATACACCTACATGTGTCATAGTTACCAGTAATACACCTACATGTGTCATAGTCACCAATAATACACCTACATGTGTCATAGTCACCAGTAATACACTTACATGTGTCATAGTCACCAGTAATACACTTACATGTGTCAGTCACCAGTAATACACCTACATGTGTCATAGTCACCAGTAATACACCTACATGTGTCATAGTCACCAGTAATACACCTACATGTGTCATAGTCACCAGTAATACATCTACATGTGTCATAGTCACCAGTAATACACCTACATGTGTCATAGTCACCAGTAATACACCTACATGTGTCATAGTCACCAGTAATACACCTACATGTCATAGTCACCAGTAATACACCTACATGTGTCATAGTCACCAGTAATACACCTACATGTGTCATAGTCACCAGTAATACATCTACATGTGTCATAGTCACCAGTAATACACCTACATGTGTCAGTCACCAGTAATACACCTACATGTGTCATAGTCACCAGTAATACACCTACATGTCATAGTCACCAGTAATACACCTACATGTGTCATAGTCACCAGTAATACACCTACATGTGTCATAGTCACCAGTAATATACCTACATGTGTCATAGTCACCAGTAATATACCTACATGTGTTATAGTCACCAGTAATACACCTACATGTGTCATAGTCACCAGTAATACACCTACATGTGTCATAGTCACCAGTAATATACCTACATGTGTCACAGTCACCAGTAATACACCTACATGTGTCATAGTCACCAGTAATACATCTACATGTGTCATAGTCACCAGTAATACACCTACATGTGTCAGTCACCAGTAATACACCTACATGTGTCATAGTCACCAGTAATACACCTACATGTGTCATAGTCACCAGTAATACACCTACATGTGTCATAGTCACAAGTAATACACCTACATGTGTCATAGTCACCAGTAATACACTTACATGTGTTATAGTCACCAGTAATACACCTACATGTGTCATAGTCACCAGTAATACATCTACATGTGTCATAGTCACCAGTAATACATCTACATGTGTCATAGTCACCAGTAATACACTTACATGTGTCATAGTCACCAGTAATACACCTACATGTGTCATAGTCACCAGTAATACACCTACATGTGTCAGTCACCAGTAATACACCTACATGTGTCATAGTCACCAGTAATACACCTACATGTGTCATAGTCACCAGTAATACATCTACATGTGTCATAGTCACCAGTAATACACCTACATGTGTCATAGTCACCAGTAATATACCTACATGTGTCATAGTCACCAGTAATACACCTACATGTGTCATAGTCACCAGTAATACACCTACATGTGTCATAGTCACCAGTAATACACCTACATGTGTCATAGTCACCAGTAATACATCTACATGTGTCATAGTCACCAGTAATACACCTACATGTGTCATAGTCACCAGTAATATACCTACATGTGTCATAGTCACCAGTAATACACCTACATGTGTCATAGTCACCAGTAATACACCTACATGTGTCATAGTCACCAGTAATATACCTACATGTGTCAGTCACCAGTAATACACCTACATGTGTCATAGTCACCAGTAATACACCTACATGTGTCATAGTCACCAGTAATACACCTACATGTGTCATAGTCACCAGTAATACATCTACATGTGTCATAGTCACCAGTAATACACCTACATGTGTCATAGTCACCAGTAATACACCTACATGTGTCATAGTCACCAGTAATACACCTACATGTGTCATAGTCACCAGTAATACACCTACATGTGTCATAGTCACCAGTAATACACCTACATGTGTCATAGTCACCAGTAATACATCTACATGTGTCATAGTCACCAGTAATACACCTACATGTGTCATAGTCACCAGTAATACACCTACATGTGTCATAGTCACCAGTAATACACCTACATGTGTCATAGTCACCAGTAATACACTTACATGTGTCATAGTCACCAGTAATATACCTACATTTGTCATAGTCACCAGTAATACACCTACATGTGTCATAGTCACCAGTAATACACCTACATGTGTCATAGTCACCAGTAATACACCTACATGTGTCATAGTCACCAGTAATACACTTACATGTGTCAGTCACCAGTAATACACCTACATGTGTCATAGTCACCAGTAATACACCTACATGTGTCATAGTCACCAGTAATACACTTACATGTGTCATAGTCACCAGTAATACACCTACATGTGTCATAGTCACCAGTAATACACCTACATGTGTCATAGTCACCAGTAATACACCTACATGTGTCATAGTCACCAGTAATACACTTACATTTGTCATAGTCACCAGTAATATACCTACATGTGTCATAGTCACCAGTAATACACCTACATGTGTCATAGTCACCAGTAATACACTTACATGTGTCATAGTCACCAGTAATACACCTACATGTGTCATAGTCACCAGTAATACACCTACATGTGTCATAGTCACCAGTAATACACTTACATTTGTCATAGTCACCAGTAATATACCTACATGTGTCATAGTCACCAGTAATACACCTACATGTGTCATAGTCACCAGTAATACACTTACATGTGTCATAGTCACCAGTAATACACCTACATGTGTCATAGTCACCAGTAATAGCTCATATTGGAAGTTCGTGATCGAGAACTTTATGGACATTAAGACGCACTACATTTATTATATAAACAAATGGTTCAGAGAACCGACAAGTTGATAAATTAGTACATGTGTAACACTTGAGAAGCGCTTCGCCATGCAATGGCTTCATCAGTCCAATATAAAGAAGAATAGCAAAGATCAAATGGAGATTGGAGTAATCAATCCTCAGTTTTGATACGAATACAACATATGCTGTATTCTTATCAATACTGATGGACTGATTACATCGACTCCAGGCTGAGGGACTGATTGCCCCAGTCGCCTACTGATGAAGTCACTGTGTGGCGACAAGCTTCCACACTAAAGATACCTAAGTACTGCACATGTGTCAAATTTATCAACTACATCTGTTGTTGACTTTTGTGTCCCAGCTTTTGTATTTGCAGTTGAAGAATTCCACTTGCTACTGCTAGATTGATTTTCTACGAATTGAACTCCGGGGCCGCAGGAAAAATTTATTTTTAAAATTAATGTAAATGTGGTTTTTTTTTTATTCATGTGAGAAGATGCGAGTCTTGGGATTACATTGTGAACCGCATGGAAAGAGGATTAGGGAGTAGCATAAAAGGGATTATATTGTGAACCACATGGAAAGAGGATTAGGGAGTAGCATGAAAGGGATTATATTGTGAACCACATGGAAAGAGGATTAGGGAGTAGCATGAAAGGGATTACATTGTGAACCACATGGAAAGAGGATTAGGGAGTAGCATGAAAGGGATTATATTGTGAACCACATGGAAAGAGGATTAGGGAGTAGCATGAAAGGGATTATATTGTGAACCACATGGAAAGAGGATTAGGGAGTAGCATGAAAGGGATTATATTGTGAAGCACATGGAAAGAGGATTAGGGAGTAGCATGAAAGGGATTACATTGTGAACCACATGGAAAGAGGATTAGGGAGTAGCATGAAAGGGATTATATTGTGAACCACATGGAAAGAGGATTAGGGAGTAGCATGAAAGGGATTAGTTTGATATCTTAAAGAAGAAAGGGGTTGTGTTTTAGATGTAGGGTTTGTATAGAGAATTAGGGTTTGTGTGTGTATATGTGCATTTGTAGTGTGTGTGTGTACTCACCTAGTTGTGGTTGCAGGGGTCGATCCATAGCTCCTGGCTCCGCCTCTTCACTGGCCGCTACTGTGTGTGTGTACTCACCTAGTTGTGGTTGCAGGGGTCGATCCATAGCTCCTGGCCCCGCCTCTTCACTTGCCGCTAGTGTGTGTGTGTACTCACCTAGTTGTGGTTGCAGGGGTCGAGACTCAGCTCCTGGCCCCGCCTCTTCACTGACCGCTACTGGGTCCTCTCTCTCCCTGCTCAATGAGCTTTATCATACCTCGTCTTAAAACTATGTATGGTTCCTGACTTAAGAAATCGTAATGACACGATTGCAAATAAACCATACCCCCGGCCGGGATTGAACCCGCGGTCATAGAGTCTCAAAACTCCAGCCCGTCGCGTTAGCCACTAGACCAGCTAGCCACAATAAGATTCATCCAACTAGGTGTATTTCTACACCATAGGAAGGTTAGCACAGGCACCTCTGTGACCACAAATGCAAGTTTTTACAGACGAATCTCCAGCTAGCGTGGCCGTGACGAACTCTAGCTCAAGTCCCTTCACTGCCGTCAACATGACTTAAGAAATCGTAATGACCGCGGGTTCAATCCCGGCCGGGGGTATGGTTTATGGTTCCTGCCTCCACTACATCGCTTGCCAGACTCTTCTACTTCCTAACAACTCTGTGGCTGAAGAAATACTTCTTAACATCACTTTGACTCATCTGAGTCTTCAACTTCCATTGTGACCCCTTGTTTGTGTGTCCCATCTCTGGAACATCCTGTCTCTGTCCACCTTGTCTATTCCACGCAGTATTTTATATGTTGTTATCATGTCTCCCCTGACCCTCCTGTCCTCCAGTGTCATCGGACCGATTTCTTCATTGGACATTCCCCTTAGCTCTGGAACTAGCCTTGTTGCAAACCTTTGCACTTTCTCTTAATTTCTTGACGTGTTTGACCAGGTGTGGGTTCCAAACTGGTGCTGCGTACTCCAGTATGGGCCTGACGTACACAGTGTATAAAGTCTTGAACGTGTGTGTGTGTGCGCGCGCGCGCCCTTTAGTTGGGAAAGACTGGGAGATGTGCAGAAATAAAATACTGACTTTTGTATATCTGCGCCAGTTGTACCTCTTGGTTCCATGGCGAGGGATAACCCAAGAAAATGGGTAATACTCAGCGAGGTGGATGAGTAAGTTAGCTAACAAGTTGGCGGATAAGGCGGAACTTGAGCGCCAACTGGGTAACTTTAGCGAGGGAGAGTGTCGCCCACTACCAACTTGTGGCAGCGTGACTTTCAAATGAGCGCCGGTGTCGTAAACTCTCTTAATACTGCCAGATTTAGCGAGTCAGTGTAGCTGACGTGGACCAGAGGGGCGACACAGTGTTAACAACCACATACACTGACACTGGTGTGGACCAGAGGGGCGACACAGTGTTAACCACATACACTGACACTGGTGTGGACCAGAGGGGCGACACTTATAGGTCCAGATATTTAGTTTCCTGGCTAGAATACTTCTCAGTGCTAGAGAGAGAGGGAGAGATGGAGGGAGGGAGGGATTGAGGGAGGGTAGGAAGGAAGGATGGGAAGAGGCAGGGTGAGAAGAGGCAGGATGGGAAGAGGTAGGGTGGGAAGAGGTAGGGTGGGAAGAGAAGGGGTGGAAAGAAACGGGATGGGAAGAGACAAGGTGGGAAGAGACGGGATGGGAAGAGACAAGGTGGGAAGAGACAGGGTGTGAGAAAGAAGTACTTGAGAACAGCAGATATTAAAGATCATTGTTTACATTGGAGTTTTCTGCAGAATACTAAGCTACTTTTTAAGTGTTCGGTCTAGTTATCGTCACTTCCGTTTGTTTAGGTCAAGATAATATAGCAGAAGGCTCTCTGCCCATCCTGCACTCCCAGAGCCCGCAATGACGGCTGATAAATTTGAACACTAAGTGTATATGAAAGCCAGTCTGTTATTTTTTATTATCACACTGGCCGATTCCCACCTTAAAGGCAGGGTGGCCCGAAAAAGAAAAAACTTTCACCATCATTCACTCCATCACTGTCTTGCCAGAAGGGTGCTTTACACTACAGTTTTTAAACTGCAACATTAACACCCCTCCTTCAGTCTGTATATTGGAATATTGATAAGTATTTATAGCACAGACCTGCCTCCTCAATGGCAGACCTGACTTCGTGAAGTGTTGTGAAGCTATGCAAGTGTTGTCAGGATGTATTAAGCTGTTCAAATGTCAGGATGTATTAAGCTGTTCAGATGTTGTCAGGATGCATTAAGCTGTTCTTTAATTGTTGTCAACATGTCAGGATGTATTAAGCTGTTCTTCAAGTGTTGTTAGGATGTATTAAAGGTGACAATACTGTGCCCTTCACATGCTGCCCTCCTTGATAGGGATATGTGCGTCTTACAGAGTGAAGCCTCCGCTTCGCCGGGATTCATCAAGATTTCAGTCATTACTGAGGCTCCGGTGAAGGCACACACGTTGCAAGTTGAGCTTTAATTGACACGTTTCACACAGTTTAAAGCTTAAAGTAATGACTTGACAAAGCTTGTCTTCATTTAAAGAAAAAAATGATACGTCCTATGCTTAGCCAGTTTAAGTGCAAATTTGTCTATTTACTAATATAGTTAATAAATGTAAAATTGTTGGATTCCGTGAAATATCATCTGGTCTGCTTCAACCTTTTAGCGTGCACTGAGGTAGAGGGAACTGGGCTTATGGAGTATATTGTATATGAATATCTTTCTGGGATCGCACAGAGACTGAAGTACAGCTCATGTACGTAGTTAATTCCAAGATATAAACATGAGAGTTATGTGTAGCAGAGACGAACACATAGTGGTTGTCTGAAGCATTGGTAAGCGCACGCTCTCTTAAGATGATGGACGGAATGACCTTTGAGTGCCTCCTGTATTTTCCAGATCGACAGCGACGCTTCCAGGGCGATTTATTCGCTTCGAGCGAGACCCTGGCTTTAAGAGCAAGGTCCTTCTCACTCCGTGGTTCTGTCTTCTGGAGTGTGGACTTCATCTCTTGGATTGCTGTCCTGTCTTCTGGAGTGTAGCACTCATTGTTTGAAGTATTACTCGAGTTTTACCCTCTACAATGGCCCTAGTTTCCTCATATGCTATCCCCTGTTCGTTGCTTTTATTGTTTGTTTGTTTTATCATTGTTTTTATTGCATTGTATATATCTATATATTTTTTATAGCTGTTATCCAAAGTGCTCAGTAAATGTCACAACTACCAACCTATTACCCCTCCAGTCCCATGAAACGTGGCACCGTTTCATAAAGCATCATTTTTTTTTTGTCTTTCGGAATAGGGTTTCTCAAAGCCCTGGCCACACCGTCCCCTGGAGCGTGGTCCCGGTTCCCTAACGTTTGAAGATGATAGTGTCCGCGGCTGCCGCTGCCAGACATTGATCGTCCGGCCCACACCACCGCTGAAGCAGATTATGGAAAACGAGGTGGATACTATATTGGGAGGGTTTGCGATGCATATGAAATGTGGCTGTCATCATTCCAGACCCGAGTCCAGCCGCCTGGAAGACCGCCGACAGAGGGAAAACGAGAGAATTTCTTGGCAAGTCTCTGAAGGATTTTCCCCGGGTTTTACGACGTAGAGGAGTGTTCTTAACTATAAAGTGAGAGAAGAGCTTGTAAAGAACGGCTCTGGAAGACTCAGTTCTTCGATTTAAGTAGATCTTAGCCAGTCAGTTGTGATGAAGATGGTTTGGAATAGTTCTTTGTGTCGACCATTGGTATGAAACGGTTACTTCTTGACTCACGAAATCGTAATGACACGATTGCAAACAAACCATACTACGGATGGGATTTGAACCCGCTAGCTGGCCCAGTGGCTAACGCGACGGTCTGGAGTTTTGAAAAACTGACCGCGGGTTCAAACCCACCCGTGTTATGGTTTGTTACTTCTTGTTTGGAAGAGTGGTTTGAAACTGTCAAATTTTGTGTTGGACATTGGTATTAAACTGTCATTGTTTCAGAGCACCACAGGTCTTGTTTTGGTCTGAAATATACAGTTCTTGTGCTGTTGAGAAAGGTCTGGAACAAATATTTCTTGCCAGGAACAGTCAGTTCTTGAGTTGAAAGACTTTTGCAACAAAGAAGTCTTGTGTATAGGAAGATCTGGATCAGTTGGAGCTTTTGTTGAGGAACTTGTGACACATCGAGTTCTTGTACCGAAGATCTGGAACAGACAATTATTGTGTTGAAGGATTTTTAGAACAGTCATCTCTTGTGCTGAAAAATCTCGAAAGAGCTATCGTGAAGAACAAGGTCTAGAACAGTTGTGTTTAAAGAGGGTTTAGAACATTAATTTGTTGTTGTAGTAAGTGTTGAGCAGCTCTCGTGTTCAGTTAGGTCTGCAACATTCAATATTTGCATTGAAATAGGTCAGAAACACTTAGTACTTGTGTTGAAGGAGGTCTGAGGAACAAATCGTGGTGTTGAAAAATTTGCCAACACCGTTTATGTCGAAGATGAGAGAGAACATTTCATTACCTCTGACGTTCCAGAGCAGAAGGTCTGCTCGACTAACATTACCATTTTGTATATTCACGTTTAATAATTGTGTTCTTACACTAGAGCATTGTGCATTGCACAAGGATAAATACACAGAGGTTCATGTTTCTCCATGTACATACACAAAGGTGGATTTCTCTCCGTGTATATACACAAAGGTGCATGTCTCTCCATCTGTATACACAGAGGTTCATGTCTCTCCATGTATATACACAAATGTGCATGTCTCTCCATCTATATACACAAAGGTGCATGTCTCATCTATATACACAGAGGTTCATGTCTCTCCATGTATATACACAAAGGTGCATGTCTCTCCATCTATATACACAGAGGTTCATGTCTCTCCATCTATATACACAAAGGTGCATGTCTCTCCATCTATATACACAGAGGTTCATGTCTCTCCATCTATATACACAAAGGTGCATGTCTCTCCATGTATATACACAGAGGTTCATGTCTCTCCATCTATATACACAGAGGTTCATGTCTCTCCATCTATATACACAAAGGTGCATGTCTCTCCATGTATATACACAGAGGTTCATGTCTCTCCATATACACAAAGGTGCATGTCTCTCCATCTATATACACAAACGTGCATGTCTCTCCATGTATATACACAATGGTGCATGTCTCTCCATGTATATACACAAAGGTGCATGTCTCTCCATGTATATACACAAAGGTGCATGTCTCTCCATGTTTATATACAAAGGTGCATGTCTCTCCATGTTTATACACAAAGGTGCATGTCTCTCCATGTATATACACAAAGGTGCATGTCTCTCCATATATATGTACTAACAGTTTACTTTAGTCACTATTTTAGATGTTAAAGTATTTTTGGCTGGTGGTGAACAAGTTACATGAATCCTTAATGACACTTGAGTACTCGGTAAACTTTTTTCCCCAGTTATCCAACCCACCATTGCGGGAATTATTATAACGTAGGCTTATATATATATATATATATATATATATATATATATATATATATATATATATATATATATATATATATATATATATATATATATAAATATATATATCAACACTGCGACTAGTTAAGGAGTGGAACCCATGCTGCTTTAGCCTGCCTCATGGTGAGCGAAAATCATGACGCCTTAATCCACGGGACCACACAATCCTTAAGAGTAGCGCATCCAGCAGAGCTGGATGTTGTACTCGCTACCCAAGGACGTGCGGTGGTGTGAATGACGTTAGGCTAATTTCATTCTACTCCCTGTTTGGTGTACAATAATACATACATATATATATATATATATATATATATATATATATATATATATATATATATATATATATATATATATATATATATATATAGAATGGAACCTCTGGTCACGACCATGATTCGTGGCCATCTTGATAGGCACTGATTAATGAATCTCAACACGGTTTTACAAAGGTGCGTTCCTGTCTTACGAATTTACTAACTTTTTTCACTAAAGTGTTTGAGGAGGTAGATCATCGTAATGAATATGATAGTGTATATGGACTTCAGTAAGGCTTTCGATAGAGTTCCACATCAGAGGTTATTGAGGAAGCTTAAGGCATGCGGAATAGGAGAAATTTTTTCCTGGGTGGAGGCATGGCTGACAAATAGGCAGCAGAGAGTTTGCATAAATGGGGAGAAATCTGAATGGGGGCACGTCACAAGTGGTGTTCCACATAACATAAGAACATAAGAACGGAGGAACACTGCAGCAGGCCTGTTGGCCCATACTAGGCAGGTCCTTTACAATTCATCCCACTAACAACATTTGACCAACCCAATTTTCAATGCCACCCAAGAAACAAGCTCCGATGTGCAAGTCACTCTCAAATCCATCCCCTCCCACTCATGTACTTATCCAACCTAAATTTGAAACTACCCAAAGTCCCAGCCTCAATAACCCAACTAGGTAGACTGTTCCACTCATCAACTACCCTATTTCCAAACCAATACTTTCCTATGTCCTTTCTAAATCTAAACTTATCTAATTTAAATCCATTACTGCGGGTTCTCTCTTGGAGAGATATCCTCAAGACCTTGTTAATATCCCCTTTATTAATACCTATCTTTCACTTGTACACTTCGATCAGGTCTCCCCTCATTCTTCGTCTAACAAGTGAATGTAACTTAAGAGTCTTCAATCTTTCTTCATAAGGAAGATTTCTAATGCTATGTATTAATTTAGTCATCCTACGCTGAATGTTTTCTAACGAATTTATGTCCATTCTGTAATATGGAGACCAGAATTGTGCTGCATAATCTAGGTGAGGCCTTACTAATGATGTATAAAGCTGCATTATGACCTCTGGACTTCTGTTGCTTACACTTCTTGATATAAATCCCAGTAATCTATTTGCCTTATTACGTACGCTTAGGCATTGCTGTCTTGGTTTAAGGTTGCTGCTTACCATAACCCCCAAGTCCTTTTCGCAATCTGTATGGCTAAGTTCTACATTATTTAACTTATAAGTGCTAGGGTTATGGACACTCCCGAGCTTCAGAACCTTGCATTTATCTACATTGAACTGCATCTGCCACTTTTCTGACCAAGAGTAGAGTTTGTCTAAATCCTCCTGAAGTTCCCTAACATCTACGTTTGAATCAATTATCCTACCTATCTTCGTGTCATCGGCGAATTTGCTCATATCACTAGTAATTCCTTCATCAAGATCATTGATATATATTATAAACAACAACGGGCCCAAGACTGATCCCTGTGGAACGCCACTTGTTACAGATCCCCACTCGGATTTAACCCCATTTATGGACACTCTCTGCTTCCTGTCTGTGAGCCATGATTCGATCCACGAGAGCACCCTTCCCCCAATGCCATGAGCTGCTACTTTCTTCAACAGTCTTTGGTGCGGAACTCTATCAAATGCCTTACTAAAATCTAAGTAAATAATATCAAATTCTTTATCGTGGTCAACAGCCTCAAAAGCTTTACTGAAGAAAGTTAATAAATTAGTTAGACAAGACCGGCCTCTTGTGAATCCATGCTGAGTATCATTAATCAAGCTATGCTTATCGAGATGGCTTCTTATAATCTCAGCTATAATTGACTCTAGCAACTTGCCTACAATTGAGGTCAGGCTTATTGGGCGGTAATTTGACGGTAACGACTTGTCCCCTGTTTTAAAAATAGGAATTACATTAGCCATCTTCCACATATCAGACACTACACCTGTTTGAAGAGATAAATTAAAAATATTAGTTAATGGTTCACAGACTTCCATTTTGCATTCCTTAAGAACCCTTGAAAAAACCTCATCAGGACCCGGTGACTTATTTTGCTTCAGACGGTCTATCTGCTTCACAACCATTTCACTAGTGACTATGATGTTACATAATTTATCTTCTTCTGCCCACTATAAAAATTAATTACCGGAATATTATTAGTGTCTTCCTGTGTAAAAACCGAGAGAAAATAATTATTTAAAATCGAGCACATTTCATTCTCTTTGTCAGTAAGATGCCCATAGTTATTTTTAAGGGGACCTATCTTATCTCTGACTTTTGTTCTATATACCTGGAAAAAACTTTTTGGGTTAGTTTTAGAATCCCTAGCAACTTTAATTTCATAGTCCCTTTTAGCTTTTCTTATCCCCTTTTTAATGTCCCTCTTAGTGTCAATATACTGATTCATAAGATGACCCTCGCCTCTTTTGATACGCCTATAAATTCCTTTCTTATGCCCTAGTAGATATTTCAGCCTATTATTCATCCATTTTGGGTCATTTCTATTTGATCTAATTTCTTTATAAGGGATAAATGTTCTTTGAGCAGCATGTATTGTGTTCAGAAAACTGTCATATTGATAGCTCTCTTCGTTACCCCAGTCAACAGATGATAAGTGTTCTCTAAGCCCATCGTAATCTGCTAAGCGAAAATCTGGGACTGTTACTGAGTTATCCCTACTATCATACTTCCATTCAATTCTGAATGTAATTGATTTGTGGTCGCTAGCACCCAGTTCTTCTGAAACTTCTAAATTATTAACAAGGGATTCCTTGTTTGCCAGAACTAAATCAAGCAGGTTATTACCCCTTGTAGGTTCTGTCACAAACTGCTTCAGAAAACAATCCTGAAATACTTCTAAGAAGTCGTATGATTCTAAATTCCCAGTCAAGAAATTCCAATCAATATGACTAAAGTTAAAGTCTCCTAGAATTACTACATTATCGTGCCTTGTGGCCCTAACAATTTCCTCCCATAGTAGTCTTCCCTGGTCCCTATCTAAATTTGGGGGACGGTATATCACACCTAAAGTTAATTTTTCATGCCCCTCTGAAAATTCTATCCAAACAGACTCTGTATGTGTTACTTCAGACTTAATACCCGTTTTAATGCAACAGTTCAAGCGATCTCGGACATACAATGCCACCCCACCCCCCTTTCCCGATACTTCTATCTACTTGGAACAATTTGAAACCCTGAGTGTGACATTCTGCAGGCATGTCCCGACTTTTTGAATTAAACCACGTCTCAGTAATGGCAAATACATCTATGTTACCTGCACTAGCAACTAGTCTCAACTCGTCCATCTTATTCCTAGCACTGCGACTATTTGTGTAATATATACTTAAGGACCCTCCTTTCTCTTTATCATTCCTGCTCCTTTCTGTTATTCCACTAAACCTATTACTGTCCTTGTCAATTAGTGCCACTGGCTTTCCGATATCCACCTCATTTTGCCTATTACTAGTTCTCCTAGTACTCATATTACTACCCTGAGACTTCACAGTTTTCCCGCAGAAACCCATACCGCTAACTATTCCTAGTTTAAAGACCTAACAGCTCCCTCCACTGCATTGGCCAGTGCTCCCACCCCACACCTAGATAAGTGAACCCCATCCCTGGCATACATGTCATTTCTGCCATAGAAGAGGTCCCAGTTGTCAATGAATGTTACCGCATTTTCCTTACAGTATTTGTTCAGCCAGCAATTGACACCAATTGCTCTGGACAACCATTCATTTCCAACTCCTCTCCTTGGCAAAATGCCACATATGACAGGTTTCCCACCCTTCCTCCTAATTATATATATTGCTGACCTATACTTGCTAATCAGGTCCTCACTCCTACGTCTGCCAACATCGTTGCCTCCAGCACTGAGACAGATAATAGGATTGCTCCCATTACCTCTCATGATGTCATCCAGACGGCTAACAATATCCTTCATCCCTGCCCCAGGAAAACACACTCTCTGCCTCCTACTCCTGTCCTTCAAGCAGAATGCCCTATCCATGTACCTAATCTGGCTATCCCCAACAACAACAATGTTTTTACCTTCCTTTGCGTCGTCCGTCGTGATGCTCCGAGTAGTCGACTCACATTCGCCAGGTAGCATTACACCACTTGTAGAATTCGTCAAGACGTTCTCGATGGTCTTCGTTGGGGTTTCTAGGGATGTCTCACTCACGTCTGCCAATGCTTCTTTGGTGCTCGTTGTGGCATTCCCAGTAGAACACTCACATTCGTCGGGTAGCACCGAGAATGGGTTGGAAGTTTCCACGGTAGTCTTCTGGTTTCTCGTTGTTTCTGCCTCTCCAACCGTTTTCTTGATCTTCAGCTTGGTTCCATGTTGCCCGGCCACTGACCAAGCTCCCCTCTTAACCTGGGGACTCACAACAGGAGGATTACTACGAATCCTCTTGTTCTCCTCCGTTAATCGCCGTATCTCCATCTTAGCAACTCTGAGCTCTTCTCTCAGCTGCTGGTAAAGTTGCTCAAGAGAGGGCATCCTGGTTCAGATTCACAGAGAGCACACAAACAGGTCTTCACAGAGCTAAGTACACGTCACCACATGGGTCAGTGTTGGGCCCGTTGTTGTTCGCAGTTTACATAAACGACATAGATGAGGGAATAAATAGCGACATAAGCAAATTTGCTGATGACACCAAAATAGGCCGTCCAATTCATTCTAATGCGGACACTAGAGCACTCCAGGATGATTTGAATAGACTGATGCAATGGTCGGAGAAGTGGCAGATGCAGTTTAATATAGACAAATGCAAAGTTTTAAATGTTGGACAGGAAAATAACCATGCCACATATAAACTAAATAATGTAAATCTTAATACTACTGACTGCGAAAAGGATTTAGGAGTTCTGGTTAGCAGTAATATAAAACAAAGACAACAGTGCATTAGTGTTTGCAATAAAGCTAACAGAATTCTTGGCTTCATATCTAGAAGTATAATAGAAGTCCTCAGGTTGTTCTTCAACTTTATATATCCTTGGTTAGGGCTCATTTAGACTATGCTGCTCAGTTCTGGTCACCGTATTACAGAATGGATATAAATGCTCTGGAAAACGTACAGAGGAGGATGACAAAGATAATCCCATGTATCAGAAATCTTCCATATGAGGATAGACTGAGGGCCCTGAATCTGCACTCTCTCGAAAGGCGTAGAATTAGGGGGAATATGATCGAGGTGTATAAATGGAAAACAGGAATAAATAAAGGAGATGTAAACAGCGTGCTGAAAATTTCCAGCCAAGACAGGACTCACAGCAATGGTTTCAAGTTGGAAAAATTCAGATTCAGGAAGGATATAGGAAAGCACTGGTATGGTAACAGAGTTGTGGATGAGTGGAACAAACTCCCGAGTACAGTTATTCAGGCTAAAACGTTGTGTGGTTTTAAAAACAGGTTAGATAAATACATGAGTGAGTGTGAGTTGGACCTGACTAGCTTGTGCTGCTGGGTCTGGTGCCGTGCTCCTTCCTTGAGTGAAGATAACCAGACTGGGTGGGTCATTGGGCTAATCCGGGGGGAGAGGGGAAATGGACCTGCTCTGCATGGGTCAGCAGGCCTGCTGCAGTGTTCCTTCTTTCTTATGTTCTTATGTAATTCGTTCCAAAACTCTGGTCGTGACCCGAACCTAATTTTCCCTTTGGATTGTATGTAAATACGATTAATCTGTTCCAGACCCCTATGAACTGTATGTAAATATTTTAAGATTTTTAAGCACAAAAATAGTTAATTATACCATAAAATGCACAGTGTAATAGTAAACTAAATGTAAAAACCTTGTTCACATTGCGCTGCTTGAACGCACTAGGATTCTCGAACTGGTAGACGACTAGCGGTTTAATTTTTTGATCGCCACTTGTGTTCGCGCACAGCAAAAGAGTTAATCTATCATTCATTGGTTTGTGGCCGAGCATAGTCTTCTCCTCTTGGGTTATGTAGGTCCTCCTCGGCATCATCTTCCAAAACTACCCGGTCTCGTCTCGCGGGACGTATCCTTCAGCTTTAATGCTGAATTCTTTCGGGAATGCTTCTGCAGCAACAGCATCAGAACTAGCAGCCTCTCCATGCCTTACCACACTATAAATGTACTTCTCTTAAGAAACTTTTCAAATCATCCTCTACTGGCTTTAAATTCATCACTTTCTGCAGTCGTAGAAGGGTAATTCTGCCGCAAATCACTGTGTATCTTCCTGACTTTCTCGCATATGATTGCCTCGCTTACGCTATCACCTGCAAATTGCTTCTCATTCAGTCACACTAGCAACAGTTTCTCCACCTCTTCCAGCACTTGAGGCCTCTGCTTGGTTAACAACGTAACACCCTTAGCAACATTAGGGTTGGATTTGAGTGGGACTTGCAAATGAGTGGATAGAGTTATCAAAGCTTATTTCTTGGGTAGCATTGAAAATTAGGTTTGGCAAATGTTTTGTTAGTGGGATGGATTGTAAAGGACCTGCCTAGCTTAAGAACATAAGAAAGGAGGAACACTGCAGCAGGCCTGTTGGCCCATACTAGGCAGGTCCTTTACAATTCATCCCACTAACAAAACATTTGGAACTGAACTTCTCCAGGCTGAGGGACTGACAACCTCAAATTCTACGACTTAAAGGGTGATGGACTGATTACATCATCTTCACATCTCTACTGCTCCCGCCTACTTTCTGTACTCGACTGAAGAAGCCTACTGTGTAGGCAAAACGTTTCGGAATAAAGTTGCCTAAATGTTGCCTATGTGTCTTATCTACCAACCTGTCTGTATTTTATACCATTTGATAATCACTCTCCACTTGCTTAGAGGCCATGGTTAATGGTAAAATGAATTAAAAAACACACGAAATACAACACAAGAAGTTCACAACGAATGAACGCACGTCTGACTGAGACCGACTAAAGACAAGGTGTACACAGGAACTGGGGAAAACTGGCGAGTGCGAAAAAAAATGGCGAGGAATGTGAAAATTGGCGCGCCTGTGTTTGTTCGGCAACTGATTGTGTGTTCATGACCAGATGCAAAAATTTGGCAAATTTTATACTCGTGAACCGATTTGTTCGTGTTCGGAAGCGTTGTGAGGGAAAAGTTCAATAGATAGGAGTAGCGAGGGAGTATATAGTAACAATAGTTTCATTGCCGGCTACTTGTTAAGGTAGGGTAAGTCAAGCTCCCGCTATTCCCGCCTTTTTCCCCCACCCCGAAAGTGATAGTTTGACTGCCGGCTGCTTGTTAAGGTAGGGTCAGTCTAGCTCCCGCTATCCCTTCCCCTCCTCCTTCCCCCCCCCCGAAAGGTGACGTGTGGGGCTCTGGTCCAAACAGTAATCACTAGACTCACAGCTCCCAGCACTACTGTAAGTACATGCCTGCCTTGTATTCTAGTGGATTTATGGGTTGAAAGCTTCACTTTTGACCAATAATAAACTTAGTCTTTTCAACCTTGCTCTATGTTGACTGTTGTAATAATCACCACATCTTTTAGGTATTGTACTTATCATGGAGAGTGATTATTTAAGCAGTGGGTAACCTGTCTATCTTTTCAGCTTGGATGACAGAGATGGTCACCTGTCAGTCAACGAGAAGAATTGGTGGAGATGGACTAACGTCCTGAGACTTCCCCTTTTTGGATTTAATTACCTGTGCACCTGTATGAAATTGCAGGACGTAACCCCTCATCATTGCAGTGGTAAAGAACCTGCTTTCCTGTCATCGGGATATAATACTCACGGCTATACTGTGAAGAACTAGCCAGTGGGTCGTAACCAACACCTGCGACCCCCCCCCATCATCAGCAACGGCTACGATTTCAACAACACAGTGTCACCAACACCAGACACCCCTATATATATTAGCGTTGAATTCAGTTATCATTTATATTTTTCATTTTTCATTTTCTTTAATGTAGGATTAATATTTCATATTTAAGTGTTTTATATTTTATATTTTCTATATAATAAAGTGTTTGTCTGTTATTATTTCTTTTTCTATTCATTAATTTTCCTGAGGAGGAGCCAGCCTTGGTAATACTGTCTGAAGTTATTACAGGGCTGAGTAAGCCTTCACATATATATATATATCACACGCATAATATGTTGGCAATAGGGGAATGTACCAAAGTATAGTGGTACTAAGATATATGGATGTGAACCATGGGAATTAAACGTTGCAGCGAGGAAACTGGAGGAAGTGGAGATTTGTATGAGGGCAATGTGTGGCGTAAATATTATGCAGAGAATTAGCAGCTTGGAGATTAAGAGGAGGTGTAGTTTTATCAAAGTATTATTTAGGGCTGAGGAGGGGTTGTCGGGGTGGTTTAGACATAGAGGAAAAATGGTTGACTAGGAGAGTGTATAGTTCTCTGGTGGAAGGGAGGGGGGTGGGGGTGGTCGTGGTCCCAAGTAAAGTTAAGAGGGAGGGAGATAAAAGGGTTTTGAGCAGTAAGGCGTGAACACACAACAGACTTATGTGATCGCCTCAGATAGGAGTGGAGGCAAGTGGTTTTTATGACTGTGTGCTGTTGAAGTGTAAGGTAACATTTATGAAGGGATTCAGGGAAACCGGTTAGCTAGGCTCGAATTCTGGAGGTGGGAAGTACAGTGTCTGCACTCTGGAGGGTAAGGATCTTGCAGTCGGAGGGTCATCTGAACTCTGAATTCAGCACACTTTTGACAAGACAGCGATTTAATGAGTGACGGTGACAGTGTTTCTTATTCAAGTCTCACTGCCTCGATGGAGGACGGCTGGTGTGTAAGATATATTTATCTCTCTCTCTCTCTCTCTCTCTCTCTCTCACACACACACACACACACACACACACACAACACACACACACACACACACACACACCTTCCCACCCAAACTCCCCCACATGGAGGTGTTGTCAGCTGTGTGTGTGATGTCAGCTGGTGGTGACAGCAGTGTTGAGGTAGCACACTTCACCACACATGAAGCCACACCAGCAGATGTCTTCCTGACGTCTCTTCAAGACCTCAAGCTCGGCTCTCGTGAGAGAAGCTGAAGCTGAAGCAGCGACGGTACTGAGCTCAGGCTGGACCGGTTGCACAACCTGAGCTTGTTGGAATATTTTGTATACGATTAGCGTTACTAGTTTACTGTTGCGGAAAACTTAACCTGCAAAGTTTTTTTCTTGACTCATAAGATGGGAGATGAAAATCTCATCTCAGACTTGATGTCACGGGGAACTTCGTCTCAGGTTTGGTAAGATTTTGGACTTAAACTCAAGTTTGGTAATTGTGGAAGTTACTCTCAAGCTTGGTAAGACGTAGAACTTAATCCCACATTCGGTAAGATATAGAACTTAATCTCAACTTAGGATAGAACTTTAATTTCAAGTTCTCTAATATGTAGAACTTAGAACAAAATGGAGAAAAAACATGGAAAACAGTTTATTCCAAAAAACAGAGAACATATCTGAATGCAAAGTTAGAAGTAATGAATAAATCTACATGTGGCATCCAAGATTCCAGACTGGCTGGAACCACCATTCCAGAGAGACTTTTAAGCCGCTAAATTAGTCCGTCAGAAACGGCGACATCCACAAACCTAATTAATTCACAGCTACATAATTAGTTATTAGAATTTCTCTGAGAGGAAGTGAAGGGGGGATGGAGGAGGGGGGTGACGGGGGGGTGTTAGGATTGGTGGAGGAGTGGTGGTGATAGGGGGGGTGTTAGGATGGGTGGAGGAGGGGTGGTGACGGGGGGTGTTAGGATGGGTGGGGGAGGGGTGGTGTCGGGGGATGTTTGGGGATGGCGGAGGGGTAGTAACGGCGGAGCGACATTGGGGGGGGGGTTACGAGGATTAAAGGGGGGGAGGAGGCTGTGATGAAAAGAAGGTACCCGCCAAATACACAAATAAGCCGCACATAAAAGAGAGAAGCTTACGACGACGTTTCGGTCCGACTTGGACCATTGACTTTGTCAATGGTCCAAGTCGGACCGAAACGTCGTCGTAAGCTTCTCTCTTTTATGTGCGGGTTATTTGTGTATCGCTCCAGTCACGGTATTGTGCCTTTTTTGTTACCCGCCAAATTTTGGTTGCAGAGGTCGATTCATAGCTCCTGGCCCCACTTATCCGCTGGCTGCCTCTAGGTTCACTCTCCCTGCTCCCTGAGCTTTATCATACCTCTTGTTAATGCTATGTATGGATCCTGCCTCCACTACATCACTTCCCAGACTATTTCACTTCCTAACAACTCCGTGACTGAAGATATACTTACTAACATTCCAGTGACTCCTCTGATTCTTCAACTTCCAATTATCACCCCATGTTGCTGTGTTCCATCTCTTGAACATCCTTTCTCTGTCCGCCTTGTCGATTCCTCTCAGTATTTTATATGTCGTTATCATGTCCTTCCTGTCCTCCAGTGTCGTCATGTCGAGTTCCCTTAACCTCTCCTCGTAGGACATGCTCCGTAGCTCCGGGACTAGTCTCGTTGCAAATCTTTGCACTTTCTTTAGTTCCCTGACTTGCTTGGCGAGGTGTGGGTTCCAAACTGGAGCTGCATACTCCAATATGGGTCTGACGTACGCGGTGTATAGGGTCCAGAACGACTCCTTACTGAGATGTCGGAATGCTATTCTTAGGTTCGCTAGTCACCCATATGCTGTAGCAGTTACATGGTTGATGTGCGCCTCAAGAGATGTGCTCCGTATTATACACATTCCAAGATCCTTTTCCTTGAGTGAGGCTTGTAGTCTCTGGCCCCCTAGACTGTACTCTGTCTGTGGTTTTCTTTGCCCTTCCCCAATCTTCATGACTTTGCACTTGGTGGGGTTGAACTCCAGGAGCCAGTTGATGGACCAGGCCTGCAGCCTGTCCAGATCCCTCTGTAGTCCTGCCTGGTCCTCCTCCGTCTGAATTCTCCTCATTAACTTAACATTGCCTGCAAACAGGGACACTTCTGAGTATTCCTTCCGTCGTGTCGTTCACATGGGTCAGTCCCATGTGGAACCCCGCTCGTCACAGGCGCCCACTCTGACACCTCATCACGTACCATGATTCACTGATGCCTTCTCGTCAAGTATTCTCTGATCCATTGCAGTGCCTTCCTTGTTATACCTGCTTCGTCCTCCGGAGTTTGCGCTAATCTCATGTGTGGAACTGTGTCAAAAGCCTTTTTACAGTCCAAGAAAACGCAATCTACCCACCCTTCTCTCTTGTCTTACTGCTGTCACCTTATAGGACTCCAGTAGGTTTGTGACACAGAATTTCCCGTCTCTGAATCTGTGCTGGTTGTCGTTTATAAGCTCATTTCTTTCTAGGTGGTCCACCACTCTCCGCCTCATAATCTCCATGGCTACATACAATACAGTGAGTGTGTGTGTACTCACCTAGTTGTGGTTGCAGGGATCGATTCACAGCTCTTGACCCCGCCTCTTCACTGACCGCTACTAGGTCACTTCCTGCTCCATGATCTTTATCATACCTCTTCTTAAAACTATGTATGGACCCTGCTTCTGCTACATCGCTTCCCAGACTATTTCACTTTCTGACTACTCTATGACTCAAGAAATACTAACATCCCTGTGATTCATCTGAGTCTTCAACTTCCAACTGTGACCCCGTGTTGCTGTGTCCCATTTTTGGAACATCCTGTCTCTGTCCACCTTGTCGATTCGTCTTAGTATTTTATATGTTATCATATCCCCCTCTCTCTCCTGTCCTCCAGTGTCGTCAGGCCGATTTCCCTGAACCTTTCCTCATGTGTGTGTGTACTCATCTAATTGTACTCACCTAATTGTGGTTGCAGGGGTCGAGACTCAGCTCCTGGCCCCGCCTCTTCACTGATCGCTACTAGGTCCTCTCTCTGCTTCCTGAGCTTTGTCATACCTCGTCTTAGTTATGTATGGTTTCTACCTCCACTACATCACATGCTAGGCTATTCCACTTCCTGACGACTCTGTGACTGAAGAAGTACTTCCTAACATCCCTGTGACTCGTCTGAGTCTTCAGCTTCCAATTGTGACCCCTTGTTTCTGTGTTCCCTCTCTGGAACATCCTGTCTCTGTCCACCTTGTCTATTCCACGCATTATTTTGTATGTTGTTGTGTCTCCCCTGACCTTCCTGTCCTCCAGTGTCGTCAGTCCGATTTCCCTCAACCTTTCTTCATAGGAGATTCCCCTGAGCTCCGGAACTAGCCTTGTTGCAAACCTTTGTACATTCTCAAATTTCTTGACGTGCTTGACCAGGTGTGGGTTCCAAACTGGTGCTGCATACTCCAGTATGGGCCTGACGTACACAGTGTACAGTGTCTTGAACGATTCCTTATTAAGGTATAGGAACGCTATTCTCAGGTTTGCCAGGCGCCCATATGCTGCAGCCGTTATCTGGTTGATGTGTGCCTCCGGAGACATGCTCGGTGTTATGGTCACCCCAAGATCTTTCTCCTTGAGTGAGGTTTGCAGCCTTTGTCCACCCAGCCTATACTCTGTCTGCGATCTTCTTTGCCCTTCCCCAATCTTCATGACTTTGCATTTGGCAGGGTTGAAATCGAGAAGCCATTTGCTGGACCACGTGTCCAGCCTATCCAGATCTCTTTGTAGTCCTGCCTGAACCTCATCCGATTTGATTCTTCTCATTAGCTTCACATCATCTGCGAACAGGGACACTTCAGAGTCTATCCCCTCCACCATGTCATTCACATATATCAAAAATAGGACTGACCCCTGTGATACCCAGCTCCTCACTGGAGCCCATTGTGATACCTCATCACGTACCATGACCCGTTGTTGCCTCCCTGTCAGGTATTCTTTGATCCATTGCAGTGCTCTTCCTGTTATACGTGCCTGATCCTCCTGCTTCTGCACTAATCTCCTGTGAGGAACTGTGTCGAAGGCCTTCCTGTGTGTGTGTGTGTGTGTGTGTGTGAGTGCATAATTAGGAAAGACATGATTATGACAAAGTATACTGTAATTGTACATGTGGTTGCAGGGGTTCAGTTATATCTCCTGGTCCCGCCTCTCAACACCTGCCAGATTCACTCTAACCTATCCTCGTGGGCTCTGTCATACCTGCTTTTTAAAACTATATATGGAGCCTACCTCCACCACTTCCTCGTCCAGGTCATTCCATTTCCTGGCCGACCTGAAGATAATATAATATTATCTACAAGTACATGTACAAGGTGTACAGGCCTAGCTGACATCAATGACATACTACTGTTTAGAAAGCCCCTTGTTATGCAGAGCATATCGGGCAAATTAGATCAGTTTTGTCCCGAGGATGCGACCCACCCCCAGGCACCTAGAAACTGCAGGTGTCTTAAGGAAACACGTGCCAATGTCTCCACCCGTACCGGGGATCGAACCACGGACCTCAGTGTGCGAGCTGAGTGCGCTAGCAATCGAGATACGGGACACCGAGGTACTTTCTCACATACTTTTGACTAATCTGTGTCTAGCTTCCAATATGCCCCCATGTACCTGTTCCCTGCTTCAAACAGTCTATCCAGTCTCCCCGATCAATTCTTTTGAGTATTTTGTATGTTATGATGTCTTCCCTGGTTCTGCTGTCTTCTAAAGTCATCAGTTTCAATTCCTTTACTCTTCAAAGGCCATATACCTTAACTCTGGAACTAGTCTTGTAGCATACCTCTCCCCTCTCTAGGTGTGGGTTCCATGTTGGTATACTCCAAGATGGGCCTGGCATGTGTTGTATTAAAGGTTATTAATGATGCGAATGCTTATTGTTGACATTTCACATTAATGAAGACTACTATTAGATTTGTGTAATGAGTATTTGATTGTAGGGGTTACTTGGTTGGCGCCTGTGTCTGGCGATATACTCGGCACTATGTTTACACCTAGGTCTTTTCCTCTGAATGAGATCTCCAGTCTCTGCCTTCAAGTCTATATATTCCATGTTCGATCTTACCCTTTTCCCCAGCCTTCATAACCTTTCTTTGGTTGAATTTAAGTAACCACTTATCTGCCCAATCTTGGAGATTGTCTGAGTTTTAAATCAGCAATAAACAGGGATACACTTGACTCATTCCGATCTGATGTCATTCACATATACAAGACGCAGTACTGGACTTAATACTGATCCTTGCGGAATCCCACTTGTTTTTCCTCCTCATTCTGACATCTCGCGGAGAATTACTCGCTTCGTTCCCCCAAGGTAGGCCTACTCGATCCCACTGATGCACATTACCTGTTATTTTTGCCAACACCAAGCTTTTCTTGCCCGTCTCTCATGAGGTACAGTATTAATTGTCTTCTTGCAGTTCAAGAAAATGCGATCTACTCATCCCTCTCTCCTGTCTTACTCCTGCTACTTTGTCATAGAAATCCAACAAGATCTGCCATATCTAAACCCATGCTAGTTATTCCTTATGAAACCAAGTTCTCTACTACTCTCCTGATTACCTCTTCCTGTATTTTGCATTCTATGCATGTTAGTAATACTGGTCTGTAGTTTGACGCTTCTTGTCTGTATGCTTTTTTAAAAATATGGAGACTACCAGGCCGCGGGGGCGTTGACCCCCGAAACCCTCTCCAGGTAAACTCCAGGAAAACCTTCTCTGTCTTGGAGATCTCTGACAGCTGTCTCGTGTCATTCGTTGCAGAGCTTTGCTAGTGGTTCAGTGCCTCTTTAACATAAACCATGGTGACACCTTGCCAGGTCTCGTATGTTAGCATTAGACTACAGGAGCCTCGAGGCCTTGTGAGACCTCTCGTATCTACTCTTGAGAATGTGTATGGGTTTGCTTTCACCACCTCATTAGGTTCACTATCCCCGTTTACCACACTAAAACTGTAAATGTACTTCATAACATCCCTGTGGCTCATTTGTGTTCTTACCTTACTATGCCCTCCTTACTATGCTCATTTTATACAGTCTGTCTGCTCTGTCGAAACCTCTTGAGTATTTTATACATCATTATCATGTCTTTCCTAATCGCTCTCTTTCCGACGCCATCACATTTAAATATTGAAACCTCTCATAATAGTTCAACACTCTTAAAGGTAAGTCATCCTTATGACCACAAGTCTCAGCGGCTGGTCATCATCAGACTAAGATCAGAGTCAGGAAACACTTGTCCTGTTTCCTGACGAATTTTAACCTAACCTAACCTCTCAGTTCTTAAATCGGCCGAGTTGCATTTGTATTTTCGCCAGCTTGTGGACGTTCTTCCTCAGGCTTGGGTTCGATGCTGGTGTTGCGTATTCTACACTACGATAAGTGATATATCGTGTACTATGTCATGGATGATTTTCTCATTGAGGTTTTTGAAAGTAAATCTAGGATATGTTAGCCTCACATGCGCTGCTGATGTCATGTTTGTTCAAGAGGTAGTCTTTCTCTTAAATAAATCCGTAGTTTGCTGTTCTGAAGTTTCTTCTCATGTATTTTTTCCAAATACTTGTAAAAATAAAGATTATTATCATTATTATTATTATTATTAACATGGTGTATACATGCCAGTGATATTAGTCTGTGAGTGCTTCCTGCACGTTCCTCTACTGATATACAGAGATTACAATTGAAGTTTTTCAAATCACAGAGCGGGTGGAGTTTGAACCCATGGCAGCTGAGTTCTAAAACTTTCAGTCGAGTGCGTTAACTGGACCAGCTGGCTTTGATAACATTCATCCAACTAGGTATATTTCTGTACACCATGGGGAGGTA
This sequence comes from Cherax quadricarinatus, assembly GCF_038502225.1. Taxonomy (NCBI): domain Eukaryota; kingdom Metazoa; phylum Arthropoda; class Malacostraca; order Decapoda; family Parastacidae; genus Cherax; species Cherax quadricarinatus. Next base: position 5,496,100 of record NC_091357.1, read on the forward strand.
AGCATGGACCACTACTGTGACCACAAATGGTCACAATGAGGGCCCATGATTTAATACGTGACTGACTCCTTCAGATTTAATACGTGACTGACTCCTTCAGATTTAATACGTGTCTGACTCCTTCAGATTTAATACGTGACTGACACCTTCAGATTTAATACGTGACTGACACCTTCAGATTTAATACGTGACTGACTCCTCCAGTTCCAGTATTCTGATGAATACATTGACATGGAGAATCTCATGATCTGCCCAGCGGTCCAGTGTCGCATTTATCGATCTGACTTACTTGTTTGAGAGGGGAAGGAGGGGAGGCGGGATGAGAGATAGGGAGGAAGAGAAGATGAGAGTGATGGACGGAGGGAGAGGTTAAGGAGTAAAGAGGGAGGGAGAGGTTAAGGAGTAAAGAGGGAGGGAGGGGGACTGGCTAGTGTTCTGATCTAGCAACCTTAAGTCCAGAGTGTAATTCTCTCTCAAGGGGCAGAGTTAATTTCCTATTCTGTTACTGCTCACGTCCATCAGGTGACCGTATACACGTCGGCTAGTTGTAAAAAATCAGAGTTAGTGGTCGCTAGTGATAACTTTGTATGTCATGCAAAACAACCACGGGGGGAGTTGAATGATAGCTCTAGGCCTTTTGTATTGTAATCAACACATCAGTACCTTGCAATGTTGCAAAAAAGAGGAAGAGGTCCAAACAAATACAATCACAGGGAACGCGTTCCCTGTGATCATATTAGCTTGGGCCTCTTCGAGGAAACCTCTGGCAGCAGCTGAAACCCCTCTAATAAAGTCAGCAGACCGTTCTAACACAGTGTTAAATGTTGATACGAGGTATGCCACGAAGCCTCAATTCATTCTACACTGTTGCATCATCAGTAATCAGTAAATTGCCAGATGCACCAAAGAACGTCAACAAAGACTCCATTGATTTTAAAATCCTTTACAGTGGTCAACAGGCTCCCATTTTCAACCGACTTCCTCCTGCTCACCTTCCCTGCTATTCTTGTGCTTAGAAGACATGATAGCACAGTAATTTATGTACAACTTTACAGTAAAGTCCTAAGACAACATTTCATTATATTTCTGGAAGATGATGTCTCCGAATGGAAAGTTCAGTACTCGCAGCTCGCATAATAAATTTATCATTTAGCATTTTATTTTATTTTAAAGTAGTTAAGCATCTTAATGACAATAATATACTACAGTGTTATCAGTCAGGCTTCAGGGGATCTCACTCAACTGCATCTCCTTAATTAACCTGATGGCTTATATATAATTTCGGTAGGAAAATATCAATAGGGAATTTTACAGGCATGGTGAACTTACCTCACGAAATCGTAATGACACGATTGCAATTAAATCACAGAACTCGTGGCAGGCTTGTCATGGTTGAAGCTCCACCAGTTATGTGATATGCTGAACTGAAACTTACAAAAGACATTTGATACAGTGAACCATATAGTATATAAGAATTTGTAAGCTATAGGCATAGGATCTGTGAACCGCTTTAAGTGAACACCAGGAAGCAAATTGTCAAGGTCAAAAATACTAAATTAGAACCGCTACCGATAAATTGTGGAGTTCCCGAAGGGAGTATTTTGGGTTCCCCTCTCTCTTTCTGTACTATGTCAATTGTGTGTTCCCTTAGTGTTAAATATAAACCCCTGTTGTATGCAGATGACAGCGAACTCCTAGTCTCGGGCAAAGACCAACAGGTTATAGCTAGAGTCCTATCACTGCGATAGTGACTACAGTCAAGACTGGTTTACTAATAAGTGTTGTGATTGACACACGAGCAGACACCTTGTACATTTTATGATGCACACGTTTCGCTCCTAGGACCTTGTTCACTCCATGTAGGTGAACAAGGTCACAGGAGCGAAACGTTTCCCTCATAAAATGTCCTAAGTCTTTGCTCATGTGTCATTAACCACAGGTTAATATCAGCTTTTCACTGGGGGAAACAGAGCTACCTTTTGTTCCCACAGTGTCATTGACCGCCATGTTTTCCCCAGTCATACTCCATGACGCAGAGCTTCATACACAGTGTAATGAAACGTGTCAGTACGAGCTGCAAGACTATTATTAAGCATATCGTTAAGC